>NC_141149.1:101507667-101815667 GCF_053477565.2 Lygodium microphyllum | reverse complement strand
ATAGCGAATTTCGAAATCAAACTTTTGTATAAGCTCCGCATATCTCGCCTTGCGGCCACGAAGATCAAGCTGATTACATATGTATTTCAATGAGTGGTGGTTCGTCCAAATAATAAATTGGGTGCCGTATAAATAATGATACCATACTTAAAGTGCATAGGTAACCATTAATAATTCCGTCTCTTGGGTGGTATGACGTGTTTAGGTATTAGTGAGCTTATAGCTCTTGAATGTGATAGATCGACCATTTTGATAAAGGATAGTACCTAAAGCATAATTGCTCGCATCCGCATGAACCTTAGAAGATTTATTTGGATCGATAATTTGCAACATCGGTGTAGTGGTAATGAATATTTGAAAAGATTAATTGAGCTTACTAGTCTAAGTAATCGGCGGACTAACGTGCTTCTCCTTGCTTTAGATATCCTGAAGCAAACATGTTAAGGGTTTAGCAATATGAGCATAGTTCTTTGTGAATTTTTGAAAAAACCCAATTAATTCTTTGTATCATGGTCCCTAGAATGGCCAATCAAGCACTATTGGTATTTTTTCGGGATCAATTCAAATGCCATGAATCAAGATGACATCTATGTGAAAATTCACACTAAGATAATTTGACAGACAATTATTCGTACCTTAAGAGACATAAAAGGATACACAAGTGTTTGGCATGTTTCTCCAACAACTTATCCACTTTCTAAGATACATATGAAATAAATCATTCATCATCTATTGGGAAGTTTCAGGAGCATTGGTTGATCCAAGAGATAGGACAAAAAATTGATAATGTTTGTACCACATTGGAAATATAATTTTCGAGACATGCTTCAAAGCTATCTGTATTTGACGGTATATGGATCTTAGATCGATTTTGGCAAAATAGTACGCATCACAAAGACAATCTGCAAGGTCATCCATTCTAGGTAACATATATTTATTCTTGACGATCACCTTATTGAGACCTTTGTAATTGACATAGAAGTGTTTGTGCTATTATTCTTTTTAGTGAGAAGGACAAGTGCGTCCCATTGGGATTTACTCGGCTTAATAAAAACCTTAGCTAAATAATCTTGAAGTTGCCTAGCTATCTTGTTTTCCTCTCTTAAGATGAATTTATAAGGTTGCCAAGAGATGAAATGGCTATCAGCCAACGTTTCAATCCTATGGTCTAAGGTTTTGTGAGACAGCTGAAGCTCGTCAGGTAACTCAGATGGAGAAACATTAGCATATTTATGTAATATCGAATCCAAATACTCACTTACATTTGAAGATTATTAGTAAAAGAGATTGAACTATATTAAGAATCAGATGATTGAACATTTTCAATAAAATAAATATAAGTTGTAATACTTGGACTAGATAAACATTGAGTAAACTCCATTGCTGAAATCATATATATGTATATTAATTTCTATGATAACGGAGGGTAAGCAATCCTTGATCACATAAAAATAACCATCAAGCTTAAAAGAAAAGACATGATTTTTATTATTAATATACAAGGAGGAATATTTTTTAAAGAACCATGGCATGCCAAGAATGACATCGACATGGTCAAGGTTTATAAGCTGAAAATTCATGATGGGATGGAACTGGTGGATCGAAAGATTCAAATTTAATACCACAAGATTTAGAGATCCACCGTAGGTCACTTTGCATATCAAACACTATAATTTTGATTAGCGGGTATCATATGGAATTGCAGTCTCTATACAAAATGAGAAGAAATAGAATTGTGAATAGAATCATTTTAAAATAAAATTGTAATGTCTTGGGCATTTATATGCCTAGTGACCTTTAAAAGGTCATACGAATCAAAAACAATTTTATTAATGGGACTATTGTTGCTATTGCTAGCATTAATAAAATAATCTTCGAATAAAATTTTAAAAGATATACTTGGAGTCTTGAGAGTATTTAATGAAGTCTTAGAAGTAAACTTCACCTTTTTGTTCTAGGAGTACTCATGGTTATAGTAAAAGTGATTTGTTTGGTGGCGGGTGAGACAATAGCCCTTTGAGCAATGCTCACTATGAGTGACCTTGCGCTTGCCGTCATTTTTCTTATGCAACTTCCAAGATGGTTGACGAGTTGTTGTTGAGATGGCTGACTTCTTTGGCTTAAAGATCGAGGTAGCTCGATGCAGGAGAGGTGTTTGTTGATGTAGATGGTTTGTTGGATAGCAAAAATGCAAGTACTACAGTAGTCGCCTGGTGGGAGAGACGGCAAACAACTTGTGGCCTGACACTAGATGCTAAAAACGCAATCTGATCAGGTGCTATGATGATGCAGTAGATGGAGGCTTCCAAACAGCAAGGCAATGGTTGAAAACAAGCCATTTAGGGTTGGATCATAATGGGCTGCAATTGGTGATTGTTGGATAGCAGATGGTAGGTGGCTGATGATTGAAATCTGCATGGTAGAGTGAGAAACCTGCACAAAAGGATGAGACTGAATGGTGGGTAGCCTGTCTATTTATAGATGTTGAAGAGTGTCTCAAAAATTAGGGTTTTGGGGAGCCACTAAAACTCTCTTCAACCGTGCACCAAATTTGCATTTTTCATTAATTAAGTGTGTTTTGGGGTTGCTTAAAAATGCTAATTAGTTGAAACTTTGAAGTGAATGAATGCTGTCAGCGAGTGTAAGAGTGTACAAAATGCCTAAGGGTAGAGCAATGTAGTGTTGAAGAGTGATGTTTACTAGAGATGGATCCCAAGTGCTATGACCACCAGTCGGAGTGTCAAGAGTGCGGGAAACACCAGACATTGATTACCAAAGTGTCAAGGAACTGAGGCGACAACAGGAGAGGTGTTTGCTGATGTAGACGGTTTGCTCGATAGCAAAAACGTAGGTACTGTAGTAGTCTAGTGGGAGAGATGGCAACAGTCTGTCGCTTGGCACTAGATGCTAAAAACGCAGGTTGATCAAGTGCTATGATGATGCAACAAATGGAGATCTCCAAATAGCAAGGCGATGGCTGAAAACAAGCTGTCTAGGGCTGGATAGTAATGGGCTGTAGTCGATGATGGCTGGACAGCAAATGGTAGGTGTTTGATGGTTGAAATGTGCACAATAGAGTAAGAAACGTGTACAAAAGGATGAGACTGAATGGTGGGCAGCTTGTCTATTTATAGATGTTGAAGGATGTCCCAAAAATTAGGGTTTTGGGGGACCATTGAAACTCTCTTGAACCGTGTACCAAAAGTGCCAAAACTTGTGGAATACCAAGAAGAATAGGAACCTCCTCTCAACTTGGATGTCAATGCCGAAGAAGGAAGAGGAGCATGAGGATGTCGGTCTTCATTTGGTGCTAAGAACCATGTGGATGAAAATTATGAAGTATTTCTAGTGGAAGAGCAAGGATAGAAGTCACCACCATGATAGTATTTAGAGAGATGCTACATGATCTGCGCCATGGGAGGGGAAGCCTCCAGGTCGGTAGAAGAGTAAAACTCCAAGTTATGGAACCATGAAAGGAAGAGCGTGCATCTCCTATCTCTAGCTCAGAAAGGGCTAGTGCAAGCCTATATGTCAGCCAACCCTGCAAAAGAGATTAAAATCTGCAAGCATAGATGTGAGTAGTGAGATGCTTCAAAAAACAAAACTGAAAATAAAATGAAAGAAAGTAAAGCTAAGTACAATGCAATGAGTATGTAATTGTGTAGCGAAAGTCTAAAAAGAGAGAGGCTCTGTGTGTGGCTACCATTGTATATGGTGAGGTGGGGAAGTGGTCCTAGAAGGTGCAGTGAATGTCCTAGGAATGGATGCATAAAGTGCAATAGGTGAGTCACTAGTAGACCTATCAGCCAATCCTTCAGTAGTAGTGAAGGAGATAGGTTGCTGAGACTGTTTGTGTGCCACATATCCAATAGTTGCTAGGGCAAATGGAGCAAATGGTACAGTAGTGGGAGGCGTGGCCCCATTAGACTGGCCAGCTGGAGTGGAGGCAGTGGTAGCAGTTTGCTGTGGTTTTCTAGAAGGAAGACCTTGGGCCTTGGTGTAACCGGCCTGTTCACTGGAAAGGGCGGTAGTGTACAACCAAAATATATAAATGCTTTCACCCAATTCACAGTCGCCCACTTTACCTGAACTTAAAGACACATTTGTTTCTGTCAAAGGAAGTGGTGTCACCCTTGTTTTGTCTTGCCTTTGCATCTTATGAGTTCTTGCCACTGTTGGTTTTTCCTCTCGAAGAAGAGGCAACCGACCCTTACTCCTCTGAATGGATGTTGTGGAGGACTTCTTATGGACTTGATCATATAGCCTTGTGTAGCGCAAGGATTGACACTCGAACTTGTACAAGGTTGGTAATCTGAACAATGAGATAATGTGTTGGATAAAATGGAAGTATCTATCGGCCCCCTCCAGCATCACTTTTTTTCTTTCTTTCTCGCCATGGGGCTCTTTTGTAACTTTCTCCTTTGTTTTCCCTTCTATTTGTTCAAGAAGAATGTGATGTGATCGTCATTTGACTTTAGGCAGCCAATAGTGGTAAATGCGAAAATAACTGTCGATATTTAGCCAAGTTGACTTTCAGATCATCCCCTTTCTTAATGGAAAACTCTTGAAGCTCAAAATTGAGATTGATACGTCGAGTGTGATCTCGTGCTATATAGTAGTCTCCAATGCTCAGATGCGAGGGGAAAATGCTGTAATTGGGAGTGGAATTTAGGAAGCAACCCTTGCATTAACTCAACATTGACTATGGCATTGCAAGCTCTCCATTGACGGATGTAATCAGGGTGAGCTAATCGAACATAGGCTCGGTACCAACGACAAGGTCCCAAAGTTCCTGAGATTCAAGCACTTGTTGCATGAAGTTCAACCAAGTGGTGAAATTCGACCTGCTAAAACGAGTCTTATCCGTGAAGTCATTCTTGGCTGTTGCAATAGAATTGGTAGTGCTAAGAGATGGAGAAAGTGTGTAATGGGGTTAAGGTTGATAGGGAGGAGTGGAGTACACTTGGAAAGTAATCCTAGAGTAACCACCATGCATATGAGAAGTGTACATAGCAGATCCAAATGTGGGGAAGGGCGGATTGGATATGGGAATGGTAACTGCTTGTGGAGCCCATGGTGGAGGGATAGGGACACAAGAAGCAGTGGATGGAAATCCCTACGTAGGACTGACTCAAGGGATGTGTGATGACAGTCCATAAGGAGAGGATGGATATCCTTGCGTCTGAGAGGTCTGTCGGGGGTTTGTAAGTGTCGGAAGGTAGTGAGGGGGATGCCCATCACAACTGTTCCAGAGCGGAAGGATGTGGTAAAGTGGGGTAATGTGGAAGGTACAGTGTTAAAGGGTGGCATTTTCCCTAATGATGCACAAAGAGGTGGAGTGAATGGAGGGTAGGAAGATGGTGGAATGGAGAAAGAGAAAGTGTTAGGAGCGGAGATGGAAGATCCAACCCCTAGTATGCTTTGAGTGGAAGTGGAATGTAATCCAAGATTTTGGAATGAAGATCCAACCCCTAGTACATAGCTTGTCATCTAGCACCAGATGCTAAAAAACGCAGGTTGATCAGGTGCTATGATGATGCAGCAAGCGGAGACCTCCAAACAATAAGGCGATGGTTAAAAACAGACTGCTTAGGGCTGGATAGTAATGGGTTGCAGTTGGTAATGATTGGATAGCAGATGGTGGGTGGATGATGATTGAAATCTATACAGTAGAGTGAGAAACCTGTACAAAAGGATGAGATTGAATGGTGGGCAGCTTATCTATTTATAGATATGGAACGATGCCCCAAAAATTAGGGTTTTTGGGGACCACTGAGACTCTCTCGAACCACGCACCAAGGGTTTTGGGGTTGTTTAAAAATGCTAATAAGATGTAAAGCGTGCTTTAGCTCGACAAGGGGCGGGTAGTAGATCGGGTTCGGAAGGTACGATCTCATGTGATATGAGTGAAGGTAAGGACACAGAGTTAAGTGTAGAAGATTGCATGATGTTCCTCATTAAATACAACATCTTGCCCGATGATCACCTTGTTCATTCGAGGATCAAATAAATGGTAGGCTTTCACTTCAAAAGAATAGCCCACAAAGATCAAGAGATCAACTTGAGGGGTGAGCTTTTCTATGTTGTCATTAGGGGTATGCGTATAAGCATGACTACCGAAGACTTTGAAGTGAGAAACAACTGGCTGAGAGTAAAAAAATGCCTTGTACGAAGTTTTTTTAGGGACCACCGCAATTGGAGATCGGTTAAGGATGTACACTGAAGTGTTAACAGCCTCAACCTGAAGGCGTTTAGGAAGCTTTGATGTGAATAGCATAGAGTGTGCCATGTTCACGACTGTCCGATTCCTACGCTCTTAAGACTCCATTTTGTGTAGGGAAATTGGTAGAAGTGATTTGGCGCGCAATGCCCTTCTCTTGTAGAAACTCAGAGAACTTCTAGAGGTAAACTCACTACCCCTAAGCACTGAAATAAGTAAAGGCATCTGACTTCTGCTTGAGGAAGTATACCGACATGGACCTAGAGAAATCATCCACTATAAAAAAGAAGTACAATGCGCCATTCAAGACGGTACTAGATGTAGGACCATAAAGATCTACATGAATGAGTCTAAGGGGTTCCTCAGCATGTGTGGTAGACTGCTGAGGGAAGGATGTATGATGTTGCTTACCTAGGTGACACGCTATACAGATATCTCGAGATAGTTTTAGGCATGGAAGGTCCTCAACCATCCCTTGGCGCGACTACTCATAAAGAGAGTTGTAGCCAAGATGTCCTAAGCAAAAATGCCCTAGATGCTCAGAGTCCATGGGCTTCCGTGTGGTGGCCAAGGCTTGGAAGTGATGGAACTCCTAGTCAACGATAGTTGGCTCAGTAAGAAAATGGGTCATGTGGTAAAGGCCGTTAGGTTGTGCCTTGCCTTGAGCAATCACTAAACTAGTCCAAGAGTCTAGGACCTTGATTGTGGTCTCTGTGAAAAAAACTGCTCGCCCCAATTGGCAAAGTTGCTAAATGGATAAGTTTACCCCAAGTTGGTGAACATGATAGACATCATCCAGCAAAGCCAAATCTAGGCCTTGGTCAGTGGCTTGATGCGACCTTGGGCTTGAATCTTGGCTGAGAAGTTATTTCCTACGTTGACTCTCCTAGTTGTAGGGGCTTAGGAAATGAAAATGTTCTCTATAGGAGTCATGTGATGAGTGGCTTCACTATCCATAAGCCAAATAGGTGCTGATGTACTTGACTGTGACTAGTGGGCCTCTATAGTAACCTCATCAAGAGGCAACTCGTAGATGTGAACAAGACTCGCATCCGATCTCTCTAAGGAGACCATGTGGGCCTTTGCGGACTAGTCTGACTAACTTTTTGGAGTTGAGAATGAGAGGCCCCTCTATCGAGGACGTTTTATGAAATTGATTGAACAATCGCACATAATGCAACAACTGACAACTCATCAGCAGCTTGTTAAGGAACAAGGTAACTTGATTGTCAGAGGACTTAGGGGCCCTAGTGGTTGAGAACTCAGCAAGGAGACGCTGGTACTCGGCCAACTTGACTTTCAAGTTATTCTCATCTGTAATTTTAAAGTTTTGGAGCTCATGATCTAAATTGATGCGACGAGTTCTATTTTGAGCCGCATAGCGATCAATCAAGTGTGCCCAATGCTTAGATGCTAAGTCAAAATATTGAAGTTGAGAGTGAAACTCAAGCAATTAGCTTTGCATATGCTCGACAATAGCAGAGGTGTTACGAGCGTTCCATGATGGATGACCTTGTATGGAACAAGTGCAGAATCAGGTTGGGGTTTCAACCCCTGCACTAAATCACATAGGTTCTAAGAGTCTTAAGATATGCTCCATCAAGTTTGATCAAGTGTTGTAGTTTGACCTGTTGAAATGAGTCTTGTCATTAAAAGCATGCTTGGCGGATGAGGAGCTAAAACCATGAGGTGTTTGTGAAGATGGATAGGTGGGGTAGGGTGGAGGATAAGATGGTGGTGGTGGATAAGGAGGGGGTTAATGGTGAATAACCAAAAATAGGTTGTTGATGTCCAAGAAGTGTCGATTGATGCGGAGGTACCGAAACTGACATAGTTCCATATGGTACCGAAGATGGAGGTGGAGGTGGAGGCACTGGGACACGATAGCCCTATCCAAATGTTGGATGGGCCATAACGTAATGACTAGATGGTCCACTAGGTAATGCCATAGAGGCAAATTGCGGTACCAAACAATCCACACTCGAGTAATATTTGGAATGCACTTCTAGAGGAATAACTGGAAAGAGTGTGTGGAAGGTCTAGTCTTTATCATAGGTACAACACTTGGAAATGAATATGTAGAGGTTCTAAAGGCGGTATCTAAGTGTGCAAAAACCCTCGGTGTGGTGAGTGGTGTTAAATGTGGTGTATCTAATTGAAGTGGAAAGGGAGGTGCAGCGGAAGATGAGGGAGGGATGGGTGGAAGCCCAAATGGATTAGTGATTGGTGGTGTTGTGAGAAACATGGTTGGTTTCTTTTGTCCATTAAATACATTAGATTGAGAATTGGATGAAGATGCTCCTACTTTAAATTGACCACGAGAAACAAAATTGTTTGAAGGAAAAGAAAGGGAAGGAATATTTACAAGTTTTTCTCTTAGCTTCTTACCTAGTTTTAAATTCATAAAGAAATACACGTCTTTCTCATTTCTTGAAAACCAAAGGTTATTTTGAAGAGTCCCTTTTTCATAAGCATCCCCCGATTCAACAGAAAATACAAAATCTGTTGGCATAGAATCTAATATAAGAGGGATTCATACCTAGCATTGGAGAAAAGAAGTATTGTGGAAGTGGAGTGTAATCTGAGTGAGGTTCCACTTGTGGATGACCAGTCTGTAGTGGAGATTCCAAAGGTCTTGCAAGATCATTAGTTCTATGCACTAAATCTAAAGAAGATAACTGAGGCTTACCTTTAATCTCTTGCTGAGCCCAATGCATATGGATGAGATCATACTCTGAGATCATACCAATTAGGTTATTTACCACTCTATTTGAGAAGGAAGGCTGGTTTCATGGTTCCATTGCTAGGATACTATTAATTTGCCCGAATTGGTGGGCTTGAGGCACTTGATTGAAGGTTAGAAGCTTTGCTCTAGTGTTGAAATTGTATTCAGTTGAGCATTACATCAATAATGTCTTTAGATAGTGAGTTGGGATCAAGCAGGGATGATGCCTCTCAATCTGAAAGTTCACAAAGTATTAGGTAAAATGCAATACTTGAGATCTTAGACAAGGTGTGCAGCATGGATAGCAAGCTGATAATGTTGGTTTAGACCAAAATGTGTCAATCTGAAAATTCACAAAGTGTTGTGGAAAATGCAATGTTTGATTTTAGACAAGTTGCACAGCATGAACAACAAATTGATAATGTTGGTTTAGACCAAAATGTGGGTCTTTCTAGGTCATTAGAAGTTGATGCTCGGCAAGAGGAAGAAGAATTTGATGTCCGGTTTAAAGATCAGCTGAGGACAACAATTGAATTGTTTATGCGATTGGCAAATGATCCTTAGTTTGTGTACTTTTTGAACCCCTTAAAGGAAGGCAACAAAGGCAATAAGGGGAAATTATCCTCAAGAGCGTTAGGACATCAAGATGCATTGAAGGAAGAGCCAATACAGTAGCATGATGTTCCAAATGTGGGTAGTGAGGATAAGCAAATAGTGTTAGTGGAGCAATTGATGCATATGCAAGGCCAACTTGAAAGTGCCAATTCAATGCGCTTTTTGGGCAGTAGGGTATGCACACAATGATTGGGCAGTGAGGGTACTTTGGTGATGGCACTAGTTTCCATGCTATGGTGGGCTTTGGACCGCATACGGGGATGCATGGCACAACGCCTTATGGTATTCAGTAAACGATGCGTAGTGTGCAATGCCTAGTGTATCTTGGTATGGCTAGTAATATGCATAACCCCATATATAGTAATATTGGCATGATATTGGGACACAAAGTGGCAAGTTTAGCAATGCATGTATGCAGTCCACTATGTTTAATTGCAATGGTTCGAAGTAATGCAAGCAAGAATGGTTACTACTAATGCATTTGGTACTCCTAGCATGTCAGGTACACATGAGGGGCTAGTCAACTAGATGCAATGTTGCATATTAGTTACGTTGCAATTGCAGCAATGTGAAAGTATAAAGCATGGCACTGCTTAAGGGAAATAAAGACTTACAACCCAGTGGAGGTTTGAGGCAAGTAAAGTTAGAGGCAAAGTTTCCATATGCTTGGTGGTGAAGCTTTAGCATTGTTTCACCAAGAAGTGCAAAGTGGATGACTTGGTAGACCATCCTTAGTTGTTGCAACGTCACTAAGATGCCTTTCAGTTAGAGCCAACTTTGGTTAGTGTTAAGCCAGGCTCAGTAGAGCGGGGGTCTGAAGCATTGACTAACACTCAAGGGAAACGTAGCATTTCCACTCCACTAATTGTGGATAGCTCTCGTATGTAGTGGATCTTGAATGTATTTAGCATGCATCCAAAGAATTGTGCTGATAGTATGTTTGCCATGAGGTCACTACTAAGTGTACTAGTCATTGTGAGATGTACGCAAATAAGTATTAGTTTCACCCGTGCATTGAAACTATACTTTTGCATTAGTTTATGATCAGTTCCATGAGTTTTGCCTCAGTTTGCGAAAAATTCTGATCAGTTTCAGCTTAAATTTTGATCAATTTGAGAACACTTTATGGTTACTTTTGGAATCAGTTTTGCATCATTTTTTGATCAAAATTTGCAATCAATTTGTGATCAATTTTGGGCCACATTTGCAGTAGCTTGTGATGAGTTCTCAGATCAGCAAGTGATCAGTCCATGATCAGTTTATACTGAGTTTTCAATGGTCTATAGCTGGTCCCATGGACAACAACATGTCAATAAATGCCATTGACAATTTCAGCCATGGTTTATGCTGAATTAATACTTTTCTATGGTTGACTGAGAACAATTGAGAAAAATGAGTTACAGATACATCCTATGGGTTTCTAGCAACGGTTTTGGACTAATTTTCAGTTTTATGTTATGTATATGATGGTTGGAAATTTTCAGCAGGTTTGGAACATATGGCGTGGTTGAACAATAGTGGCCAATGTTGTGATTGCGATGCCTTATGAAAATTCCAATGTAGCATGCTTTTCCTTTGGCACAATGTAGTGCAATTGAGGATGATTGCAGAGATTTTAAGGGGTTGGTCTGTTATGAGGATGTGAAATTTTATTGCTTTGCTTAGCATTTGATTAAAAGTTAATTAAATGTGCTAATGTGACTCGCACAAGTGAGATGCACATCAATTATTTTATAGTGCGAGACCTAGGACCTTGTGATATCAGTTGGTGCCAAAGGCAAAAGCGGTAATTAGTTATGCTTGACAGATACTAGGTGGTACCCAATTCAGATTTCGACCTAGACCAATTTATTGGCCACTAATGTTAGTGGTGACATTAGAGACTAGGCATTAATTAGTTAATTAAGACTAGTCTAAAGGTCAATAATTGCTTGGGAATACTTGGAAGATAAATTGGCCTAGTCTAATTATTGACTGGTGTAATTAAATTTTTGAGCATTAGAATAATTATTAAATTAATTTTCAAAATTAATGTTCTAAAAATTAATTAAAAAAGCTGTATAATGCTAAAAAATGGGATTAGAAGGTTATCACTTGGTAAAACTTGCCCACGCAAATGAAAAAAACACTTTTAGGGGTTGATGGAAGTGTGATCCAGCCATTGTGAGAGAGGAGGAAGCTGTTAGAGAGCAAGAAAAAAGCTGTATAATACTAAAAAATGGGATTAGAAGGTTGCCACTTGGTAAAACTTACCCATGTAAACGAAAGAAGCATTTTATACCTTGTTAGAGAGAAGGAGATGGTATTGATGTGATTTGCAGCCACCAAGGATCAGTCCTATAGGATGTGATAGTAGTTTGAAGCCCTCTAGGAGCAAGTAACAGTAGCCCAAGGTCCTTTTGGTGCAGATGATAGCATATATGAGGGGGTAGCATTTTTTCTGGTGGTGCTATGTTATAGGTGACAACTTACATGGCTGTTTGAACAGAGCAATAGTAGCTTTTTAGCATTGCTCTCGATGAAACTTTGAAATTTCTCTCTCTATAGTATTCTCTCTCATCTCCTAGCCATCTCTCAAGTTATCTCAACATTTTTCAGTAGTTTGAGCCATTAGATGAAGAGATTCAGTCAATCTATGTTGTAAATCCTAATTCATAGCAAAAATTTGGGTTTGACAGTCACCTCGAGATGCGTTCTTAGAATTGAGGGCATAGGACTTGAATTTCAACAGCTGAACTCAAGGAATTTTAGGGAGATTTAAGAGGCCAGCTAGCCAATATTAGATTTGGGGCTGAATTTGTCTTTCAAGGAGTAGGGTGAAGGCCAAGCAGGAGCACATGTAGATAGGCTAGACACAATTTCTTCAGTGCATCCATAATTTTGGTGTGAGCATCGATTGATTGGTTGGATAGCATTGATCTGACATTGCATATTTCTGGAAACACGAATGATTGGGCTCGAAGTTCTATTTCATAGCATACTTCTACTAGGGCACATTGCATGAACAAAGCCATAAACATATAAAGGAAATATCTGTCATTGAAGACTTGACGAGCATGTTAGGGTGGCTTTAGATGGTGATGCAAAGATGGATCGAGAAACACAAACAGAATTTTGTTATAGGTTATGCGAAGATTTTTATGAGGCCTACATGAGTTAGAAGTTTGGCATATTTTGTCAAGTCGAAATTGACATCCGATGTCGTTGGGAGGATACAACTATGAGGATAACATTATCTAGAATGTGAAGGTTAGAGATTCATTATTGGAGACACCCTAACTTGTGAGCACTAGCACGGCATGAGGCTCACTGTAGCTATATGCAGTAAATCCAAGTTGCATGTGCCCATGAGAGAGCACCTTCCATTGAGCACGCATTGTTTCTTGCACGCACGATAATTGGGATATTCATCATCAAGTTAGGAATCTCTAGATGAGTAGGTAAGGTGGTTGGATGAGTTTGAGGGTCGTGAAGGGATGCTACCAACTGTGAGATGGGTTGTTTTTTTGGTCAACATCTTGAGGACGGTCATTTTACCTTGAGAGACTGTGAGATTTTAAGTGGGTGGAGCGGAATATTGACATTTTCTCTCTGAGCAAACTAAGGGGAAAATTGGTTTGGAGGCTTGTTGGTTAGTTTTGATAGCAAGTGGCATTTGGATGAGTAGAGGAGGTTGTAGAATCTCAGTTGTACTTTTTCCTTTTGCAATATAAGATAAAGAAATACTGCAAGGGGCGTCAATTTTAGGGGCAACTAGTGTTAAAATAGGTTATTTACCACCTTATCCGAGAAGGAAGGTCGGTTTTAGGGAGTCAGGATGTTCATTGAAGAGTCATTTTCCTCACGTCGTTTTTTAAGATATTGTTGAGGACCGCAATCATTCATAAGGGGGAAAGTGTTATGTTTGTGGACATTGGGATGGGCACTAGTAGAATTGGTCATAGTGGTTACAAAGTGACTTAGTGTGAATGCACTAAGGACTCTTTGGGGGCTAGGGTAGTATAGGAATCAAGGCCCCATTGTGCACATTCATTGTGTGATCACCACTCTTGGTCTCTTGGCCCATTGGCCGATGGATCTGTACACTGGGATAGTGTGGGCTGGTGGTATGGGACACCAACCCTTGGGATGTGGTCGTGGCCCGGAGTGTTGCTAGCTGCTAGGCTTGGGGGTGAGCCTATTTGGCTCTATGGTTGGGGGGTGAGTTTGATGTCTGGTCCCTTTTATGTTGAGTTTGGCTTGTGTTGTGTCTTGTGTGTAGGTTGGATCCTAGGGGGACAATTCAATTTCCTTACGATGGTATTAGCTATTCTCTTTAATTAAGAACTACTTAGTGAAGTTATTCTAGAGAAGATGTGGACAGCTGAGTTTGCCTGCCAATTTGCTGCTCTTTTATTGGGGCGTGTTTCTAGTTTATAACGACTAGAAAGTTCAGCTCTCTTTTTTGCTTATGAGAGTGTTATGGATAAAAGTGGTCTCAAAGCATTTTGACTGGATGAAAAGACTAGTTTTCTTTGGGTATGTGAATTAGATTACCAGATATACATGTAGGTAAATCATCAACTTGCAGTAGAACCTACCATAATAGGGATGATGAACAATGGGAAATGGGTGAGAATCTTGTTTCTTACAGCACTTGACGATGTTAATGGCTTAAATTACATCTACTGACTGAGTAAATTAATGTGCTTTGTATGTCTTATTGGCTCTTCATAAATTGTGCTGTAGACATTTGGAATTGTGATTGCAAAATAAGGCATGCAAAAGAATATACATTGTAGTGATGACTTTTTTATGTTTCCAGTTACTGGGATCTGCGACAACCAAATCCTGTTCATACACAAGTGCTTCCGGAAAGATGCTATGCTATCAGCATCAGACATCCTCTGATGGTAGTTGCAACTGCTGAACGACACGTCGTAATATTCAATTTAGCCAACCCTCAGGTGGATCTATTCTCTCTATCATGGCCTCTTGATTAAACTGTTTTTTCATTGAACATAAGATCTCACACATAACATATTGATTCCTACATCTAAATGTGGGCACTTTTTGTAAGCTAGAGAACTAAAAGCATAGTGCCCATACAGAATTTGAGTTTTAGCTGTCAGTTGCAATGTTGGAACCCACAGTTTCAAAGTAGAAGATTCTTTAATTTTACACAAAAAAAATAGGTTCTTTGATTGACACAAAATCAAAGGTTTCCACTCTTGCTTCTGCTTCTTTTGTCTTTGATTGTTAGTCCAATGCCTCTCCTTGTTGCAGTGAAGCAATCATTCTTGTTTTTTTTTCCTTTCCTCCTTTGACAAGTTTTGATATAAGAGAAATGCCACACAACCTCATGTAGTACACTTATGACTTGGCTACCTTTTTGCAAAATAAATGGATATATTCCAAAACATCCAGGCGTTCATCATACTCTCTTTATTGACATCTATTCACATTTAACTTAACATTTTATCAATGTAGGTCGGCCAGTCCATTGTAGTCATGTTTATAGCACACAAATCGCCAGCATGTGGTCAGTAAAATCAGTTCAGAGTCAGACTTCAATCTTCAGTCTAATCCTCAATTCAGCAGGTGTGGATCTTTGAGATCTTTCTTACTTGTTTTAGTGGGAGAGTATTTAGTCCAAGGATCTGTTTGCTCAGAAATCTAGTAGTCAGTGTGAGATTCTGGTGTATTTCGAGCAAAGTTTTCCTTCGGAGTTTGAGTCCAAGATGGATAGATAGTTGGAGTGTTTAAGAAAGCATATTTTAGAATATTGAGTATTTAGCCATTGCAAATCATTTTCAATTGGAAACATGCATCTGAGAATAGTTGTAGTTTTAGTGGGGGAAAGGATGACCAGCAGAGACCCCTAATATGGTACTCAACCCTAATAAACCCTAACCCTAATAGATCATGGTGGTACGGTGAGAGTGAGTGTGCATTGGCCATAGTGGACAGTGTGGAAGACATAAATAGAACTGGACACTTGCTGCAGAAATTTAATTGTATGTCAACGTTCTGCAGGCCAGTGCACATATGTACAGTTTTGGTGCATGTTTGGCACATGTTGTCTTTAGACATAAATAGAATGGACACTTGCTGCAAAAATTTAATTGTATGTCAACATTCTGCAGGTCAGTGTACATGTGGAATAATTTGGAAAATGAAAATTTGGCATCTGGTTTTAAATAACCATGCAGTTGGAGACTTGCTGCGGTGGAAGGTCCGCAAAAAGGGTTTCCTAGTCTCAAGAATAGTGAGAGTGGATGTAAACAAGGCTGCAATATATTCGATAATTTATTAGAAGTAGCTAGAATGTTACTTCTGTGGTAAAGGGTTAATCAAAAAGCATAGAGCTGCAATAACATTTGCTCTACCTATTCTAAACATGTGGTAGAGGGGGGATTTAAGATCATTGAGTTGCAAAAACATTTGCTCTACCTGTGGGTTAAACACAACCTAGAGGAGACCTATATCACAGGATAGATCTTGAAGTTGCAGGTTTTTAAAAACTTCTAAAATTCTCTCCTCATACTTTCACTCCCAATCGTGTGAACGAACCATGAGAGGGCTTCTATCGGCACTACTGCTTTACTTCCAGAGAGATCAATGCCACCTGATGTACATGCACCTGTTGATGGGGTGAGTCCACCCTCAAAGTATCCATAGGGATGAAATCTCCAAGGGTTAAAAGCAGTTTCAACGATGTGCACACAAAGATAATAGCAGTTTAACTTACCTTTGTGTCGAGGTTCAGAGTTGTCAATAGGATATTAGCCAAGCTGGCTGTTAGCTCGGTTTCTTGAGAATGTGACTTCTAGGGTACCCCTATCCACTAGAGCTACAATGGGATGAGCTTTAACCAGTTTATACAAGGTTGAAGGTGAGAGAGACCAAAAAGTCACAAGAAGTCAACTAAACAAATCCAAAACATTTGGGAGCCAAAGTTGGCGTTGCAATCAACTATGAGGCCAAGGTTTGGGCTTTGCATGTACTTTGCATCACTGTTTGACAAGCTTTTGGGTCAATGTGGCTTGATAGTGTGTGGAAAAAGAACATTCATTGCAGCTGAATAGTTGCATGTGGAGGGTTTGCTAGTTGGATTTGTTTGAGTTTGTAGGCTTCAGTGAAATTTTCATCTAGTAAGTATTTCTATTGTTTCATATTGAATTGTATTCCGTTCAGAAATTGCTTGGTGTCTCAATTGGGCTGTGGAGGTGGTTTTGCTTGTGTCCAATTGTTTAGATTTGTTTTCTTTCTTTTGAGATAACTCACACACGCATGCACAGAGACTGGAACACCCATCAGAGGGGTGCTTGCCATCAAAATATTAGCTGAGTGGGTAAAGAGCCATGCCAACATTGTTCTTGTGTGCATATAGGATAACTTGCAAGCTGTATGAATAACAAACTTTGATCACACTAGGATCCTCATCCGTGGCGACTCAATTGTGCAGAGTTTTCTTTGAAAAAAAGGAAAATAATGATTCTATTAATAAATCTTCTCAGGACAAAGTATCCCAACGCAAAGGAAAAAAAACAGCCCTGTAAGGGACTTCCAAGAAACAAAAATATGCAACAAAGGCCACAAGTCCTGAGTGAATAATCGATCAGGAGGTCTATAGTGCCAAATCATGTGTTGCTGACAATGAAAGAAAGTGCCAGAGTCCCAGATCCTAAGAAAAGCATCTCTCCTCCTCAGTCTCAAATGCACACATTTCTTTGGAGCTATCATGTTATTAAGCTAATTAAGAGTGATGCATCCTGTTAAGGTACGAGCTACATTGATTAGAGTTTGACTTTAGGGTTCTACTTCTAAATCTGACTACTTGGAGGACTGAAAATTAAATGGGATGTGAGAGGAAAGTAGCTGTGGTTTCCTATTTAAAGGGGGTAAGTTATGGTCTGCAGAGCAAAGGGTTTTAAAAAGCAAAGAAGGTGCATGATGTGGACTCAGTTGCAGCGGCTTCATGAAGAGAAGGATGTGTAGCAATGAGTTCTGGGTATCACAAATATTGCTCATCTGCACCATTTCTAAGAGACATAAGAGGAAAGTAGCTGTGATGTTCCCTTTTAAATAGGACAAAGACAGATTATGAAAGAGCAGGCTGCAAGGGGTCCCACAGATGGGGCACATTGGTGGGATTGAAATGCTGCAGCTGAAGGATAGTTGGATAGCATGATGGTGGTTGAAGGTTGATGTGGTGGCTTGTGCTCCATATTTTGGTCATGTTGATGGCATGTACTTATATATATTTAGGTTGTTGAGGAGTTATTTGGTGAATGCCCTTAAGAAAGGGAAAATTTAGGATGTCCGGTAGTCAGTTATTATTTCATTTTTCCAAGGATCAGTTCTAAATGCCATTAAGTAGGGAGGAAATAGTTTGGCAAGGTTAGAAAGCAATGTCTAACTCGGAGCTGCTTAATTTTGACTTGTCTTTCTACTTTTCCACGGATGCCTTGTTTTTAAAGACAATTATGTGGAGCTCAAGCATTTTGTTTGCTAATGTTTAAACAATTTTTGCTCTCCCCATGCACAGACAGAGTATAAAAGAATCCAATCTCCACTTAAGTACCAGACAAGATGTCTCGCAACGTTTCCTGACAAGCAAGGTTTTCTGGTTTGTATCTGCATCAGATCATTCGAAAGTGAATCTTATGCCTTGTGTTCAAATTATCAACATATACTTGACATTTTTGGGGCTTTCTTTTGGACATCTTCTCAGTTAGGATCCATTGAAGGCAGAGTAGCTGTGCAACATGTTGAGGAGGCACAGCAGTCCAAAAACTTCACATTCAAATGTCATAGAGACAACAATGACATCTATGCGGTTAATGCCATCAATTTCCATCCAGTAAGTAAATGCACTATAGCCTTGTATTTGAAACAGCTCTGTTGTTTGCTTTAATTCTAGCCTTTGAGATGTTATGCAGGTTGATTAATTGGTGATCTATCTGCTTCAATCCTAGCCTTTGAAAAGATGTGCATGCTGGAAAAGTAATCATCTATCTGCTATTTTTTTTGGTCTGTTGATTTGCCAATTGATATGCCTATCTGTTTTGGGTTCATTGAGCTTGTAGGCCTATTGTGGAAATCTATGTAGAAAGGTTGGAGCTCTTCTATCTCTTACAGAAGGCACTGGCTGAAGTACTGCAGGCCCAAAACTGAAAAAATGGTTTGTGGAAACTTTGTAGCATCTTTTTGGCAGGGGTGGATAGTGACAAGGTGAATGGGCACTGGGCCCCCCAAGTGAATATGCTGCAAATAGCATGCTGCCTGATCTGCCTGATAAGCCTTCAGGACTGCTGAGTCACGAGAGCATTGACAAGCCCCCCAGATATGTTGGCTTACCAAGAAAGCTAGTTATGATCCTCCAGTCGCAAAGACTTGTACAGAAGTCCAAAGTGCTAGTTAGTGTTTGAAGATTTCATCCAACACCAAATGGCAAAGCCTGTGTGGAAGAAACTTCCATAGATTGCTAAAATGCAGATGGTTCGATATCATTGATAACTTGTGAAATTAGTTGCCTGATATGGAAACATTGGAACAAAAACATTGTGAAGTCGGCTTTGGGCAGGCCAAACTGAAAATGGGAAAGAAATCCCTAAAGTAGTCACATTCTTTTTCCCTCCAGATCTCTCATTGTTTGCAGCCTATGTATTTTGTTCAGTACATTCCCCTGACTTGCTGCTCATTTCACATTCTCAGCCTCTAGTCTTCATGTTCCACATTTCTCTCGTCAGAGTGCAGCAAATGCAGAAGCGTATAACTGGACTGAAACAGAAGGCGTGAACACGGAGAGAGAGAGAGAGAGAGAGAGTGTGTGTGTGTGTGCGTGTGTGTGAGAGAGAGAGAGTATGATGCTGAAGACTGAAGAAGAATCTGTACAACGGGCTGTCAGAGTATCACCAGCTGGAGCTCTCTCTCCCACTTGCAGAAAACTGAAAACTGAATGTGTGTGGCCCCTGGCAGGATGGCTATAAATAGGCTACAATGAAATAATAATATGCAGCAGGTCGGCTGGCTGACTGCAACAAACTGATAAATAAAATAATAAAATAATCACAAACTGTTGCAATTGTTGCCTGGCTTCCATGTGGCACCTGCCTGCCCTGCCTGGTCTGCCGAAACTGTGCAATAAATGCAGGCGATTGCATTGAAAATGTCCGACTGCTCCAAACTGGGTAAATCTGCCCTAAATTGTCTTGACACAGCCTGTGCCTCCTAGGAATGATCAAATCTCTTACATCACTTGCTGTCTTTCCTTTGTTTGCACCTGGTTTTCAGTGTATATAGCGAGCCTTAGCCATGGTGAAAGGCTCTAATAAATGGAGTCATGTATGCATTGAGAACAATTACAGAGGCAGTATATGCGCGTACACTTATCCACACATGCATGCATGCATATGTGCGTGTGCACACAATGCATTATACATGCATTGTATATATGTGCATGTGTGCATGCAAGTATATATATGTACATATATATGCATTTTAAAAAAAATGAGGCCAGTATTTGAAGATTGAAAATTAATATTTAATTATGGATAATGCTGGAAAAACCATTTGGGAAGGCTGCCACTTGTTAAGAATACCCATGCAAGATTGAAAAACGTCTTTAGAGGCTGAAGAGAGGCATTTTAGTGTATTCAGCTTGCAAGAGAGAGGGAGGAGATGCTGCTGGTTTGATTTGCAGTTATTGGAGGACCTTCGGAGGCAGCCAGGAGGAGGATAAGACCAATCAACAACATGTGACAGCATCTACAGGCTGCTGAGATGCAGCAGTAAATGGCCGATTTACTTCAGTTCTTTCCATCTACAAGCTGTTGAGATAGAGCAGCAACAATAAATGATAGATTTTCTTTAGTTCTTCGTGAAGAAAGTCTGAATTTTCTCTCTTCTTAGTATGTTTTCTCATCTCCTAGCCTTTCTACAGCCTTGCTTCAAAGATTATAGGACAATATTAAGATCACCAAAGGCTGAGAAATTTCAGATTTCTTTGTTGTAAACCCCAATTTGCACTAGAAATTAGGGTTTAGTAATAGCCTTGAGAAGCGTGCCAAAAATTGGAAGCTCCAAGACTTGGATTCAACAGGGCTGAAGCTGTTGTTTAGTCAAATTTTGGTGGAGGGACTAGCAAATCAATGAATGGCATTTTCCATCTCCATCAAAGCGGGTGAAGGCCAAATTGTGTCTCATCTCCTAGCCTTTCCACAGTCTTGCTCCAAAGATTACAACATTGAGATCACCAGAGGTTGAGAAATTTCAGATTTCTCTGTTGCAAACCCTAATTTGCACTAGAAATTAGGGTTCAACAGCAGCCTCGGGAAGTGTGTTAGAAATTGGAAGCTCAAAGACTTGGATTCAATAGGGCTGAAGTTGTTTTTAGTCAAATTTAGGTGGAGGAACCATCAAATCAATGAATTTGGGGCATTTTCCATCTCCATCAAAGTGGGTGAAGGCCAATTGATTGCTTGAATCAAGGGGCAAATTAGATTGAAGACTTACTGGTCATTTTGGTTTTCCTTTATAAAGTATACCCATAACTTCCTTGAATAGTCATCAATAAGTGTGACAAAGTATTTGCTGCCACCAAGAGATACATTCTGTGTAGGTCCCCAAACATCTATATGCACTACATCAAGTATTTTTGTACTGACTTCTCTGTCATGCGAGAAGGGTTGTCTTGCCTGCTTACCAAACTGACATGCTTCACAAACTTTATGCAATTCTGTAACTCTAAATGAAGACAACCCTGTAACCAATCCTCTGGACTGCATTAATTT
Organism: Lygodium microphyllum; assembly: GCF_053477565.2. NCBI lineage: Eukaryota > Viridiplantae > Streptophyta > Polypodiopsida > Schizaeales > Lygodiaceae > Lygodium > Lygodium microphyllum. The sequence continues at coordinate 101,794,330 of NC_141149.1, read as the reverse complement.
CAGTCTTTGTACATTTGCATGTCCAATACGTTTATGCCATATTTCAATTGCACATCTATATGCTTTGCACGTGAATGATATATGGCATTCTTAGCCAAATACATAGTACTTTGGCTATCACATGTTGGGAATAAAGGGCCAGCATGGGTGTGAACGCACCCTTAGCACATTGTACTTTTATACATATATCTATCTAAAGCCTAAAGTGGTAGTCTTGTCATTGTACCGAAAAACGTGTTCACTCTCTACTCTGCTCACTCGCTCTCTCTTTGTCTCTCTCACTGCGCATAAGGTCTGTCTACCTCGATCTCCGTGCTTATCCTTTCCCTACAAATTGGTATCAGAGCCACAATGATTCGCTCAAGCCACAAGCATTAGTCGCCAGTTGCAAGCCTGACAAACGAGAAGCTGTTGACTAGAGGCTATAGTTGTAAGAAGAAGTCGCATACAGAAGACCAATGAATAGGTCGTGAAGAAGACCGGCACGGGTGCTCAGGATTGGGCGGCAGGTCCAGTAGGGACCAGGCGACAGCTGTTGACAACGACTGGGGAGTAGCGAACGGGCGTGACAGCTGCACGGCGACAGGTGACAGCGTGGTAGGCACGGACCAGAGGACGGTGCGACGTCTGTAGGGAACAACGACTGCACGGTGGGCGACGGGGGTATCCAGTTGACGCGGCGTGAGGGATAGGCGAACAGGCGGCGTGTCCAGCGGGTGTCACAGCGCACGGCTGACGGCGTTGGCCCGTCAGATTTTTGTTCCATCCAAAATTCAACCTTTTTTTTCCTCTGATAATTGCTTCACCCACTGACAGAGTTTCGCGCGTAAAAGCACAAGATTTTAGTTCTGTGCAAAATCGGCTCAGAAATTTGGGGCTTTTCTCGAATTTGGGGATCTCAACACAAAATTGGACAACTTGACTTAGAAATTGCAAAGTTGGTGCACATTTGCTCGGGAATTTGGGGCTTTTCACATTTTTACTGAAATTCTTTCAATTTCACTAAAATTCTTTCAATTTCACTGAAATTAGTGCACACAGGACTTGGAAAATTTGGAGATTTGTCCAGATTTGGTGCGAACAAGATGCAACAGTGATATTTGTCTCAGAAATTGCAGGAATTTGTGACATTTTGTCCTCGACATTTGGGGCTTTTTATGTACATGCACAAATTGGGCTGAAATTGACCCAATTTCTCGACATTGAGGCACATTGAGCCCCGTGCAATTTGGGGCTTTTACAATTTGGGTAAAATTTGTGCAGCATTTGGTCATTTTATGTATATGCAGGTTGAATTCCGTGCAATTTGGACATCAACACTTGGTGAAATTTTGGGATTTTGCTGAAATTGCTTTATTTTGGCAAAGTTGGACAGTTCTATGCATGATAGAGGAAATGCAGATGTGTGTTTAACGCTTTTGGGCACAAAATTTTGGGGCTTTTGACCGTTCCTGTCAAATTTTATGCCCTTGGGTACACGTACAACAGAAATTACAGCTGAAATTTTGGGATTTCTCATGTAATGTGATGCACATGCCCTTTGGAACAGCTGTAATCAGTTGGATAATGCTGTAGCACTTGGTTTGGTGCTTCTGAAAACTGAATTATAGATTTGAAATCTATACTTCTGCGTGGTCATTTATTGCTGATTGGTACTTGTTTTTACCTTGGTCACTTGGGTGACAATTTGGGCCTGCATTTATTGGTTTTTTGGTCACTTTTGAGTTGAAAACCATGGCTGGTAGCAATGACAGCAGTAATTTGATGCATATAAAGAAGCTTGAAGGCGCACATAATTTTGCAGTGTGGCAAAAACAGTGCTACAATATCCTGTTACAAAAGAAGCTGGCAAAGCCGATCAAAACTAAAGGAGCAAAGCCTGCGGACATGGATCAGGACGATTGGGATGAGTTGAATGAGCTTGCACGCTCAACCATAGAGCTATAAATTTCTGATGCCTTGCTCTTCAACATTGAAGGTTTGGATTGTGCATATGCTATATGAACTAGACTGGAAGAACTGTATGCACAGAAGAGTGTTGCAAGTAAAGTGTATTGGCTGAAAAAGCTTATGGATTTGCGTATGAAAGAAGGTACAGCAATGCCTACTCACTTGAGTGAGTTTAACTCCATTTTCAGCTAGCTGGTTGCGTTGAAGTTCATGATTGATGAGGAATTTAAGGCTACTTTCTTGCTTTGCACTCTACCAGAGAGTTGGGATATATTCAGAACTACTATGAGCAATTTTAATGTGATCCTTTTGTATGCTGATGTAGAGAGTGCTCTACTTATGGAAGAGATGAATCGGTAGAACAATGCATCTAGTAAGTCTTCCGGTGCTTTGCATACTAGGGGCAGATCATAGCAAAAGGGCAAATATGATGGCAAGGGACATAGTAAATCACGTGGAAAAGATGTTGAATGCCATCATTGTGGCAAGAAGGGTCACTTTAAACGTGACTGCTACAAATGGAAGAAAGAGAAAGGAAAAGGCAAGAAGACATATGACTGCAAGGAAGAGGAGGAGGACAGTCAGCCTAAGAAAAGCAATATAAAAATTGAAGAGGTGAATGTAGTCACTCATGACAGTGACAATGGGAGTGATGTACTCTTTGTCTCTTCACATTTTGGTGCACATGCTCTAGTTGCAGATATAGATGATGACATGCATACCTGGATTCTTGATTCAGGTGCTTCCTTTTATGTCACTCCTCATCGTGAGTGGTTTTCCACATATACAGGGGGTCGACATGGTGTTGTCCATCTTGGGGACAACTATGCATGTGAGATTGCAGGTATTGGTAGTGTGCAGTTACAGTTTCACCATGGTTCTGTCTTTACACTTCAACATGTACGGCATGTACCTTAGCTCAAGAAGAGCTTGATTAGCATAGGGTAGCTAGATGATGATGGTTTTCGTACCACCTTTGGTGATGGAAAATGGAAGATCTGTAAGGGATCCAGGGTTATTGCCAGAGGTTGCAAGAGTGATACGTTGTATCCACTTCATGTATCTAGTGTGCGTGACCATGTTGTTGCCGTGACCGAGCAGCCAAGTGTTTCTTTGTGGCATGGCCGGTTGGGACACACGAGTCAAAAATGAATGAAAGTGCTTTCTCGTTTGGGTTACTTGCCTTATCTTCGTTATGCTGATTTTGAGCACTGTGATCATTGCATTTATGGCAAACATACACAAACTTCTCACAAAAAGTCTCTTTCTTTAAAATCTTCTCCTGTAGAGTTAGTACATTCGGATGTATGTCAAATGCCAGAATTATCTTTAGGGGGAAATAAATATTTTGTCACCTCTGTCAATGATGCTACACAGAAAGTATGGGTTTATCCTATTCATAGCAAGGATGAGGTGCTTGACAAGTTTAAAAAATTCTTGGCATTGGCTGAAAATCAGACAGATAAGACACTAAGTGTCTTCGCTCTGACAATGGTGGGGAATATGTGTCCAAAGCCTTACAGGCATTTTGTGAGAGCAAAGGGATAAAGAGGGAGCTCACTGCCCCTCATAATCCACTCCAAAATGGAGTTGCAGAGCGTATAAATCAAACCATACAAGATAAGGTCCGTACGATGGTGTCTCATGCTGCATTACCCCATGGTTTTTGGACAGAGGTTGTTATAACAGCCATTTACTTGATTAATCGGTCACCAAACAGGTCTTTGGAGGGGGGGGGGGGAAGGGGGAGTTCCCCAAGAAGCGTGGTCGGGCAAGCCACCTTTATATGCTCATTTGAAAGTGTTTGGTTGTGAGGCTTTTGTGCACATTCGTAAAGAAAAACGCAGCAAACTTGAGCCAAGGTCCTGTAAATGCATTTTCCTAGGATATGGTGACGAGGGTGAAATGGGGTATAAATTGTGGGATCCCGAGAAAAGGAAAGTAGTACATAGCGATGACGTTATCTTCCGGGAAGATCGCATGCACAAACAGTGCGAAAAGACTGAGGAGGTCTGTAGGGTTGTATTCCGGGAAGAAATATCTTTTGGACAGCAAAATGTGCCCGCTGTACAGCAGCAAATACCTACTGTAAATGAACCTGTAAATGTAGGAAATTATGCTAGAAATGATCAACCAGCTATTGCCCATGAAAATGAGCCATTACATGTGCAGGACAGCAAGCTGTTAATACCGATTTGCAGGCTGAAATACCAGGACAGCATGCTGAAAATGGAAATTTGCAGGAACAGCGAGCAAACAATGACCATTGGGTTAGGAGATCGTCTAGGGCTACTAGACAACCTGACAGATTTGTTCTTGGTGCAATTAATGTGGCTGAGTATGCCATGTTGACAGACTGTGGTGAACCGTCTTGCTTCAAGGAAGCAATGGACAGACAGGATAGCACACATGCTGATTGTTGGCAGAGATACTCATGCCTTGGATTCATTGAAGCAAAGTCTTCATGGCAGCTTTGGCATGAAGGATCTTGGTGATGCAATTCACATTCTTGGCATGCGAATACTCAAAGATAGATCTAAAGGCTTACTCTATCTATCTCAGCAGGAGTATATCTCCAAAGTTTTGCAGCGTTTCAATATGGAGGGGGGGGGAAGCAGAAGGCATCTGTTGTTGGCTTTATGGATGCAGACTATGCTGGTCATACGGATTACAGGAAGTCCACTTCTGGATATGTGCCTCCTTTCACAGGAGGAGCGGTCTCTTGGATCTCTAGGTTACAAAAGTGTGTTGCATTGTCTACTATAGAGGCAGAGTATGTAGCTGCCACTGAGGCATGCAAGGAGGCTTTATGGCTTTCACGTCTGGTGGGAGAGCTTGGCATCACAGAGTTACCTGTTTTTCATTATGATAGTCAAAGTGCTATCATACTAGCACGGAATCCTGTCTTTCATGCAAAGACAAAGCACATACAGGTGAAGTATCACTTCATTAGAGATGTACTTGATAGCAAGAGCATTGAGCTTGTCAAAGTGCATACAGATGATAATCTTGCAGACCTTCTCACCAAGGGTCTTCTAGCAGAGCGGTTTGCTCATTGTCGACAGATGATGGGAGTTGGATAGATATATTTATTTAAGCTTTGTACATACTTAGACTTAGCTGATTCTTTTCTTCTCTTAAGGCACATTGCCTTTAGGTAGGAGGTTGTTGTAGGTGGAAGGCTGTTGGGAATAAAGGGCCATCGTACCTTTTATATGTGCACGGGTGTGAACACACCCTTAGCACATTGTACTTTCATACATATATCTATCTAAAACCTAAAGTGGTACTCTTGTCATTGTGTCGAAAAATGTGTTCACTCTCTACTCTGCTCACTCGCACTCCCTCTATCTCTCCCACTGCGCGTAATGTCTATCTACCTCAATCTCCGTGCCTATCCTTTCCCTACATCACATCCCAACACTGGAGTACTCATAGATATGCCTAGATCCTCTGCAAGTCTGCTCAACCATATAGCTTCCTTAGAAGCTTCAATAGTTGATATGTATTCAGCTTTAGTAGTACTCAGTGCTATGATGTTCTGCAACCTGGAGCACCAAGAAACGGCCCCACCAACAACTGTAAAGACGTACTCGCTAGTGGACCTGCGAGTGTCCAAGTCACCTACCATATTTGCATCACAATAACCTTGCCAACTAAGTGCACCCTACCCATAGCAAATACACTTTCTTTGTGTATCCTTAAGGTATCGAAGAACACACTTGACAACCTCCCAATGTGTTTTGCCAGGATTTAACATAAACCTGCTGATAACTGCATGAGCAATGTCTGGACAAGTAGCAACTGTAGCATACATAAAAGAGCCACAAGCTAATGCATAAGGGACTTTTTTCATAGCATTGGCTTCCATGTCATCTTTTGGGCTGTTGGCTTTACTAAGCTTAAGATATGGAGGTAAGGGCACCCCAAAAGGCTTAGCTTTAGCCATGTTAAATCTGTCCAATACCTTTTCAATGTATTTTTCTTAAGATAAGAACAACAATTTCTGCGTTCTATCCCTACGAATTCTCATGCCCAATGTATGCTCTACATTCCCTAAATCTTTCATGGAGAAAGTTGGTTTCAGCTGATCTTTGAGAGCATCCAAGCTAGTCTTTCTTTTCCCAGCTAGCAACATATCATCCACATACAAAACAAGTATGATGGGGCTGCCATCTGTATTCTTTTTCATGTACAAACAACGATTTGCATGGCTGCATGTAAACCCGTGAGAGAGCATAAAGGTGTCAAACTTTTGCACCATTGCCGTGGTGCTTGCTTCAGCCCATACAAGCTGCGTTTTAGTTTACACACCAACTGCTCTTTTCCAGGAACTACAAAGCCCTCGGGCTGTTTCATGTAGATTTCCTCATCAATATCACCATGCAAAAAAGCTGTTTTTACATCCATTTGGTATAGCTCTAAGTCCAATATAGCAGTGAGAGTAAAAAGCACACCTAGAGTAGTCATCTTCACAATAAGTGAGAAGACCTCTTGGAAGTCAATCCCTTCATTCTGTGCATACTCTTTGGCAACCAATCTTGCCTTGTACTTGGGTTTCCCATCAATTGTCTTTACTTTGTAAACCAATTTGTTTGGAAGAGGCTTTCTTCCTTTGGGCAACGACACAAGATCCCAAGTATCATTAGCATACAGAGATTTAATCTATTTCTGCATGGGTAGCTCCCACTTACTACTGAATTTGCATGACTTGGCCTTTATATGTAAAAGGCTCACCCTCATCTGTAAGCATCACATAGTACAAAGAGAGGTTATATCTATGTGGCTGCCTTCTTAAGCGTGTAGACTTGCGTACCCAATGTTACATTCTCAGGAATGGGTCTACATCTGGAGGTATGTTATTTTTAGCATGTATTGGCTGCTGTAAGCTATTTTCAACATGCTGTTCATGCTGTACAACACCTTCATTTTCATTACTAGCACTTGCATTTTCATAATCAGCAAGTCTATCTTGCTGTCCATGACCTCCTTGTGCTTCTATTTGCTGTCCATCATCATCTGGCTCAAAAGTAACATTTGATCATTAGTTTCAGCCTATGGTACAACATCATGAGGTTCATCATTTGAAGGAATAGGTGGCTGCAAATTCAGAAATTTGACATTTTTCATGTCTTCATCAGAGGCTAAAGTACTTTTCAGCAACTTTACCTCATGAAACACAACATTACGGTTGCGAACAATTTTCTTGGATTGAGGTAACCACACTCTATAGCCAAATTCACCCTCATCACCATAGCCCATAAAAATGCCTTTGGTGGATTTTGGGTCAAGTTTGCTCCTCAGCTCATCTCTAACATGCACAAAAGCATCACAACCGAATATGCGTAAATGGTTATATGAGGCTGATTCCTTTTCATGTCTTCATCAGAGGCTAAAGTACTTTTCAGCAACTTTGCCTCATTAAACACAACATTATGGATGCGAAGAATTTTCTTGAACTGAGATAACCACACTCTATAGCCAAATTCACCCTTATCACCATAGCTCATAAAAATGCATTTGGTGGATTTTGGGTCAAGTTTGCTCCTTAGCTCATCTCTAACATGCACAAAAGCATCACAACCGAATATCTGTAAATGGTCATATGAGGCTGATTTGCCAGACCAAACCTCCTTAGGGATGCCATTATTTAAGGACCTGTTTGGAGAGCGGTTGCAAATGTGAACCGCGGTTTTAAGTGCCTTTCCTACATCATTGGATTTCACATCCAATTGCAAGTTGACACTTTGATACCAATGAAATGTCCCCCTAGGATCCAACTTGCACATGAGACATGACACAAACCATATTCACAAATATAAGGGGTTGGACATTAGACTCCCCTCCCAACCATAGAGCCAAACGGGCAGGCCCTTGAGCGTGAGAGCTAGCAGCACTTTGGGTGATGACCACATCCCAAGGGTCCCAACCCACACCATCTTGGTATATGGATGTGTTGGCCAATGGGCCAAGAGTCCAAGAGTGGTGATCGCGTTACAATATGCACAATAGGGCCCTATAAATAGGACTTGACTTTTCTAACCTTGGAGTGTCCTTAGTACGTAGGCACTAAGTCACTTCATAACCATTGTGACCAATGCTACTAGCGCCCATTTGGATGTCCAAGGATGTGACAACTAGTCTAAGGGAGGTGTCCCTTGTGATAGTGTAGGGTATCTTGAGTGGACTATGTAGTAGGCTTTGGATACCCCTATGTGGTGCTTCTCACTCCACCTCCTCATGGCACAATTTGCAATTGTTTTGGGCTCTAGGAATCCGGGCTTCTCTCCTTGCCTCGAACTCTAGCTAGTGAGATGGTGAATTTCTACTTGCGTCTCATGTGGCACGTATATCTCTAGGTATCCAAGTCTCTCCATGAAACGATCCATCGAGTGCATGCAGAGTGTCAAATTCTTTATTACGTGATTACCATGCAAAGATCTAGGGGTACTAGAATTGAAGTTCATCATAATTAAGAAAACTTGGTGAAACTTAAAAATTTAAACCCATTTTTTCATTAAGTCAACATGTCCTACCAGAAAACAAAATATATTTAACAAAAAATAATTCTCTTTGAGGCTACTTTGGTGGACTGAAATTAGGCTGAATGCATGATAAATGTTCTGTAATTAAGGCCTTTAATTTTGCTTGCTCAATGCAAGGCCACCATGCGGGATCGTGCTTACATGTTTTGATATGCTATCAGATTGTGACAAGGTAGCTTACACATGTTGAGTTGCACATGTTTTAATATGTCATCTGATTCATGGATGGGGCCCATTATGCTAGTACTGAGCAGGAACTCTACCAACTTTTTTGGGTTGAGACTGCAATGAGACCTGGAGGAGATTCCAAAAGCGCTCTATGTGATTGACGTTAAAATGTTCGGTACCATATGCTTTCTCCCATGGCAAGGTAGATGCCCAGTCTCCCCTCCCTCACCTTCCAATAACAGTGGGTTAGGGGCTGAGCATTCTCACATGTGAGATACCTTCTGTTTCCCCTTGCTGATAAGATCTTACTTGAGCCCTATGTGAGGGTTTCCCAAACTAGCAACACCTTTGTCTTTATAGAGGATGAGTTATCGTTGGCTTGTGTCATATAGTAGCGTGTTTGGAGGTGGCTTTCATGGCCCCCTGGCGGGTGGGGTGTGGTGGGGGGAGAGCAAGGGAGCACATTTTTGAGAGGGAGGGAGGGAGGGAACTATTAAAAGAAAAAAGAGATTGAGGCGTCAGTTTGCTTAAAATGCTGTCTGCAGGTACATTCAACTTTTGCTACTGCTGGGTCTGATGGTGCATACAATTTCTGGGACAAGGAAAATAAACAAAGGCTAAAGGTGAGATGTTCCATTCTAATTGCTAGACTGTAAAATCTAGTTGGTGCACAATAGGGAATGTGGTATGGTTTTTGAATTCGGAAAAAGTGTATGGGTGACATTAAGAAACGAAGAGAATCGTGTCTCAAAGCTGTAAAATTGAGCTACTACAATGTGCAATGAAGTGTCAAGGGAATGTGAACAGCAGATTGAGTCTTGCATCCTTAGATATCCCTAGCATGTTTCACTCAAGTATCTATGTGACTGTATCCTAATGTTTTGGGATTGTTATCTGAATTTTTAACACTCTTTTTCTATTCCTTGATAGGGTACGTCTCTCCTTAAAACATAGTCTACACGGAGGAATTACAGATATCTTTGGCCTTTAGGTTGTAATTAATGGTCTTGCAATCTAACTCATCCTTTGTGATTGTAGGCCATGAGCAGATGCAATCAACCTATCCCTTGCAGCACATTTAATTTTGATGGCACCATTTTTGCCTATGCGGTATGAGATTTGCAATATCATGTTCTGATATATTTTATTGTGGTAGGACCTGATTATATGAACAGTTTCTTGAAGCACTATGCTGTGGATTTGCATGTGCAAAACGTGGCTTAAAGTTTATATTCCCATTAATGACTATTAGATCCAAGAGTTACACATTATAAGTAAGCGATTCTCTGGCAAGCAAAGACAGTAAGAGTTGATCAGTATTTTGTACGGGATTTTGGATTGCAGGTTAGCTATGATTGGAGCAAAGGTGCTGAGAACTATAATCCTGCTGCTGCAAAAAATTATATATTACTCCATCCTACCCAGGTGAAATTTGTGAATATTTCATGCTTCATATGTGTTCTTTTGTTATTCAATTCTGCCACCACCCTGTGACCTCAGGAAAAGGCCTACATAGTTCTCGTGTACTTGCCTACTTATGTGAATATTTCATGCTTCATATGTGTTCTTTTGTTATTCAATTCTGCCACCACCCTGTGACCTCATATGTGTTCTTTTGTTATTCAATTCTGCCACCACCCTGTGACCTCAGGAAAAGGCCTACATAGTTCTCGTGTACTTGCCTACTTATGTGCCATGGGCAAGGGGCATACTTTTTTCTTTTGTAGTATCTTGACTTGCTTGCAGCTGCACAGTAGCTTTATGATTTGCTTCATGTTACACGACTCTTTTTGATAGAATTTCGTGAGCTGGTGAGGTGAGACCATGAAAATCTGAATTGCTTGGAGAATGTAGTGCCAATGATGATGTAGTAGTTATTAATCATCTCACAGTGTACTTCAAACCTCTTTGAAAAGATATTGGGCTTACCATATATTGAGAGGGAAATATGTACCTAATATGGTTGGCTCACATACTTATGCATAATAGTTTCATCTGGATATCCCTCTGTTTGGTAAGTTAGTAACATAAATTGATGTGATCACTGATATGACATGTCAACTTACTAGTGTTGAAGAATTAATAGCATGTGTGCTATCAATCACTTCATGTATGACCTATGACAATATGTGTTATGGAAGAGTTGGCTATGCCAACCACAAGAAATCTGTTAAGAAGTATGAAAGAACACAATCTTCACAGAGTCATTGTTTAGCCTGATGTCATATTCATCCAAGAAATATTATATTTTCTTACTTGTGAACTCGATTATTCAGGAGAGTAGTATAAATGATGTCTCTAGGATCTCTCGAACTGCTTCAATGAACAACAAAGACTTGAGTGAGAGGGAAGCTTATTTTATATGATGAAACCAGCCCACCTTTTGGAGGGGAAGGGACAAGTTCCCTGTTGTGTCAAGCTGTCCATGCTTGCAAAAACAGGACATGCATCCCAGATTTCCAAACTATGGGCTGCATGCACTTCAAATAGGAAAATGAGCCAAGTGGCACTTTTCCTCCACTGATCTTGTGATGTCCTTAAGTTCTAACTTTTGACTTAGGAACCTTGGATTAGGGGAGAGTGTTACACTTATTGTGTTCCTCCTACGTTCTGGTGTGAATGCTCCCTTACCCCATTGGCACTTTTTACCTTCTAGCTAGAGAAGGGTTTTTTTCCGTGAGAACACCCATCAGTGGGTGTGGTACTTAGTACCTTAGGGATTGTACATTCATTCATTCTCACATTGTGGATGTGACTTTCCAGCACTTTTTTCTCTCTTGCTGTTCACTTGTTCACTGCGTGTGTGAGGGTGCATGTGTTGTTGAAGCCGAACCTAAGAATGGTATTAGAGCCATACCTCTTCTTAGTCGCCCACCTTCAGTTCAGCCCTTCAGGCCGCATAGCCTCTTGACTCTGCCCAACAACGTGCCTTCCTCAGCACAGTCTTGGATGTCACACAATCAGAAGAGGAGGAGGTCATTGAGACACTGAAGAAAAAGATGGGGATTGCCCGCAGAGCCATAAGGCATGGGCTGTGTGCTCAACCACAAGGAGAAGGGACCAGCCTAAGCCAACAGGATCAAAGAAGTTATTTGCTAAGGGCAGGGCTAACAGTACAAGATGTGGACCTATTAGGCTTCAGGGAAGGAGAACCACAAGAGCCCAAGAGAGAAGATGAAATGTGAACCACTGTGTGCTGCACGTCCTGGTCATTTCCTAGCAGCAGTGGCTGAAATCTACCATCTCATCCTATGGGCTGTGATGTGCCTACATACACACTGCACCCTGCTCACGATCTGTGCACCTGTCCCAGCCACACCCACGCCTGTTGGCACGGAATTTGATTTGACAGCCAGTATACTTTGCACCTGATGCTCAGCTGACAGGCACCATCAGGCCCGTCCATCCCATTGCTGACAGCCTGTCTTGCCATGGCCCGTCAAACTGCCAAGAATCTCACCATGTTATGCATTGCTTGCCTGATAGTTTGCTGCAAGCTCAACACCTTTAAACATTAAAAAATTGCCCCCCAAGCCTTAATCAGCTTTAAGCCACTTAAAATTGCTTTTGTTCGTGCATAGTGCCCTTGCCAAGCACGAAATTTGGGGATTTCACAGAAGATACAAAATTTCCCCGAATTTCTTTGAAAATTTTGGGGCTTTTCTCCCAAAATTCTGAATCCCCCCAGAATTTTGGGGATTTTTCATTTTATGCTTAGAAATTGCTCGGGTCTTGCACCAAAATTTGGGGCTTTTCATATTTGAGCTCAAATTTCACTAAATTTCATTGATTAAAGTTGGGGATTTTGGGAAATTTCCCCAAATTTAACAACATTGAGGCCAATCATATCTTCTACATCAACATTTACGCACATTGAAGCCTTTTCAGCTGAAAATTCTTCATCAACACCATCAATTTTTTGAAAAATTGTGAGTTTTTTGGAATTTTCATTGCTTTATTGTTATGGTGCAACTGCATTTGTACTCTGGACAGTAGCTGGTTACAAAAAAACCAGAAATTTCAGCAAGCAATGGTTGGGCATAATAATTTGCTCAACATGTTTGGGGACTTTAAAAAATTAGATCACATTAATTATCCAATGTGGGCATACATGCTGAAGCATGTACTTGTTGCCAAGCGGCTTTGGGGGGTTATGTATGTGGTTTAGAAGTTAGGCCTGTAGGCCTTGCTATATCGAATGTCATAGGCTCTTCTAGCTCATCCACAACCAATAGTGGGGTCTTTGGCTCGAGCTCCTCTTGCACTTCCCATAGTAGATCAATTGAGCTGGGATGGGCATGATGCCCAAGCTCATGCTTTGATTGCACTTTCATACAAGAGCTAGGTTATTTCACATATTTTGTTGTATGCAATGACCAAGGATACTTGGGATAAGCTTGCTTTCTTGTGTCAGGTGTGCAATGAGGGTTGTGTAGTATATTTGCGTAAGCAACTTGAGATGGAGCACATGATAGAGGGTGATTTTGTGGATGCATACATTACACGTGTCAAGGACATTACAAAGCAGCTTGCTAATATTGATCAAATAATTCCCGATGCATCTCTTGTATCTACGGTCTTGAGAGGCCTACCTGATATTTATCAGAGGTTTGCCACTGCACTCCTTTTACTTGCAAAAGGAGATGCTAATGCTTATACATTTGATGCATTGGTATTACTATTGTTGCAAGAAGAGCAATCAAGGCTGAATCGCAGCATTTGCAGCCAACCATTGAAACAAAGGGAAGTCATGGAAGCCCTCAAAGTCAAAGGGAAAAGATAAAGCAGATTTTGCTATGGACTCCTCAAGCACCAAGGATGATGGTGTTAAGAAAAAGAGATGTAACTATTGTAGGAAGAAGGGGAATGCTATCGAAGAATGTAGGAAGAGGATGGCAAGTGTAAAGAAGAAAAAATTAGGCATGATTGTTGAATTGAGCAAATGCGAAGGATGCAACTACACATTTGGCAAGCCTGGGGGGGACATTATTTTTGCAGTATACTTGGGCAGCTTCTTAAGCATTTTCAAATGCAAGATTGCAAGCCTATTTCTACTCTTGAAACAGGACATAGATTTACACTTGAGGATGCAGGAGAAACCTTTTGATGCTTCTCTTTATCAATAGGTTGTTGGCTGTTTATTGTACTTGTGTAATATACGACCGGATACTCAATTTGGGATCTCTCAGTTGGCACGCTTTATGCACAACCTTGGTATGACACATTGGCAAGCAGTTAAATGTGTCTTTCGTTATCTCAAAGGCACTCAAATATTGGGCCTTTTCTATCCTAAAGACACTACTCTTTGCTTGCATGCATTTACAGATAGTGATTGGGCTGGTTGTTTTGACACAAGGGTGTCCACTAGTGGCAATTCTTTCATGTTTAGTGATTCATGTATTTCTTGGTTGAGCAGCAAGTAGTCTATAGTGGCCACATCCAGTTGTAAAGTTGAATACAAGGCAACATTTATAGTTACATTAGAATGTGTATGACTTAGATGTCTTTTGGTTCATCTTAGTGTGGAACAATAGTCACCCACTCCTATTGACATTGACAATCAGAGTGCCATTGTAGTTATGAGAAATCCAATTTTTAATGCTCACACTAAGCACATTGAGGTGCATTATCATTATGTCAAAGAGAGGCTCCATACAAGGTAGATTTACTTGGTTTATGTCCCTACACAGGACACTTGGCAGATGTGTTTACGAAAGCTTTCTCTAGAGAGCTTAGGCCTTTCGCAAGGCTCTTGGCTTGACATTGTTTGGAGATTGGTTTGCCTATTCCTTGTATACTTTTACATCATTCACTCGAGGGGGGTTTGTTACACTTATCATGTTCCTCTTATGTTTTGGTGTGAACATTCATTTATTCCACATGCACTTTTTACCTTCTAGTTGGAGAAGGGTTTTTTCCCTGTGTGAACACTCATCAATGGGTGTGGTAGTTAGTACCTTAGGGATTGTACTTTCATTCATTTTTACATTGTGGATGTGACCTTTGAGCACTCTCTTCTCTCTTGTTGTTCACTTGTTCACTGAGAGTGTATGCATGTTGCTGAACTCTAACCTAACAGAGGGTAATCATCATTGAAAGTTGTGCAAGATGGGTGCACATGCGAAATCAAAAACAAATGACCAAAGATCTGCTAATTCATGGCCTATACCAGGTCAGATCACTTTGCCTATGCCATTTTTCCATTTACAATGCCCATGTCTTTTCCATTACCTTGGTTATCAAATATATTGGCATTTATTATTGGAGATGCTACTGAATGTGCTAAATAAGGACGAATGGAAGCTCCCTACATGGTCCCCACATGGCCCCTTGGGTTGGCTTTTGCCTATGCGGTAGAACAAGCAATGCATAACTATTGTCTTACACGATTGGGTGATTATAAAAAATGACCCACTATTGCAAGGTTATGAGGCTACTTTGGTATGCCGCAGTTTGCTCTTTTGAACTCCATTGTGGCCTTACTATTTTAAACATCACTTTCACATGCAGGCCATTAGGCCACTTCACTGACCATTTTCCTCTTCCAGCTAGAATGACAACATCAAAAGAACTTGTGCTTCTTTAGAGGCAATCTGAATTCTCAAAGATGACAAGAAAAAGGTCTGATGAGGTTGCTTGAGCACCAAAGGTCTTTAGTTTGTGAAGCTCCAATAAATAAGGTGGTCAAAATTTACCTTCAATCTGATTGAGGAAGTCCTGCAGCTTGAGGATACTGCTCATTATGTTCTACTCAAACCTGAATTGGTTCTTGATCATAAGACTAAATGATCCTTTCAAACTGTTTATCTTGAGCATTTGGTCAAGTGGGACTCCGGAGAACCTCCTTGAGGTGGTGGCTACTTGGGAGTCAATGTCTTCATTGAAGAGTCATTTTCCCCACTTTGTTCCTAAGGATATTGTTTTGAGGACAGAAATTATTCATAAGTTGGGAAGTGTGTTGTCCTTGGACATTTGCATGTGTGCTAGCAACATTGGTCACAATGGTCATGAAGTGACTTTGTGCGAATGCACTAAGGGCACTTTGGGATTAAGGCAGCGGAGTCCCATTTATAGGACTCAAGCCTTATTGTGCACATCATTGTGTGAGCACCACTCTTTGATTCTTGGCTCATAGGCCAATGTGTGTGCACATTGGGACAGTGGGGGCTGGTGGTATGGGACACCAACTCTTGGGGTGTGGTAGTGACCTAGTGTGTTACTAGCTCCCGAGCTCAAGGGTGAGCCCATTTTGCTCTATGGCTGGGAGGTGAGTCTGATGTCCATCACTTGTAAGTTTGTGGATGTAGCTTGTGTTGCACCTTGTGTGCAGGTTGGATCTTAGGTGTATGTTTCATAGGGAGCTGGCTTCTACAGGCTGGTGATGGCAGCAGCAGGGTGTCACCATCTAGATGATGGTGACGGCTGCTCCAGAGAGGGTGCTGATGGAGACTGGCTGGTAAACACAGCACTGATGATGATGGTGATGAGAAGGCCGATGGTAGCAGGGGGTGATTACAGTTAGATATGGAATTGAAGAGTGGTCACACATTGGTATCTTTCTGTATTTTTGAGCCCTTTGTTGTACCCAAAACTCTTTTGTATTGTACTCAATTCAGTTTTATCTAGAATAGCTTTGGGGCTACACAAGAGCTGAGGAAAAATGGCTAAACAATCCGATACTATTTTTTAGGCTAATTTTGAGGTAGCTTAACATCTATAACCTTAACCTCACTATTTCTGACGGGATATGCTTTCATTGAGAGATTCTTGCACCAGGCCTTCTTCAACAGTCCATGTCATAGGACTGGAGGGAGCACAGTATGATCTCTCTTATCAGTGCTTTCTAGATATCTGGTGCTGCAATCACTCAAGCGTAGCCTTGTTGTACATCGATTACTGATTTAATAGTTTATCACCCATAAAACGAATGTGTGCATGTTCAGGAAGATTTTTGGCACTTCTGTCACAAAACTTGGATTCCTGTTTTTTACATATTGGCCCCTCGGACAGTATTGATACCATTCAATGATATCAATTTTGGGTCCTCTTTTCAGTCCTTTTCACTTCTTCTATGGTCCTTTGTACTAATTTCTTTATGATTGTGCTCCTCTTGGATATCTGCTGCTGTATTCATTTTCTGAATGTTTTTGATATATTCTTTTGTGATACTATGTTAACTTAAACACATAAAAATATACTTGCACAAAATAAAATTCCTTTTTTTTGGAAGAGCACAGCCCCTTCCTCAAAATCTGGTATAGATACTCCTCAATTGGCCTTGTTCTTCAACCTGAACAAAGTATCTAAATGTATTGGTCTAGGTTTAAACAGTGGTGCAGTTTGCAATGTGATATTGACATGCTTTTTGCTGTTTTGTGAGCAGGAGAGTGAGATCAAAGCTAAACCACGGGCTCCTACAGGTGGAAAGAAATAAATGAGTATTTGAGTAAGTGTAAAGAAAGTGTAAACTTGCAGCTGTAGTTTGTCTTACTGAAGTCAATTTTGTATACTGAGTAGGACGATGAGGTTTCCACTCGATGGAAGCACCCTGTGAGTGTTATTGTGATTGAACATTATGGAGACTGAAGCCAAAGCAGGTCTCCAGGTTTGTGAAGTAACCTTCAGATGCCATTTAGTGCCGCTCTCTTCCCTCAAGACAAAGTTACTGACTTGGCATTGATGGCGTTTAAAATGAGTTAACTGCACAGTTCAACCTTTAGTGGGTCAAAAGTTTCCTATGGAGTTCGTGTACTGTCTGAAACAACCAATCATTGTATATTATGCGAAATGAATGGAGTTAAATCTTCAGATGTAATTTGTATATTGGACTGTAATTCTAAGGAAGCAGGTTAGCTGTAAGGTCCACCTGTCTGGCAGGTGCACCAAGCTTGAGGAATAAACACATGTACGCAATCTGAAATAGACAGTTGAGTATCTTACCACCTGAAGTAATGGCAATTTTTTAATTACAGATTTGTTGGGGGGAGATTTGAGTGAAAAAGGAAATGCAGTTTAAAAAGCTGCGCGTGCCCCCCCCCCCCCCCCCCCCCCCAAACCAAAAAAACCCCACAACGCTGGTGCACACACAAAAGCAACAACAAAAAACTTTTGATGGCACGGGACATCCATGTCAAAGGAGCCTTGCACCTCTAGCAAGGCTCATGGGGTAATCTAAGTCTATTGAGGGAGTACCTCCAACAAGGGAGAAGTAGAGACCATTGATATGCGGGACACTCAATGAAACATGCCTTAGCTAGCTAGTGAGGTCAAAGATGAGGTGATGCCAACAAAGGTGATGAATGATGGAGTTGAGATGGTGAAAATGTCCACACACAAGGTCTCAGTAGACCAAGGGAGAAACAAAAGTTTGATAGATTCGGCACCATCCAATAATTAAATGGAACGAATTACTAGTCTTTGCATAGCATGTTGGTAGGCTTGCCAACCGATTGGCATGAAGAAATCCAGCTGTTTCAAGCTATGGAGTCACGGATGCTTAATTCAAAATAGGCAAAGTTTCACCAGTGTGGGCTAATAGGCTTTGTAAGATGAAAACAGTGGTTGAGGGATTTCACAAGTCCAAACATAAGTTCTTTAGGAAATCGTTCATTCTTCTTTGAGTTTGTGCCATGATGTACACTTTTGGTGTGGATTGTATGCATATTTGAGGTTTTGGGCCATTTAGAGTTTTAATATGACCGAATCAGTCTTTGATAGAGAGAGAGGTGTCTCGATCAAACAAGTGTAGCTTAGTTGGTTAAGTTGAAAAGGGTAGTGACCATAAGGACTTCGGTTCAACTTGTAGAATCAGGACTTTGGTTCAACTCCTAGATTCTACGTGGTCATTTAGTAGAGGTGTTACAAAAGGGGAGAATGAGAGTTTAGCCTCTCGCCAAATATTAACATGCATTGGAATTACATTTAACCAAAGCAAAATGGTTCACTAGTTTAATATGAAATTGTAAGGATGTGTGGGTTCCCAAAGTGGTGGTATAAATATCTTAGGCTTGAGGCTTCAACCAAGTGAATGGTAATGATTATCTCTTGTGGCTCAATGGCTTTCATCTTCTTATGTTCTTGCATGGTTGCTATTCACGTATGATTATGGTTGTTGACGTGAGAATGTTTTTGGTCAAGAAGTAAATGTACTTTAATGTGGGGTGTAATGAGTGTGTTCCTCATTAGGAAGCAAATGTGCAGCAATCTTGGGTGCAATATGCATGGATTCAAGAGGAGTCCAATCTTTGGAGTTACATAGCTATGTACATGTAAAAAGATTTTAGGTTTCATTGTTGGAACTTGTCAAAAAGGGTGATCAAATTGTGTATCTAGACTTAAAAGCAAAAAATCATTTGCATGTATGTGATGGTGTTCCAAGGGTTGTATGTAATGTACTCTAAAAATTTACAATCGTACTATAGGTTTCATTATGTGTTCTTGGGAAGGAACAAAATTTATATGATGTGGCGCAATGAAACGAAGATTGTTAAAATTCAACCATTAATTGCACTTGGGAAGCATTTCTATGTTATTGCTCTAAAACAAGATTAGCTATATAGGGGCTCAAAATTTAGAATACGACACAAGATTCTACTTTGAATGCAACAAGCTCACCTCAAGGTGAAATTTGAAAAGATAGGTTGAAAATGGTACAAGATCTAGCTTTCAACTTCTCTCTAAAAAAGGCTCTCTCTCAACCCTCGGGCGGCCACCAAAAGATAAAAAGAGGATAGAGGAAAAATGTTTATGTTTGATCATGGTGGTTAAACAAAGACAAATCGGTTGGTTTGTTAAAATGAAAATTGGAATCTTCTCTTAAACAATACTAGGGGGTTTTTGCCTAGATTCTTTGTTGCTTTGCATCAATGTTCTTTTGATGCTTCACATTGAGGTTTGAAGGAATATTGTCAATAACACTTATGGCACTTCACATCGTAGTACACATTTCATGTGGCAATAAGATTTATGGGTGATTGAGTCACAAAGAAGCTAATCGTGTGTATAATGTGATTTATATATGTGTCCATTTGTTTGGTCTCATAAGCTCATCATTTTTCTGGTCTCTCCTTTCTTTTTCACTTTTGTTTCTCTCTCTCTCTCTCTCTCTCTCTCTCTCTCTCTCTCTCCATAGACATAAGCCCCCCTTCATTACGTGCATCTTCATTTGTGTGGCCTCATAAGTGAGTGTGCTCTCTTTCCCTCTTCTCTCTCATCTAAGTTCTTTTTTTTTTGAAGTCCCTTATCTCTCATCTTTTTTCATCTCATGTGCATGTTGTGTAGGCGTGTGTATACATATATATATGCATATGTGAATGCATTTGTGTATATGTACAATTATATGCGTGTTTAATATATGTTTCCATTTGTGTGGTCTTATGTGTGCCTTCTCCCTCCCCCCCATCTCTCTCTCTCTCTCTCTCTCTCTCTCTCTCTCTCTCGTTATTTCTCTCATCTCAATTCTTTTTTTCTCTCAAGTCTCTTGTCTTGTCTTTTTTCACTCAATATATGTGTATGTGTGTGTATGCATGTGTGTGTATATATATGCACATATGTGTATATATGCATGTATGTGTGCATGTATGTGTTTGTGCCTAGATACATTACATCGTGATATGTATGTGTATGTTTTTTAAGTTTGTATCCATTCTCATTTTTTAAAATTTCTCTCCTCTCATAGTTCTCTCTTATATATTTTTCTAGTCTCACTTCCCCCCTCTCCATCTTTTCTTGTGCTTATATGTTTACATGTGCATAGATGTGTGCATATCATATGTGTATACATAAATACGTGTATACATGTGTACATGTATATGTATGCAATGTGTTTTTATAGTATATGAACATTTGTGGGTATTTTATATTTTCCTTTTTGCCTCTTGTTTTTCCAATGCTTTATGTATGTGCATGTGTATGTGTGTGTGTGTGTGTGTGTGTGTGTGTGTGTGTGTACATATGCATGTCTGTTTAATGTGAATTCTTTTGGTCTCATAGTTTCCTCCCTCTCTCATTTTTATTCTCTCTCCTTTTTCTTCCTTATCTTTCTTCATCTCATATGTGTGCATGTGAGTGCATTAGATGTACATGTACAATTTTTTTTTTTGTGGATTATGTTTGCATGTGCATGTTTATAACTATGCACTTTATACAAGTGTATCCATTATCTTCTCTCTCTCTCTTTTTATATATGTCTATGTATGAGTACATATGCACGTATGCGTACATGTCTATGTATATGCATATATGTGCGATCTTTTTTTATAGTATATGTATATTTGTGGATGTTTTGAGTGTACACACATTGCATACACATATTCAACCATTATATCATATCAATTTATATGTTTAAATTAAAAATTCATCCCTCTCTCTAGAGAGAGAGAGAGAGAGAGAGAGTATAAATATAACCCCTACTCACCTTTCAAGAATAAGCCTATTTTATTTCTTGAATGCTAAACTTCTCCTCCTTGTGCCACATAGGCTTGGGAGCCTTCTGGTTGGTTTAGGATCCCCAATGCAAAGCTCTAAATATATTTATTATATGTTACAAGAAACTTGCCACAAGAAAGAGATGTAGAACTTTCATCCACTATACTATCTCAAATTGACTCTCAAGGGGATGAATAAAAAGATTTTGAGTGGTTTTTTCTTTGAGGAGCCTATGTATAGTCTCCATGCCAAAGCATTCTTACAAATTATGAATAATAAATATTACTCATGCCTTTATAATAAATGTGAAGCATCACTAATGATAAAAAATTCATACATTATGATTTAATTTTAAAGGCGGAAGACCTAGTAAAAGATGTGTACTTTGATTTATATAGCTTATGATTTTGAATGTATTATTACATGAATATTTTTAGCTCTTGCAATAGGTATCTAGCTTGGTTGAAATATTTGATAATTTTTATGGAATCCATTTTGTTCCATGATATCTAAAGCTTAATTGTGTACTGGATGAGGTCCAAATGTGGACACACGTGCGTGGGCACACATATTTGTTAAATGTTTAATTTAATTAACTAAAGATAAGCACTTGATGCATACATATAACTTTTGAAATGCACACACACAACTTACATATATGTATACACATAATTCACATATATGGATAAGCATATATAGCTACATGTGCTTATTCTTGGAATACATGTATATATATATTTACTCAAATATCCACCATAATTCATGTATATACACACACATCTAACTCATAAGAGTAAAACAAATGGAACCAATTCCTAAAGAGACCTTACACACACACACACACACACACACACACACACACACACACACACACACACACACACACACACACACACACACACACACACACACACACACACACACACACACACACACACACACACACACACACACACGTGTGGGTGCGTGCGTGCGCACGTGCGTGCACACACACATTGTTGGATGAAAACATTCATGTGCTTAATTGCATAGTAAAGTTGTATCTGAAATTCATTTTTATCTTAGTTATTTAAGAGCTTTAATGCATTACTACATGCATTTTCATTTTGGTTTCATTACCTTTTATATTTAATTGTCTATATCTAAATAGTTCATTCACCTTCACTAAGCCTTTGAACATAGACTACATTTTTACCTTGAGAGGGCCTTGTGATTACTTGACCTTCTTTCTATTGTGGCTATATTACTAGCAACTTTATGGCATAATGAGGGGTCCTAGGATAGTCAAGACTCTTTACTAAGATGGACATGATGGACACCCACTTAGTGTGGGTTTTGAAGATATTTCAAATCATGGGTGTTTTTTAAGAGACTTTTTGAGAAAATATGGGAAATATGTGCTCCTTTGAATTGTGGCTCTTAAATTATGCATGCATGTGTACGCACGCGCACACACATTTTTCCATGTACCACCAAGAAGCTCCTAAACTTGTGTAGATTCTCTACACTTGACGACTTTGTGAAGATATTTGCTATCTACACATGTGTGCCAACATGTACCAAGTCAATCTCACTTACAAAGACTTCTCTAGTATCTAATGATAGTGCACCTCAATGTGCTTATTCCTTGCATGAAACATGAGATTATTTGCCAATTGTCTGTTATTCATATTGTCATAATACACCCTTGGGCACATTATGCCCCAAATCATGAAGCTATCTCACATGCAACCATCAATGCTTTGTGCTAGACAAAGAGATTGTTAGTTGCTTCTTATTGCTCCAACTTAAAACACTGCTTCTAAAGTTGAAAACTTAGCCACTAATAGGTCTTGATACATATAAACATCTTGTTTAATCTACATTTGTGTATCCAAACACTTCCATGTCAATTTAAAGAGACCATACTTTAATATACCTTTTGCATATGGTAGAACTCGTCTTTAGCATCCAAATGATGGCTTTGTGGTACTTACATAAGCTAACTTAATAATCCAACATCATGGTACATGTTTGGTCTCATGAAAGTAACATGCATTAGACTCCGTGTTGGTATTGGCTTACATCCTATCATACCATACTTTGCCAATATGCCTAGCACATCTTGACTTTGCAAGTAACCATATCCTATGTGGCATTCTCATGACTTCAATGCACCAGAAATCCCTAATCTTGCCCAAATATTTCATGCCAACTTAGCCTTAAGCATATTTTTTACTCTTGTAACCTCTTTGATGTCAACTTATGTATTATATGATAATCTACATAGATCACCATTTTGGCATTTTCCATGCTTGTCTTATTCAGATACATTGGATAATAACCCTTATTGACTTCAAACCCAATATTTTCAAGAATTTGTTGATTTTATTATCCATACATAAGGTGCTTACTTTGGTCCATGTGAAGCTCTTTATAGGTTATATATGTAATTTGGAAAACCTTGTTGAACATAATCCTCTAGTTGTTCCATGTATGCATAGTCTTACAACTCACAATTCAAGGATGCATCCTTGCACAAATTTATTGTAGTTTCTAATATTTCGATGCAACCATAGTAGTCATTGCTCTTATGGTTTCCATTTTTGCCATAAGGCTGAAAGCCTTCTCATAGTCTATGTCATGCATTGCATACCCTTGACCACTAGCCTTGTGCTTGCTTATTGAACCATTTGTATTATGCATTACCATGTAACCCCCTTACATCTAATTGGCTTCTTGCTCTTTAAAAATGGTACTAAATATCATGAAACATTATGTCCAAAGCATCAATTTCTACATCCATAACTACATCCTATTCAGCTTTACAAATCACCTCCTTCAAACATATGGCCTTGTTGTCTTTTATCACCTTAAATATGTATACATAATGACATTCTACATATTCATATATCATTCTTTGATATAGCTTTTATACAACTTGTTTCTACACACAGTGTGTGCTGTTAGATTAGGTATTCTAGACTCTCCATCCAAGTTATATTCACCACTTGAATATCCTATACTTATATCAAAATGCGTCATGGGATGCTTTCCTTTGGTTTATTTTATGTCACTTTTAGTACTTCCAACAAAGACATTTGGTCAACTATTATTTGATATCAATCAACTCGATCATGGGCTTACTTTTATAGGAGTACAAGAATATTCACCAAGTCAACCTAGTGTATATGACTCTAGATGCACTTCTTTACAAGCAACATTCTCTCCTTTTACATCAAGAGTCACACTTGTCTTCTCAACTACTCATCTCATAAAAAATAACATCTCTACTTCTTACGATCTCTCATGTAGAAGAGTTTAACAGTGATACCCTTTTTGCTTGAGTAGCAAATGAAAACACACTTTTAGCTTTTAAATGCAACGCAGTCCTTATCTTATCTAATACATGCACATATGCAATACATCCAGACAGTTTTAGATGTAGAAGATTAAGTTTTCGTCCTAAGCACTATTGTTTTTGGTGCTTGCTATAGCCTCTTGCCTTACATCGACCTATCAAGAGACTATCACTCATCTAGAGAGGAGGGGTGATCTTAACTCCAAATAGTAAAATTTACAAAAAGGCCACCAAAATTTGAAGTCAAAGGACTAGTCAAAGTAATTAAAGCTAAGGTCAAAGGGGTCAATAAAGACTAGCGAGTGAGAAGAAGTGGACATGTAAGAAGTTTGTGTGATGAATCTAAGAGCTACAAGAATGTAAAAGAAAGAAGAGCCAACTTGATAAATGCCAAGGGTAGAGGATGCCCATAGAGGAAACCCTATGTATATAATGTGCAAAATGAATAGAATCTCTCATTCTTCTATGTGCAAACTTTTGAGCTCTTGCTTTCATCTTCTTCCTTCCTACTTCCACCATATATAAATAAATAAATACATAAATAAATAAATAAATAAATAAATAAATAAATATATATAGAGAGAGAGAGAGAGAAAAGGGGGGGGGATAAGCTTCATCATATTGCCTCTCTTTGCTGTTATTGTTCTTCTTCTCTTTTCTCATCCAGCATACCATGTAGAGGATTAAGACAACCATTGCAACTATGAGAGAAAGAGAGTGAGAGAGTGAGGGATCACAAAGGAGAAGCTACTTCTCCTCTTTTTCTTTTCTACTCTATTGGTGGCATTAGAGGTGAACATATCAAATATGGATTGGTGGCTTGAGAGCATGAGGAGGCACAACAAATTGTGAGAGTATCAAGCTTTCCTTTGATTGAGACACTACAACAAGAAGGTAAGATTGGTGAGCCTACAACCTTTGAGCCATCTATGCTTCCTTGATTTATGGGGATTAAGTGGAGATATACACAGTTCAGAGCTATAGAGGTGGCTATGTGGAAGATAGTGTTGAGATATCGAGCTCCATTTTGATATGCCAGGGTGACCGTTGTGCATTTATGTCACCGACTTATTAGCTGCATATGCGGTTGGTACATCGCCCATGAATAATAGCTAGATGACAGCTATCCTTATCTACTCTAGTTCGTGGCTCAGTTAGTATGCCACCTTAGTTAGTTGAGTTTGGTTTGAGACCCATATATAGAGTTCTTTTATTTCTTTGTACTAGAGTTCTTTTGGCTTACAAAAAAAAAAAAAAGAGGAAAACTGTTTTCAGCCTCCACCTGTGTGTGTATTCCCCCATTGTGCAAGCAAGAAAGCTACAAGTGAGACTCATTCCTTCTCTCCCACAATCTTGACATGGTATCAAAGCCTTGTTCGTGGTAAGGAGCTCAAGAAAGCAAACCAAGTTCGCGGTCTTCTGGTAAGTGGACCAGTGTTGCTTTCATTTTTCTGTTTTGGGAGCAAGTCTCTGCAGGTAGCACAGTCGGGAAGTGCAAGAGTGCATTGTCTCAGATTGAGACGTCCTTCGTGGTGTAGCAAGAGAGCAGCATATGCTGCGGGAAAGGGCTTTAGCCCACGGTTGCCCTATTTTTTTGATTTGAGGCCATTTCGGGGCCTCTTTTGGAGGCGGAAGGTTTCCGCACGCACTCAGGAAAAGGCCCAGTTTTTTGATGTGCAACCACCGTTCTACAGGTCGGTGAAAAGTTACTGTAGAAATTGCATCGTATGCCTATGCGCAGACACATTCGGAGTTATAGATTCATCCTTGTTGCATGTTGATGCAAAATCGTCACTAGGAAGTGACTGTGTGGTCAAATACCACTTTCGTCAGTTTTGCAGATTTGCCCTTGTGAGGCTGAAGCTGTGTTTTTTGCAGTGACAGAATTCTTTGCAGTGTTCTGTAATGGCGTCTGATTCTCTTTCACAGATTGTCACTGAGAAGCTTGACAAGAACAACTTCAAAGTATGGAAGTTTAGAATGATAAATTTTCTTATGGGAAAAGGATATTGGAAATTCGTTGCAGGAAATGAAGAAGAACCAGTTCTTCCTGATATTCCCAATCAACAGTAAATGCATGCATTTAAAGGATGGTATGAGAGAGCCAGAAAAGTTATGTACTGGCAGTCTATTAGTATTTCAGACTCTATGATTGTGCATATTCAGGATGCAAGTATGCCAAAGGAGGCATGGGATACTCTGTCAAAAATGTATAGCACAAATACGCAAGCCAGGAAAATGCAGCTCAAGCAAGAGTTGCACAATGTGCAAAGAGAAAGTATGAGCATCATTGACTACCACATGAAGGTGAAGAAGATTGCAGATGCACTTGCTTCCATTGGGTCGCCAGTGGAAGATGATGATTTAGTTTCAGTGACCTTGAATGGTCTAGGAAAGGATTATGCACAGTTTTGAACATTGATTTCTGTTCATGAAAGATTTCCTGATTTTGAGGAGTTGATTGCTCTTCTAATTTCTGAGGAGCAGAAAAATGGTGGTGCATCTTCTTCAGGAGGAACTTCAAAAGAAGCTGTCTTCTACTCAAATGCTGGAAGAGGTAGAGGCAGAGGTAGAGGAGGCCGATCTGGAGGCCGTGGTAGAAATCAGAATATGCAGCAAACTCAAGAAAACCAGTCCTATGGAGGAGGATGTGGTAACTCTAGAGGCAGGGGGAGCCAAAGAGGTCGTGGTGGATGGCAAAGAGGCCAAAATGCAAACAACAATGTTGAATGCTACTACTGTGGTAAAATGGGTCATATGGCTAAAGACTGCTATAAAAAGCAGAATGATATCATGAATGGAAAATTGCAACAAGGGAATTATGCATCTTCTAGTAGACAGGGTGATGACAGAAATGAGCATTTGTTTATGGTGCAGCACATGACCAATTCTGTGACAAGTGTAGAAGAAAGCAACGATGTGTGGTATGTTGACTTAGGTGCATCAAACCACATGACAGGTCATGCAGAATGGATGCAGGACGCAAGGAAAATGGAAAAACCAGGATTTGTGGAGACTGGTGATGATACTGCACATCCTATTGTGCAGATTGGAAAAATTCCTTTGTCTATACAGGATGGGAAAAAGAAATACCTGTCGGATGTATTTCATATCCCGAATATCACCAAGAACCTGGTTTCTGTTGGTCAAATGGTTGAGCATGGCTTGCAGGTTAGATTTAATTCTCATGGATGCTTTGTTGAGGATATGAAAAATAAAGGTCGCTTGATAGCAAAAGGAAAGAAGAAGGGCAGAATGTTTACATTGGAAGTAGACATGCCTGAATTGAGTGCATCAATGTTTGCACATGGGACCGTTGTAGTTGCAGATATTGATATCTGGCATAAACGCATTGGTCCTTAATGTACAACGACTTAAATCAATGCAAGCCCAAAATATTGTTGCAGGATTGCCTAAATTCAAGGTTGCAGAAATGCATAAGGTATGTGAAGCCTGTCAATTTGGAAAACAGGCAAGAAAACCATTTCCTAGACATGTTCAAGAGAGTAAGAAGCCATTGGAATTAATCCACTCTGATGTGTGGACTATTAAAGCTGCATCTCTTGGAGGCTGTCATTATTTTGTCACTTTTATTGATGACTATAGTAGAAAAGTTTGGGTGTATTTTATGAAAAAAAAAAGTGAAGTTTTTGGGCAATTCAAAACTCTTAAAGCTATGGTTGAAAAAGAAACAGGCCTGCAAATAAAATGCCTAAGGTTAGATGGAGGGGGAGAGTACCTCTCAAATGAGTTTGCAAGGTTCTTGCAGGAGCATGGCATAAAGCAGCAATATTCATGTAGTCATACCCCATAGCAAAATGGAATTGCAGAAAGAAAAAACAGGCATATTGGAGAGGTATCTCGTGCCATGCTCGATGAAAAAGACCTGCCAGATTTTTACTGGGCTGAGGCAGTTGCTACAGCAGTCTACATAATGAACAGGACTCCCATTGTAGTAATACATGGCATGATTCCAGAGGAGAGGTATATTGGTAGGAAACCAGATATTTCTCATTTGAAAATTTTTGATTGCATTGCCTATGTTCATGTGCCAGATGAGTTGAGATCCAAGTTGGATCCAAAAGTTGAGAAGTGCATCTTTATTGGTTATTCTCTGCAAAGCAAAAAGGGTATAGATGTCATAACCCTTCTACTCGTAAGTTTACAGTGAGCAGAGATATTATTTTTAATGAGATGAGTAGCTGGTATAAACCAGTAAATGTGATTGATAATATAGATGCACAAAATGGTAATGCTACACAGAATTCACAACAGCAGTCTCACAAGATATTAGTGGACCTGGAGCGTCCTCTAGCAGTGGTTCATATTCTTCGCCATGGACAGGCAGATTGAGATCATGAGAATCTTCTCAAAGCAATGCAGATAGTGGTATGCAGGTATCACAAAAAGGAAAAGAGAAGGTAGATCAGCCCATGTTTGATGTGAATGCAGGTCACTCTTATGTGGATGGTGAATCGAGTGGCTCAAAACATAGCATTGATGATGAGTTGGGTATTCCTTCTATTGTTACACCTGGAGTAAGGAAGACCAGGGATGTTTTGAGAGCACCTGTGAGTGAACCTACTTTGCGCAGGTTTACTAGAGCTAGGTATCCTGTGGATAGGCTGAAATATGATGGATTTACAACCATTCACTATGCATATATGGTCAAAGTGATACAGGAACTAGAACCCACTTCTTTTGAACAAGCCATGGGAAAAGAAAAATGGGAGAAAGCCATGGATGAAGAAATGGATGCCTTGGAAGCAAATGCTACATGGGAATTGGTACGTTTGCCTAAAGATAAGAATGCAATTGGTTTTAAGTGGGTTTATAAGGCGAAGCACAATGCAGATGGTTCTGTGAACAGATACAAGACAAGATTAGTAGTCGAGGGGTATGCACAAACATATGGCATTGATTATGAAGAAACATTCAGTCCAGTTGCAAGGATGGCAACTGTAAGAGCAGTCATTGCTATGGTTGCATCAAAGGGATGTTCTTTACATCAGATGGATGTAAAGAATGCCTTCTTGCATGGTGATTTGCAAGAAGAGGTATATATGGAGCAGCCACCAGGTTATGTGCATGCTGTTCATCCTGAGTTTGTTTGCAGGTTGAAGAAAGCCTTGTATGGCTTGAAGCAAGCACTTAGAGCATGGTCTGACAAGATAGGACAGTATCTTGTCACTATTGGCTTTCAGATTTCCAAGGTAGATTTCTCACTTTATGTGAGAAAAACAAAGAAAGTATTATGCTACTTGTCATTTATGTTGATGATTTGATTATGACATGTGATAGTGATGAAGATATCCTTCATGTGAAAATGCTATTGAAGCAGAAGTTTGAGGTGAAGGATTTTGGAGAGCTGCGTTATTTCTTGGGCATTGAGGTGATTAGATCACCAAGTGGGATATGACTCTTGCAGAGGCAGTATGGATTGGACATGCTGTCCAAATATGGGATGACAGGATGTAAGCCTATTTCAGTTCCTTTGGAGCAGAATGTGAAGCTGAGCGCAGATGCATGTGAGCTTCTCGAAGACCCTACTATGTACAGACGCATAGTAGGAAGTTTGATTTATATGACTATTACCAGGCCAGATTTGAGCTATGCTGTTGGATTGGTAAGTCAGTTTATGCAGGCTCCAAGGAAACCGCATTTGGATGGGGCTAGACGTATACTCAGGTATGTGAAGTCCACATTGCAGTATGGACTATTTTATGAGACTGGGGTTCAGATACAGTTGCATGGATACACTGATGCTGATTGGGCTGGTAGTATTTCTGATAGATGATCTACCAGTGGATATGTGTTCTCTTTTGGGAGTGCTGCAGTCACTTGGAGCAACAAGAAACAACCTACAGTTGCCTTGTCGAGCACAAAGACTGAGTACAGGGGTTCAGCAATGGCTGCATGTGAGGTAGCTTGGTTGCATAAGCTACTTTATGATATGCATCAGCCTACAGATGGGCCAATTGTCATTTATTGTGACAATATGAGCAGTATACACTTGGCAAATAACCCAGTCTATCATGCTAGAACAAAGCACATTGAGGTGCATTATCACTATGTGCGGGAGAGGGTTTTACTAGATCTTATTGATCTAGTTTATGTTAGCACAGAGGATCAGGTAGCTGACATATTTACGAAGGCATTGGGCACAAAGAAGATGCTTGGTGTGCAGGAATTGGGATTGAGCTCGAGGGGGAGTGTTGAGATATCGAGCTCCACTCATGATATGCCAGGGTGACCGTTGTGCATTTATGTCACCGACTTTGTTAGCTGCAGATGCAATTGGTACACCGCCCATGAATAATAGCTAGATGACAGCTATCCTTATCTACTCTAGTTCGTGGCTCCGTTAGTATGTCACCTTAGTTAGTTGAGTTTGGTTTGAGACCCATATATAGGGTTCTTCTATTTCTTTGTACTAGAGTTCTTTTGGCTTACACAACAAAAAAAAGAGGAAAACTGTTTTCAACCTCCACCTGTGTGTGTATTCCCCCATTGTACAAGCAAGAAAGCTACAAGTGAGACTCCTTCCTTCTCTCCCGCAATCTTGACAGATAGTGTAAAATCACTAAGGAGGAAAGAAACTCTTGAAAGAATAAGAGCTCATCAAACTCTCATCTATTGGATGTGACCACACATTATATTTTTTAAAAAGCTGGTAGAGTTTTGTTGAGGACCTTTCTCCCATTGGTTTAGAAATCTATGTTTCTCTTTCCTTATGATATATACATTTCTTCGGAGGCAAAAGAGTAGAAGACAAAAGTTATGGCTTATTTTTGTCACTTAACTCTTCATGTTGGTAACTAAGCTCAATATAGAAGTGGTATGCATAGAGACACTGAAATTTGGATGCCATGCCAAGGATGAATAATTTGTTGATGATCCACTATTTTCTCACATTGAGGCTTACCTTCCTTAAGTACCTTATCAAAGCACACTTTCATGACAATATCCTTTCTTAGAATCGATATGAAGGCCATGACCAAGGAAAACCTTTTGGGCGCATACCTATCCCCCCTTGAAGAAAAGTAGAAAATACAGTCACTCAAACCCCATGAGTAGGCTATTATACTTTGTAATGTGGATAGCTTCTTGTCTGTTTGGCAATCTTTAGGTAAATGGGGTCTTGGCCCTTAGGACTATGGGGGAGTTGCCTCCATCCTTAACACTTATAAAATATCACCCCTAAACAAACAACCATGTGGAAACCAATTACTTCCATGCCCAAATCAAGATCTTGATGCAAGAGGAATATAATATATGAAAGTTAGATATATTATTTCAATTTGGG
Organism: Lygodium microphyllum; assembly: GCF_053477565.2. Classification (NCBI taxonomy): domain Eukaryota; kingdom Viridiplantae; phylum Streptophyta; class Polypodiopsida; order Schizaeales; family Lygodiaceae; genus Lygodium; species Lygodium microphyllum. Next base: position 101,762,595 of record NC_141149.1, on the reverse strand, counting down.
TCTCAAATCCTACTAGAGAAACTCTCAAATAATTGGAGCTCATGTTTCAATGATTGAAGAAAACTTGAAGTGAAGATATAATTAGTGGATTTTGACTCTCTCGTTATCTAAAACTTGACTTACTAGATCCCAAAATGGAACAAGGACCTGGTTTTGCGTTATTATTTTTTGCTTAGAATCTTGGTAGAAACTAGTGATCAGAACCACTAGTGTTGGCTAAATTTGAAGTAGTGCAACTCATGTTAAGAAAGAGTCAAATCATAAGAGCCCTATAGTTTCTATGTAGACTATAGACCAACTCACTTACCTTGAATGCTACTACAATAAAAGATCCATTAGAGACTAGCCTCATCTTCATCCTTTGTCCAAGAGTCACAATTTCACTACCTTGCATGTGTTAGTATATTTTGGTAATGATGTGCATGGAACACACTTAGGACCATTACTATACTATGTTCCCTTTAGGAGATGTTTTTCCCCTTTCCTTGTACATATGTCTACTCACTTTTAGGGTATTCCTCTTAACCACAACCTCACCAACACCCCTAAAGGAGACTTTGAGAGTATAAATTTTGCTATCAAACCATAGGAGAGGCATAGATTAAGAGTAAAAATGACTAGAGGAGATAGGTTGAGGAAAACAAGTTGTTATGGTATTCACTTTGATTTATCTCTATGAAAAAAAAGTTATTTATTTGATTTATTTTGTGGATATCATTATTATTTTTCCATTTGTAACATAATAATAACTCATTCCATGTATATGTATATAGGTGCTAGGCAAGTAAGTAGGGACTTAATGTATTATGTATTTCTAGTGAGTAGATTATTAGTAGGCAGAGTAATGCAAATGCATAGATATTTGTTTTTACTAGTGGAGAACATTTGATGTGCACATTATTTAAATTGCTACCATTTCTATGCAATTTATTAGTCATTAGTGTGCTCATGCGCGAGATTATTGACTATTATTGTAACGATCATATTATGGCCTTATGACAAGACAATTAATATTTGTAAAGATATAAAGATAATTTAGGCCTTAGCAATTATCAACAAAAGCAAGTCACTCAAGGAAGGAAACAAAAAATCCCAAAATGATGCTTTTCATGATTTTTAGCACAAAAATCAAAGTGATATAGTTCACTAAATATACGCATGAAGGAGGTGCTCACTCATTTGCAGAGGGGAGGGGGGAGATTGTACTTATTGTCATACACTCTTATCTCTCTTATTTCCTTAATCTCTTGTGCAATCTATCAATTTTTGGTTTATTATTGTTATTATTATATGGTGAGGGTGGATAGCATTAGTATTTGGAGATAGTGCCCATTATCCTATCATGCACTCTTATCTCTCTTATTCCCTTGCTCTCTTATGTGATCTATGAATTTTGGTTAATTATTGAGAGCACAAGGTGATTGGAAAAACCATTAACATCATACCAAGTTTACATCTCATGCATAGAAGCCTCAACCATGATCATCAACAAGCATCATCCTTGTATCTAGTGGACATTGTAATCATGTTTCAAAAAGCACACACTCTCTCAATTTAACCAATGTGCAAACACCCCTCATTAAGGCCAAGAACCTTGTAATATACTCAAAACCACCCACCCCAATCATATACCACTTTTACAAGTGCTTTTTCAATCCCAAATGGTTGTATCTTTCCTCCAAACAACATTACGCATGCCTCCCATATGTTGGCACCACCACCACAACCCCAATCTAACATATGCATCCCTTCTTGTCAAGCATCTCCACCCTCCAGTACAAGCAATGACAATCAACCAAGGCCCTCGCTACATTGGTAGGATAGAAAAGCACAATGGAGGCTTTTGTTTTTTAGGTCTTATAAGGCTTAACACATAGCCTTTTAATGGCTTTTTTCAATCTATTTGTCAATGGGGACAAATGAGCTATTTAATCCAAAATCCTATAAGAAAGCCATTTTATAGCAAAGGCTAAGTTTTTATAAGGCTTATCTTAATCCTTACTAAGGCCTCTCTTACTAATCCGTACTAACGCTTCTCTTACCAAGCCTTATTTGTAAAATCCTTAAGTAGCAGGACACATGATAAAATACTGTGTTCTTATATACTATGGCTTGTTCTTATAATAAGAAGTATAACACCATAGTTGTCACCCTTCTTTACGTGTAAAATTATCCTTTAGGTGGATTCCAACTTGTTGAGATATTAGCAATCACACAGTTTGGGATGAAGACATGCAGGCTGTAGAAATCCCATATGCACAGAAAGGGAAAAATGTACCCATCCAACAACTATAAAGCATTGTACTTGACTACCACATTTGATAGATGAATGAATACATGATGATTCTTTTCTTTATCAGTTAGTGTCAGTATTGTACTTGTCAGTCCTACACAAGATTGTGTTTATGAGTCCAAGCTTCCGTATTGGAACCTAATTCACTTGTGTAACAATTGTGGTCTTTAGTCAATGTCATCATGAGTTTAGTCTATGCTTACAAGCCGCCATAGCCATGCTCTAGATCCTGCGTATTTTAACATGGTATCACAGCTCAGTTGAGCATGGCCCAACTCTCCTTTCACTTCTCTTAGCTCCTTTCCATCTCTGCTCAGCTCAGTTTGAGTACTGGATCCTATCTCCAACTTCATTTGCATTCCTACCTTCAATGAAGCTTCCATGGCAGCCATAGCCAGCAACACCCTGTCAACTTGAAGCTTTCATATCTCTCTCCACATGCCAAATCTCTCTGAACTTCCCATCTAGAGAAGTTTTTCTCTGCTTCTAGAGCTCCTCCATGGTACCTCAATCATTGAGATTGGGTAACTATAGCTTCAACACTGCCCCTTTTCAGAGTCGCTGCCATAACTCATGTCTGTGGACAACACCTACCTACCTCTGTTGGAGCAGCCATATCTCATCAACCAAGCCATATCTCTTTGAGATTTCTTCTCGAGAGTTGTTCTTCACATCAAGACAAAACTTCTTGGCACAAAAATCAAGGAGATTGATGCGCAACATGCCCGAAATTTGCATTTTTCCAAATCTGGGCATAGTTTTGATAGCGACCACTTTGAAGGCTTAGATCTCTCAACTCGGGAAAAACGAGTACAAACCCTCTTAGGGGGAGTTAGAAAAAGTAGTGAGGGTCTTGCTTCTTAAAGGGTTTGAGCAGATTCCACCTCTGGAGCTCGTGGGAGCTCATTTACCAGTCTCGCTGGTCTTTGTTTTGACAGGACAGCCATAGCCACTTACCTTCAAGCTCATTTTTCCTTCATTTTGTCTCTCCTGCCACTTAAACCAAGCCAAGGCCACTCTAATCTAAAGTTTTCAGCAATTATTCAACCATCAAATCAGCAAGGAGGGGAAGCTATGAAGAGTTTTTGAAGATCATCAAGTCAACATCAAATTTCAAAGTAGTATCTTTTGATACTTCACTGCCATTGCTTGTGTCTTTTGACACATACAAAGATCAACTCATTACTGGTTATTCTCAGTCATTTCAAGCTAATTTCCATCATGGGAATGACCAAAATCAAGTATTTTATGAAGATGCTTCTCATGAAGAGTAACATTACTCTTGTTGCTCAATTCAACTACATGGAAGACTTGTTTATTCCGCTTGCAGGGATGGATGGATTTACTTGTTTTGAAGAGCAATCGATGAATTTATTTGAATATTTTGAAGACATTTCTGCTGCCTCAAAGACAATGATAACTTTTCTTGAGGGGAACATTGACAAAAAGACTGATGCAACTATTGCAAGCAAAGTCAATGAAGATGCAACTATTACAAGCAAAGTCAATGAACATGCAACTATTGCAAGCAAAGTCAATGAAGAAGCAAATCAAGAGGACCAAAAGAACAAGAATAAGAAGAAGAAGCAGAAAAATCATGAAGACTTTGAAGTGGCAAACAAAGTGAAGTACAAGTACAGGAATCTAGACAAGAAGAACTGCAATGAATCGAAGATCTATGCCAAAAGAAATGCTAAAAACCGCAAGGGCCTCACGGTCCTTGATCCTATTTTTTACTGACTTTTTTAGCCTTGTAATGTCTAGCCCAAATATCTTTATCATAAGCTTGTAAAACTCGTCATGTAGCCTTGTACTATAGCCTCTATAAGGCCCCTGCTAGAGCCTCTGGATGTCCATCATGTTTGTGATACCCACACTTAGCCTTTTCTGCAACAGCCTCTGGTGTTTTGCCATATTTATGGTGTACCCATACTTTGTAGATGTTACTTTCACTAAAGCCTCTACACACTTTGTACTTTCTGGTTGTGATTAAGGAGGGGTATTGAGATATTAGCAATCATACCTAATGTAGCCTCTTTGTATGAGGCAGTTTGGGATGAAGACATGTAGGTTGTAGGAATCCCATATGCATAAAATGGGAAAAATGTACCCATCCAACAACTATAAAGCATTGTACTTGACTACCACATTTGATAGATGAATGAATACATGATGATGCTTTTCTTTATCAGTTAGTGTCAGTCTTGTACTTGTCAGTCCTACACAAGATTGTGTTTATGAGTCCAAGCTTCCATCTTGGAACCTAATTCACTTGTGTAACAGTTGTGGTCTTTAGTCAATGTCATCATGAGTTTAATCTATGCTTACAAGCCGCCATAGACATGCTCTAGATCCCACGTATTTTAACATGGTATCAGAGCTCAGCTGAGCATGGCCCAACTCTCCTTTCACTCCTCTCAGTTCCTTTCCATCTTTGCTCAGCTCAGTTTGAGTACTGGACCCTATCTCCAATTTCATTTGCATTCCTACCTTCAATGAAGCTTCAATGGCAACCATAGCTAGCAGCACCCTCTCAGCTTGAAGCTTTCATATGTATCTTCACATGCTAAATCTCTTTGAACATCCCATCTAGAGAAGTGTTTCTCTACTTCCAGAGCTTCTCCATGGTACCTCAATCATTGAGATTGGGTAACTATAGCTTCAGCATTGCCCCTTTTCAGAGTCGCTGCCATAACTATGTCTATGGACAACACCTACCTACCTTTGTTGGAGAAGTCATATCTCATCAACCAAGCCATATCTCTTTGAGATTTCTTCTCGAGAGTTGTTCTTCAGGTCAAGGAAGAACTTGCCAAAAGCACAAAAATCAAGGAGATTGATGCACACCATGCCTGACATTTGCATTTTTCCAAATCTGGGCGTAGTTTTGACAGCGACCACTTTGAAGGCTTAGATCTCTCAACTCGGGCAAAACGAGTACAAACCCTCTTAGGGGGAGTTTGAAAAAGTAGTGAGGGTCCTGGATCTTAATGGGTTTGAGCAGATTCCACCTGTGGAGCTCGTGGGAGCTCATTTACCAGTCGTTGGTCCTTGTTTTGATAGGACAGCCATAGCCACTTATCTTCAAGCTCATTTTTCCTTCATTTTCTCTCTCATGCCACTTAAACTAAGACAAGGCCACTCTAATCTGAAGTTTTAAGCAATTATTCATCCATCAAATCAGCAAGGAGGGGAAGCTATGAAGAGTTTTTGAAGATCATCAAGTCAAACTCAAGCAACAAACATCGAATTTCAAACTAGTATCTTTAGATACTTCACTGCCATTGCTTGTGTCTTTTGACACATATAAAGATCAACTCATTGCTGGTTATTCTTAGTGTTAACCCCAACATGAAGAAAGCAAAAGGAAATAAAAAAGACGCAAGGCAAAGGCGGAAAAAAGGTAGCTCGACTAAAGAAAGAAGAGGAGAAAAGGCCAGAAACGCAAGGGCAACCTTAAAAGTCCAAGGCAAATACTAAAGGGGTAAGGTGCATTTTAAAATACAAAGGCGCTCCCTGAGATCTTGTAAAAGAGTACCAGGCGGTGGAAAATCCGGAAAGCCAAAACAGAAGATAAAAACAAAGGCCAAGGCAAAGAGAAATGGAAGACAAAGGCGCACGAGGAAAAGTGCAAGTCAAACTATTGTAAAAGAGAGCAAGCGCATCATGGTTTAATTCAAGGAGCGCCGGGCTCTCACCCGTGCAATTTGTAAATGTAGACGGGCGGTGGAAAGGAAGCTAGGAAGATAGAAGGACAATGGGAAAAAGGGCCTAGGCTATGGCCGGCCATGTAAAAAAGGGGAAAAGGGGATGACCGCCCAAAAGGGATTTAGGGTTTTGTATATAAAGTTGAAAAGTGAATGAGAAGCTCATTCTTGTGTGTGGCCAAAAGTAGCTCTCCTCTTCTTCTTCTTCTTCTTCTTGTTCTTGCTTGCTTGAGCTTGTGCTTGTGCTTGTGCTTGAGAGAGGGAGTGTGAGAGTGTGAGGGAGTGAGTGTGTGAGGGTGAGGGACCGAGGAGGAGAAGCTCTCCATCGTCTCCTCTCTTCTTCTCTTTTCTTCTCTTCTCTTGTCTTGCTTGCGGCAATAGAGCTTGGAGTGTGGAGCTTGAGGATGGAGCTTGCTTGAAGCTTGCACTTGGATCGTGGAGCTACCGAAGTGCGCGGGAGAGGAGGTAACTCGAACGGCTCACTACACCCGTAAGGTATGCATTGCGCGTCGGCTATGTGAGAGGTAGTCATTAGTGCTCAGCTTGGAACGCTTGAATCAATAAGCGGTCCGTGGGTCGTGGCGGTTGAGTGAAAGCTCCCACATTTTGGTTCCGTTGCCGGGACCAACGGATTCAAGCCTTGAGCGCTTGCGCCCTTCGAACCGAGCATTGGAGTAGGGTTTTCCCAGAACCGGTGCTTGAGGTAGATAGGTAGGAAGCGAGGGAGTTGAAGAGGGTATTCGATCTCCTTGGCAAGTAGGTGTTTTGCTTTCTTGAGATTTATGATTGAGATGAAGTAGTGTAGGTATTTACTTTGTGGTTTGGATGCATTCAGGATAGGAAAAAACAAAGAAAAAGAAACAAATAGTAGGGTTTTCTGTTGTTGTATAACAGGCTAAAACAGGGAAACAGGGGACCAGATTCAAGTTCTGGGTGAGACAGGGACAGGGAACTAGCTGTGAGGTTCTACAGTGCTGGGAAAGGACCTTAAGAGGCATGGGAGGCCAGGACAGACCTCAGTTCCTTGGTTTGCCTTCTAAGAGAGAGAGAGAGAGAGAGAGAGAGAGAGAGAACTTCTGGTTCACAGGACGAGGAAGCGCTACCCCGATCTCTAGGCGCCGGCGATTCGTGTTGCTCCAGGTGAGTCTGGTGTTTTCCAACAAGTACTCTAATCAAATCTAGAAAGTCGGTGGTGATTGCGTGCATCAGACAGTAAGGAGGGGTCAAACACGCGGGAATCATACCCGCCGCCAACGCACTCGGACCAACTTGTAGTGGTCCAATTCCCAGAATCGGACCACCCGAGTTCTGGAGTTGGACCGTCCGATTTCTAGAATCGGACCGTCCGACTGAGAGTGAGTCGGACCAGTCTGGTCCGATTACCAGAATCGGACAAACCCGATCGAATGTGCCACGTGGTACTTGGACCACTCGGACCAACCCGTCCGATTTTGAGAATCGGACGCTCGGACCAACCCGTCTGACTCGGACACTCGGACACTCGGACCAGTCCATAATCGGACCAGTCAGAATCGGACCAAGCCATCCGAGTCCCAGAATCGGACCAGCTCAGAATCGGACCACCTAGTATCGGACCACCCTGTCGGATCCGATTCCCAGAATCGGACCACTTTTAAAATCAGATCACTTTTTGATCCGACTCCCAGAGTCAGACGTGACCAAAATCGGACCACTGGTCCGATCAGACCAACCTTAAATCGGACGTCCGATTCTGATAATCGGACTCCTGAAAATCTAACATCTGAGAATCGGATAAAAAACTGTCAAAATCGAAGAGGTATCTTGAACACAAATTCTGACACATCTAAACCCAAAGTCGACCCAAGACCACGTAGAGCTAAAGGCACTTCACAGATCCATCACGGGGCTAAAATTTAGAGCACGTAGTTCAGAATTTGGCTATAAACGGTCCTCCAAATTGTGTATGGATTTTTCCGTAACGGCCCCCTCCGCACCTCCCCCGAGTAGGTTGGAGAGAAAACGCGCACCGTGACAGGTCCTCCAAATTGAACCCTAGTGTAGTAATGGCTCTACACAAGCATGTGTCCTCACTTGCAAAAGAGCAACCAAAAGCCCATACCCGAACAGAGAGAAACAGAGACCCTAGAACATCACTGGGCCAAACTAGCCATCAAGGGCAAAAAGGCCACGCCATGAGAACACAAAGACATTGTGTTCAAACCGTGTCTAGTCAGAGCAAAATGCAACTTTAGCAAGCTACAAATGCGAAGATGACTAGACATGACATTCTTGACGAGAGATGTACCTTGAATAGCACTGCAATGATGACCCAAGACAGCGGTGGAGAATCCACATCTGGTCGTGCAGTCGAGAACTCAAGGGCATCTGTCAGAAGGCTTAAATTTACAAGCCAGGACCCGGAAGATGAAGACATAGTACCACCTGCTTATCTTAGGGTCAAACTCACCGCGAAAAGAGAGCATACTATCGATGCTCTGATTGATGAAGGAGCAGATTTTAACATCTTGACCTATGAATCATGGACCCTACTAGGCTAACCAGAGCTCACACTGACTAGTACAACTCTTAGCCCTTATGGGGCACACCCACAAGCACTCATAGGGAAGTGCAAAATCCTTGCGACAATTGAAACAGAAAGCTTGCCTATCCTATTTCATGTTCCTCCAAATAGTGCTAGCTGCGGGAAAGAAACCCTCCTAGGAAGACCCTTCAAAAGGGCGAACAAGTGTGAGGCTGACTATGTAGCACAGAGAATACACCTGACACTATCGGGTGTGAGGATTGTCACAACCTTTAGCAAGGGTGACCTCATCAAACCTCGAGGGAAAGGCAAGCAAGGTGTTGACATAATTGTCAAGCCTGCTGACGAGAGCAAGGACTTGTTGGAAGAGTTAATACAAGCACAGGTCGCACAACGAGAACCAGTGAGTGAGGCCATGCCGGAAATAAGAAGGTCATGAGACAATGCCAAGGACAGGCTTTGGACTTACAAACATCGTAGAAGACCCCAAAAGAAGCCCAAGCCTTATAGACAAAGACATCGATGGAGAGTCAGCACAACGCCGCAATGGATATCCAAAGCGTTGCTTCGTGCTCAAGGGTATTATGCAGGCAACCAATGGATTTGGGTACCAAAACCCCCTGCTAGACTGCCTCTATCAGCTGAAGGCCAGAGTGCATCAAAAGCATGGCACGAGAGGAAATCTAAGAGAAACTCTAGGTCTTAAGGCAAGAAACCAGACATGATTGTTCGAAGGAAAGAGCCCCAGCCTAGCATGCTAAATAGACAGATATCATACGTAGCCATTGAGCAGGCACAAAAATCATTAGTGCCCGAGGAGCCTTTGATTTCCCAAGGGGAGAACAAGCATCATAGGCACAACATTGCTCAAAGCAAGGTTGATCGCTCAACAAAGCAAATGGCACAATCGTCTAATAGCCTTGAGCAAATCATTCAGCGAGTGCCAAGTCCACCTAAGAGTCCTAGATCTCCTACATCCTCTTTTTCCAAACGGACACAGGAAGCACAACAGCGGTTGTCAAGGGAAACTGCTCAATTCCAATCTCTATCTCCATCTAAGCTTTGAAATGTCCAAAAGGTGGGACATGGCTCCATCTATAGCTCTCGTCCCAAGGATATGCATGAGCAACCTAATGTGACCAGATCAAGATCTACACAGATGAGTGCTCAAAGGCCAACAAAAGACACAACCACTTCTGATCGCCCTAGGGACTTGACACCGCAATCCACCAAGGGTACCCAGCCCATTAAACTAGCTGCTACTACTTCCAATCAGTGACCACAGCAGTCACAGCACTTGGTTGTGACAATGCCCCTTGTGAAACGTGTCCTTAGTAGTTTACCTGTGGAGAAGGTGTCTCAACCAAATCCCTCGGCAACTCCAGCACTTTGAAAGTGCCTAAAGCCTAGGACGGAGGAGTCAAACGCAAGGGAGTTGGTTGAAAAGATAGACTCTACGAAAAGGGCTGCAGTTGTGCCCTCACGACCAAGCAAGGCTATTCAGCAAACCACGGCTATGTCCCATAAGGACACACTAGAGAAGGAAAATGATGAGGCCCGCTGACCAAGCACATCAACGGTCGATATAGCCCAGGGTCCTGAGTCGTTGAGAGAGGCACCTTCATTGACCAAGAAAAAGAGGAGAAAGCAGAGAAAACAGCAACAGATGCAGGTGGTTGTGGACCTAAAGAACATTGAGACGAAGGGCACTGGAGATCTGAGGAATAAAGCATCGAGTCCATCCACCAATGAACCCACTGATGCCTCTCCTAATAGTGGTGAAACCTTAGACACATCTGTGTGCTCTAACAAACCAAAGCAACAGTTGCCATCAACAGTTGCTTGCAATACTCTATCCATTGACAATAGAACTCACATTGATCAATCAAGAGTGGATACAACACTGTCACAATAAGGTGACAAACCTATACTAGTCACATCCGAGAAGAAGCATGACGAAATAACAGCAAAACCTCAGGAGAAACGTGAGAACCCCAAGAGCATAAGAAATCCTAGCGTTGACCAAACTTGCTCATCTAGGCCTGAGCCCCCAGCCATGCTAAAGCCTAAGGAAACTCTTAGAACTTTGCATGAGATAGCAACCGAGCAAGCCCTCATTGAACATAGACGTGTCGCAGAATGCTTAACTGAGTTGGAGGCTAAGCTCATAGTGGTCGCGTGTGTCTATGTCCTTGCGAACATGGGCACGATCCCCAAGGAGCAGCTTGGAGGTTACTTGACCTTTCCTCTATTGTGGGGAGAACAAGAACATCTTAATGGGCACTATGATAGGCTCCTGCATGAACATATGTGACTTATCCCTGACGAGGAGGCTGACGAACTGCACTTAACCGTCACGTCCAATGAAGTGCTCTGCCGACCGAATCTCGTAGACATAGAGCTACTAAAGCGACTGTCAGCAGGCCAGAGTCAATTTGAGCAGCGTTAGTGCAAAAGCCGCATCGTAATGGCCGAACTAGGGGCTTAGATCATGACGGTCTCAAAAGAGCGATTGGCCAAATGGCGGTCTCAAAGAGACCCAACCTACATGGCACCAACTTCCCTTCGAGTGCTCACTGACATTCGGGGTACGGACTTAGCTGGGACTAGGCTATAGGGCCCTTTGATTGATAAGGTTCTCACTGAGGAGGAGTTACATATTGCCAGTAGACTCGGTCAAGGTTCCATGCTACTCGACGTGGCAAAATATCTATTAGTATTAAGTCAGCTACCATGAATACTAGATGCGTGTGCCACTCTCCGGTACAACCCCGAGTTCTACACTTGGTTCTTATCCTCGTGAAGTGACATGGATTCATGAATATGTATATAAATAAACATTGATTCTTGTGTCACCTTGTATAAACAATATCAACACACGCAAGCAATGATAGTCAAGCGCAGGCAGAAGAGTTGGGTCTAACAGGCTAAGCTCCTCAAGTCCTCTTCTCATCACACATTTAAAAGCTGTGTGATCATTCCCATCCCCAAGTGAAGGGCATGCAACCCACATCACCGCCATAGGAGGCCTTGACCAACAACATTGATGTTGTAGACAGGGTGCAGTCCCTTTCTATACACCTTCTTCCTGTTTTGGTCTACCCTTCCGAGGATGTGCCCTATCCCACTCCAGGACAACCAGTCCAAGCGACTTAGCATAACCTAATATCCGCTAATGATTGGAGGCAATGTGAACATCAGCATGGGGGCCATTCCTCTACAACAAACACCGCATGCCTCACTCCTTCCCTCCTTGTCATATGCGCTTCATGAACAACACTAAAATCCCTTCCATGCAAACAGTTGTATCCTATATCCAGGTCTAACCCTTGGATTGCATCTTGCAGGCTTCCTTTTGTGGCGGAACGCATGGAGAATCATGGAGAGCTAGCATGCAAAGAAGCTCTTTGCAAAAGGCAGGAGCATGTGGCACGCGCCCCTCCACCGGAGTGCTATGTGCCCACCATCAAGAGGTATGCCAAGAAGCGAGGCCCTAAGCAACACTGCCCAGGGCGAAGGCCAAAGAATCCTCGAGTCAAGAAAGTCGAGACTCGAAACGTGCAACAGGTGGTAGCACTAGTGGCACGAACTCCCAGCTCCCACTCGGGCCCCAGATGCTCAAAGGTAGAAAGGGAAGCTGGAGATAGTAGCGGGCCGGAACTACACCATTCATGTCCCGGCCGACATGTTCCCTGCTCAACCTCATGGGAGCCCCACACCAGCAGAGCCCCAATCACCTGGCCACCCAAACTCGCCCCGCCTCGTACAAATCGAGTAGCCCATGATGCATAAAGGGCTTATCAAATGCTAACTGGCCATAACTGTTTGTTTTTAAATGGTTAAGTGTTCCCGAGTTGTTAAGTGTTGACATGTTCCCGACTTGTATGAACTTTCATATCTGCGTTTAATATATTTCACGTCTTTAGCAAAAGAAAAAGCTAATCAAGCGCATGTGATAAATGTCTAAGTCAACACCATAGAATTCAGATCAGTGATGTCTCCTTGCATTGCACTGGTTTATTATAGTTGCGGCATGTGCCATGCATGTACTCTTATGAAGCGACAAGTGGATACAGGATGAGACAGATCTTTGGGCGAAAGTGTTCAATGCCCGATCACCGCAAGACCATCGACCCCCCAAGGAGCTGCGGTAAGGCCACGCTGCCGAAATCACGAATCACCCTTGCCGACCGCCCACATCGCGTGGCCCAAAGCACATTCATGGGCCACGCTCCCTTTCTGGGTCAAGCTCTATAGTTGGCTCATGGCAGTCGTTACCTCAATCGTACCAACATTGCGTATGATGTAAGGAGGTTTGCAATGTCTCAAGTGTATCTCCCCATCTCAACAACTGCTTCTCTAACAATGAGGCTAGGGCTCAATCATCACTGTAATATCCATTTCTTGAGCCTTCGAAGCTTGACATTTTCCAACCCATTGAAAGGCTGATAACCTCAAACTATTGCAATGGTCGTACTCAGGCAAGTCAAAAAAAAAAAGAAAAAAGAAAAAGGAAAGAAACCCAAAAAAAAGAGAAAAAAAAACAAAAAAAAACAAAGAAAAGAAATGAAAAAAAGGAAGCATCCACAATCACAAGCACAGCACCTAGGGGTCCTCAAATTAGGTACGTCCAGTGACCTTGATCGACTAGCTCCATCCCTAGTCCTCTAGCCCTTTAGCATCACCCACAATTGTTTAGGGCACATCAAGAGCAGGACATACCTAGGGAGCTTGTCTCGCCTATGGTTAGACCTGTCACCCTAACCCACTTGCACAATTCTCTCTTGCACTTTGCTTTAGTACCATTGCAATCAGTGGTGGTAAGCACCACACGATTGGCCATGAAAAGTACACCGTCCTCATCAAGCGAGTCCAATAGATTCCAGCTACCAAAAGTGCGGTGTCCATGTATTCACTTATGATACGTCGTGTAGTCACAATGCAAAGGATGTCTCATATACCTTCTTGTACTTCTTCTCAACATGGACAACTTTGCTTCATCCACGCATTGTTACGAGAAACTAGCCCGCGGTCTTCTAACTATGTAATATCTAAGTATACAGCACTCACATAATATATGCACCAAAGTATCTACACAGTTTGGGTCCTCAAGTGCAGGACAATACTCTTTGCTTGCTTAGAGTTCGACCTGTCTCCCAAACTAATCAAACTATGTCTTGTGCACAATAAGAAGACTAGCACTACCCCTTAGGGAGAGACCACATGAGAGGTTTTCAATTGCAGGTATTCAAGACTCCCACGAAGGTGTCGTTCACTCTTCATCAACACTCAACTCTAAATTCCTATCCTTATCAACCTGTAAGCCTACCAACAATCAACATGTATAGAAGCCCCAACACACTGCCACTTGTACTCCATCAGTGCAACCCCCCAAAGAACACCCCTACCACCAACTCCCATTGCCCTATCACCTACCACTCAATCCACCAATGTGCCCCAATGACCTTCCTCCCCACCACTACCAACACTCCACCAAGGTAACCACAGACATCCTTGCCACCCACGTCTTCGGTGCATGCTAAACGCTTGCTATCTACGATTGTGAGTGCCATGGGACTGGCACTCATCTAGAAGGGGGGTAATGTTAACCGCAACACGAAGAAAGCAAAAGGAAATAAAAAAGACGCAGGGCAAAGGCGGAAAAAAGGTAGCTCGACTAAAGAAAAAAGAGGAGAAAAGGCCAGAAGCGCAAGGGCAACCTTAAAAGTCCAAGGCAAATGCAAAAGGGGAAAGGTGCATTTTAAAATACAAAGGCGCTCCCTGTGATCTTGTAAAAGAGTGCCAGGCGGTGGAAAATCTGGAAAGCCAAAACAAAAGATAAAAACAAAGGCCAAGGCAAAGAGAAACGGAAGACAAAGGCGCACGAGGAAAAGCGCAAGTCAAACTATTGTAAAAGAGCGCAAGCGCATCATGGTTTAATTCAAGGAGCACCGAGCTCTCACCCGTGCAATTTGTAAATGTAGATGGGCGGTGGAAAGGAAGCTAGGAAGATAGAAGGACAATGGGAAAAAGGGCCTAGGCTATGGCCGGCCATGTAAAAAGGGGAAAAGGGGATGACTGCCCAAAAGGGATTTAGGGTTTTGTATATAAAGTTGAAAAGTGAATGAGAAGCTCATTCTTGTGTGTGGCCAAAAGTAGCTCTCCTCTTCTTCTTCTTCTTCTTCTTATTGCTTGCTTGAGCTTGTGCTTGAGAGAGGGAGTGTGAGAGTGTGAGGAAGTGAGTGTGTGAGGGTGAGGGACCGAGGAGGAGAAGCTCTCCATCGTCTCCTCTCTTCTTCTTTTTTCTTCTCTTCTCTTGTCTTGCTCGCGGCAATGGAACTTGGAGCGTGGAGCTTGAGGATGGAGCTTGCTTGAAGCTTGCACTTGGATCGTGGAGCTACCAGAGTGCGCGGGAGAGGAGGTAACTCGAACGGCATCAAGGTAAGCTCACTACACCCGTAAGGTATGCATTGCGCGTCGGCTATGTGAGAGGTAGCCATTAGTGCTGAGCTTGGAACGCTTGAATCAATAAGCGGTCCGTGGGTCTTGGCGGTTGAGTGAAAGCTCCCACATTTTGGTTCCGTGTCCGGGACCAACGGATTCAAGCCTTGAGCGCTTGCGCGCTTCGAATCGAGCATTGGAGTAGGGTTTTCCCCGAACCGGTGCTTAAGGTAGATAGGTAGGAAGCGAGGGGGTTGAAGAGGGTATTCGATCTCCTTGGCAAGTAGGTGTTTTGCTTTCTTGAGATTTATGATTGAGATGAAGTAGTGTAGGTATTTACTTTGTGTTTTGGATGCATTTAGGATAGGAAAAAACAAAGAAAAAGAAACAAACAATAAAGTTTTCTGTTGCTGTATAATAGGCTAAAACAAGGAAACAGGGGACCAGATTCAAGTTCTGGGTGAGATAGGGACAGGGAACTAGTTGTGAGGTTCTACAGTGCTGGGAAAGGACCTTAAGAGGCCTGGGAGGCCAGGACAGACCTCAGTTCCTTGGTTTGCCTTCTGAGAGAGAAAGAGAGAGAGAGAACTTCTGGTTCACAGGACAAGGAAGCGCTACCCCGATCTCTAGGCGTCGGCGATTCGTGCTGCTCCAGGTGAGTCTGGTGTTTTCCAACAAGTGCTCTAATCAGATCTAGAAAGTTGGTGGTGATTGCGTGCAGCAGACAGTAAGAAGGGGTCAAATGCGCGGGAATTGTGCCCGCCGCCAACGCAGTCGGACCAACTTGCAGTGGTCCGATTCCCAGAATCGGACCAGAATCGAACCACCCGAGTTCTGGAGTTGGACTGTCCGATTTCCAGAATCGGACCGTCCGACTGAGAGTGAGTCGAACCAGTCTAGTCCAATTACCAGAATCGGACCAACCCGATCGGACGTGCTACGTGGCACTTGGATCACTCGGACCAACCCGTCCGATTTTGAGAATCGGACGCTCGAACCAACCCGTCCGATTTGGACACTCGGACACTCGAACCAGTCCATAATCGGACCAGTCAGAATCGGACCAAGCCATCCGAGTCCCAGAATCGGACCAGCTCAGAATCGGACCACCCTGTCGGATCCGATTCCCAGAATCGGACCACTTTTAAAATCAGACCACTTTTTGATCCGACTCCTAGAGTCGGACGTGACCAAAATCGGATCACTGGTCCGATCGGACCAACCTAAAATCGGACGTCCGATTCTGATAATCGGACTCCTGAAAATCTAACATCTGAGAATCGGATAAAAAACTGTCAAAATCGAAGAGGTATTTTGAACACAAATTCTAACACATCTAAACCCCAAAGTCGACCCAAGACCACGTAGAGCTAAAGGCACTTCACAGATCCATCACGGGGCTAAAATTTAGAGCACGTAGTTCAGAATTTGGCTATAAACGGTCCTCCAAATTGTGTATGGATTTTTTCGTAACGGCCCCCCCCGCACCTCCCCCGAGTAGGTTGGAGAGAAAACACGCACCGTGACAGGTCCTCCAAATTGAACCCTAGTGTAGTAATGGCTCTACACAAGCATGTGTCCTCACTTGCAAAAGAGCAACCAAAAGCCCATACCCGAACAGAGAGAAACAAAGACCCTAGAACATCACTGGGCCAAACTAGCCATCAAGGGCAAAAAGGCCACGCCATGAGAATACAAAGACATTGTGTTCAAACCGTGTCTAGTCAGAGCAAAATGCAACTTCAGCAAGCTACAAATGCGAAGATGACTAGACATGACATTCTTGACGAGAGATGTACCTTGAATAGCACTGCAATGACGACCCAAGACAGTGGTGGAGAATCCACATCTGGTCGTGCAGTCGAGAACTCAAGGGCATCTGTCAGAAGGCTTAAATTTACAAGCCAGGACCCGGAAGATGAAGACATAGTACCACCTGCTTATCTTAGGGTCAAACTCACCGCGAAAAGAGAGCATACTATCGATGCTCTGATTGATGAAGGAGCAGATTTTAACATCTTGACCTATGAATCATGCACCCTACTAGGCCAACCAGAGCTCACACCGACTAGTACAACTCTTAGCCCTTATGGGGCACACCCACAAGCACTCAAAGGGAAGTGCAAAATCCTTGCGACAATTGAAACAGAAAGCTTGCCTATCCTATTTCATGTTCCTACTGGTTGAGGATGCCATAGTTATTCTTGAAAAGTTTATGGATTCCGCTAGTAGCAGGCCTAGATGCTTGCAGATGGATTATGAAAGTTCTGCTTTCTCTCCCAGCTTTCAGTCCTATTGTCAGCAGTATGGCATTTACTTCTTATGCGAATGGTATTATGGGATTGCTCATGGCATGTGCCTGACCTTACAAGTGAAGGTTGCTGCTATGCTTACCACAGCTGGATTTTCTTATGGCTTTTGGGTTGAGGCCCTTATGACATTAGTCTACTTGGTTAACAGGACGTCTGTTGAGATATCAAGCTCCACTCCTGATATGCCAGGGTGACCGTTGTGCATTTATGTCACCAACTTGTTAGCTGCTACAGATGTGGTCGGTACACCGGCCATGAATAATAGCTAGATGACAGCTATCCTTATCTACTCTAGTTCGTGGCTTAGTTAGTATGCCACCTTAGTTAGTTGAGTTTGGTTTGAGACCCACATATAGGGTTCTTCTATTTCTTTTGTACGAGAGTTCTTTTGGCTTACACAAACTAAGAAGAGGAAAACTGTTTTCAGCCTCCACCTTTATGTGTATTCCCCCATTGTGCAAGCGAGAAAGCTACAAGTGAGACTCCTTCCTTCTCTCCCACAATCTCGACAATGTCGTACTTGACTTTGGATGGTATTACACCGCATGAGGCATGGAGTGGCATGAGACCCTCCTATGATCACTTGAGGATATTTGGCTGCTAGGCCACTGTTTGTATGCCACATGAGCCTATATCACGCAGATGCACACTCCTTGGTTATGGAGATGGTGACTTTACGGCTTACAAGTTTTGGGATTTGAATGCCTAATAGGTTCTATGCAGCTGTCATGCTGTCTTTTATGAGATGTAGACACCTCTCAGGCCTCTTGATGCGCATTTAGTGCACTTTATGGCTGATTCTATAGCCGTATGTCAGTCTTCCGCTTCATTGAGGCCGCATACTGTCTTGAGACCCTGTCTGACTTGTGTCTGGGATGCTGGCCCTCTTTTAGCGATTGACTTTGGAGAGTTTGGATGCTCTCCATCGTCTTGTATACGCCACGCTGATGCTTTGCACTACTCTGATGATGATGATGTACAGCCTTGCACTCATGAGTTGTGCTGGATTGCTCCCTTGTATGAAGCTGCGGGATCACTTGCCTCGTGGATGTCTTGGACTCGGAGATTCACGACACTTATTGCACAGCTCGCTTTTTGATTGGGCATTGGGTGAGATGTCATGATTCCTCACCTTGTCTCTTTTCTTTTCTTTTGTTTTTTCACTCCCTGGCCCATTGGCCTTTTAGTGGGAGGTTGTTGGGGTAAAAGGCCCTTGGGCCTGCCCATGTACAGTGACCACCCATATTCTTTATTCATATATATATGAAAGTGCAATAAGGATGCCATAACATTGTTGACAGCACCTACATTGTGTGTGCTCTTCTCTCCCGTGTCTCCTGCATCCCTTTCACTTTGGTGAGTACGTCGATATACATAAAACTCAAATGTCCTCTGCAAAGTAAAATGTTAGTAAGAAATAAATACAACAACAAAGAAGTATATGTTAATCCTTTTGAAAATTTGCATACCTTTTGATGTAAGGAAAAAAGATATGGTAGTTTGTGATGGAATCAAAAGATTTGAAAAACATTGCCATGTTTGAACCAAATCTCGAAAACAATTCAAGTGATAACAGTGGATTAACAATAAATATAATTTTAGAGATATCTTTACTAAGAGAAACAATCAACACCCTAAAGCCAATAGCAAAAATACATGAATGTTATTTGCAATCAACAATACAATCATCCTATATACTTTGAGAATCAAAACGCCTTACCTTATGCGACAATAAACTAAAAATTTTGATAATTGATTATCCTTTTTTGCTAGCATGGACTTGTCCTCAGGAGATATGCTAAGATAGTCCTCTTCCTCAGAAGTGCAAGAAACATTGACAACCATTTTTCTATACACCTCACCCATCCTCTTATTATTAAGAGAGCCAAGCAAAGTGGTTTTTCTCTTGTAAACCTCATCCTTAGTTTCTATGACCTCTTGTGTTTTTTCTTCTTAGATAAACTCCTAATGGGATGTATTCCTTGTTGGATATAGGTGTGTCATATCCTTGATCTTTGGTCCTTTAGCTTTCTTAAACAATTTTGGGGGAATGTTAAGGATCTCAAAGGCTTTTTAGTCGATAGTAGGCAAGGTCCTCAATACCTTATTGAACCTATACCTATTTCTACTGACCATACCTAAAATCTTCGTTCATCAAGATGATCATATGAGCATGAGCAATAGCAATGTAAGCATCATTCATAAAGTCAATAACAAAATATTCAATTGCCTTTTGAAGACGAATAATCACTGCAAGCTGCCATTTCTTTCGAAGGCCAGACTTAGTTGACACTCTTGATCATCTATCATAAATATCTTTCACAACTCTAATAAAAGCTATCTTTGGAATGACATGCTGTGTGTAGCTCTCTAGACCTTCCTTATCTCACTAAAACAGTTCTACATATTGTAAAACCTAGGCCTTCTTTTTCTCCTTGGTTTGGAAGACTCACTTCCTTGAGTAGAAGAGGATCTAGCTCGATCGTTTGGTTGATCAAATGCTCTAGGGGAGGTCGGAAACTTGGTAGTTGGAGGAGAGGACTATCCAACAAGATCATAGGGTTGGTCATTAAGCACATGGACCTTGCCTTGAGTAGGAGAAGAAGACATAGTCTTTGCACTTGATTGCTTTGATTGCATAGCAAGAGACTAGGAAAAGCAAGGGTAGGAGGAATCTTAGGAGCAACAACCTCTGGAACCTCTATTGGCCTTAAATCTTATCCACTATCCTTGCTCTCTGTATAAACTTTCGTTGTTGTCTACTTTGTCCTTTCCATCAATGCTTGATAGAAAATGACAAGAATAGCAAATAAAAAGTATTTGACTGGGGGATTAACATGGAGAAGGTGCCAAGCAAGATCTGATACACCATGAACAATAGCAATCCATCTCTGTCCAAGGGAAGATTGCGCCGTTTCATAGGCAGAGGCACTAGCTATATCATGGATTACTCATCGAGCATTGGATTATATGACATAAGAGTAATGGTTGGAAAGCTCCATAGAAGGCCTCTTTGTACCATTTTTTGGATGTGTGAGTGGGCACTAGGCCATTACGACATGAGAGGCAATGGTTGGGAAGCTCTGTAGGAGGCACAGTCGCATTCTATCATGGTTGACTCACTAAACAACACATGTTGATACCGCATGAGAGGCAATAGTTGGAAAGCTCTATAGGAGGACAATCACACCATATCATGGTTGACTCACCGAACAACACTGTACGATATGACACAAGAGAAAACTATTGGGAAGCTTTGTAGAAGGCCTACTCATGTTGTTTCGTGGATGACTCACTAGACACTCCTCTTTTAAACCCTCAATTGCTTCCTATCGTATGACCATTGGTGGGGCATGTCACAATATTAACAATATGGCACGAGGAAGATCAGTGCATCCCTAGAAGGACTCCCTATTGTGCCATATTGTGTAGGAAGATTTGAGGCAAGGACTGACCAAGAGCCAAATGTGGAACGTTGAGGTGGAACCCGAAATAACTCCCATCTCATTTTTGGATGACTAAAATGAGCCATGTAAGCCAGGGCCCATCTTATATACATGGTGTAGCTTGTAACACGTGACATTTTGTCACTGGCTACGGTTTGCTATAGCCATCCATATAGCCGTCCATATGGCAAGGTACCCTAGTGGTGCATAAATACAAGTGGCAAGATCTTCGTATGCTTTTTCACCCGATCTTGAACATTAATTGACCTATGCTTTTAGAGCTATTTCCAAGTCTTCTTTCTTATTCTTCGGGTTTTTTTCTTTCACTCGTTATTTGGAAGATGATACAAAGTGAGGAGAGCCATTCACTAGGTGCGCAAGTTTTTTTTTGTGATGTATTGACATTGCATGGTATACAAAGTAAGGACACATTTTTTATGTGGTCAAGTTCTTCTCTTCATGATGCATTGTGGATTTTGCGATATCTCATACAAAAGATATTCAAGAATCCCCAAATGTGAACACTCCAAACAGGAAAAGAAGAAGGTTGTCTTCAGAGTCAAGGGGTTTAGTTTGTGCTACCTTTGCTCCTGAAATTCCCTCTTCTTCTTCTCCATGCTCAGCAGTAGCAGCAAGTGTGGGAATACCTAAGAAATCTCCAAGCAAAGGTAAGTCACCATTGAGGGTTCTTAGATTATCTCAAATCATAGAGGTTTCTTCCTCAAAAAGACACCTAGAATTTCTTCTTCAGAATGGCATGGAGTTATCTTACTATGCAATTGCAAATGATATTTTTAACCCTAATTGGGATATTGCCCATGTGTGAATTCTTGCAAAAAGTTTTGTGTGGAGGACTTTGTTGAGTTTGAAAGTCTAGCATTACCTATGGTTGAAAAGGATACAAAGGAATATGTTTATATACCTGTTAGGACCTTACCTTCAAAGAAGTCACTATTCGTAAGCGTGGAGCTCATTCTCTCAATAGGTTTTGTACAACATATGTGTTTTGTTCTACTCATTCTAGAAAATGTAGGCTTATGTCAAAAGCATCTACATTCATTGTATACACTCTTATTAAATATTCTATTAATTTTTATGAATAATAATTTGAGGTAGCAAAATCTTCTAGCGTTTGTCTTTTGGATGAGGTGGCAAATGAGAAGGATGTAGAGGAATATTTGGACCCTCAGCAAAACAAGAAGCATATATTGCTGACAAACTAGATGTTGCCGAATTCAAAGCTAAGCATTATTGAAGAAAGCCATGCAAATGTAGATATTGTGTTTAACTTCCCTTCTTTCTATATTGTTCCTTCTCTTCCAACTTTTCCTATTAAAAAGACAAGGAATACATACTACTATTAGACATCCAAAGGCCCTTTAATCTTAGGGAGGATTATTGTTTAGCAATCATTGTAGAGGCTTCTGATACTTCAAATGGCATAGTTTATGTCAAAAATGAATCCAATGAAGAGTTACTTAAATTGGACATTGAAATTGCAGATGACAAGTTTATCGATACAGGGGATGCCGTTTCTCTTTGTTTCAACAAGGCAAAGGATGTTGAGAAAGAGTTGGGGATTACTGATGAGGAGTTTAACTATCTTCCAAACTAATTTGGAATTTCCAATTTTGGACAAGAGCAGTTAGAGTATGTTGAAGAATTGCAATGTACTAATGAGACATCATCATCAATTAATATATAGAATAAGCTAGAGTATGATGAAAACCAATTCGCACTATTATCACCGATTTTGTAAGATACATTGTTATGTTTGATTTTGACTTTCATTTAATTCTAATAACTTCTTGGGATGGGGAAAAGGGTCAAGAGCTGATGGTAGTTCATTGAAGGATATTGCACTTGGCTATTACTTGGCAAGGATTGATCCTCGTGTTTTCTTAGGATTCCATAACATCTTCTCAAAGGAAGCAACATGGCTATACTATGTATGAAGGCACTTACAAGGCTATTTGGTCTGTCTAGGTTGCAGTATAATGTGCACAAGCTGATTTTTTTGGAGAAGACAACATCAATTATGATTTTTGGTTACAATCCTAGTTTCTCTACTTCTAGAGAGCCTTTGTTGCGTGGGAGCTTCTGGTGGCTTACAAGAGAAGAAAATTTCATTATAGAGGAAAGATCCATGAGGAGGAGGAAGATATAAAAGCTCTTGAGAGCTAGCCTTATGATTTTCTATCTTGAAAAATACTATGAATTCTTAGGTTTCATTGTCATCTTTAGTATTCATTCTTTGAAGCTGTCATTGAAAAAACCAATTGAATAGCTCCTCAAGAGTACTGCTTTTCGTAACTCCTCCTCCGAGTCTTGTGCTTCATAAAAAACTTGTATGCGCTTGATAGTGAGATTTTCCCATGCCTTGGCTGCTATAAGTTGCTAGGGGACCTTGCTCCTCTACAAAGTAAGGCCCATGGATATGAAGGATGTGCTACAAATACAAGAGGGTAGCAATCATTTTACACCAATGAAAAATTTATCAAAGAAAACTTGGATTAAATATTCTCTCTTTAAACCAAATAAAATGTGATATCCTTTTCTCCCCCCCATGTCTCCTTTATTGCTTGAACAAGATTTGTAATTGAATATTTGAACTCTTTTGGATATGTGTGTGTTGTCTTTTGTTGCTTGAGGAGCGACATCGAGGTGTCTCCAAACCTCCATCCTTAGAAATGCAAGTCGTAGTGTACTTGCAATATTTGTCATCATCCCACACAGCTCTCTCCAATACTCCCAAGCAATGCTCACTTGTTTTCCTATATGGTTTCTAAAAAAGCATCTGGTTCTTGAGCCTCCCATAGAGACATCAACCAAGACATCTCTTTTTTTCCCTGAAAGTATTGGATCTTTTCTTAAGTAAACTTGACCTCCATGAAAACCCATTTTCAAGGGTAGTGCTTCACATTTGTCAATACACTCATCTGATAAAGACAAGGGCTTAATCGAGTGTGTATGGTCGAGATGCAACTTGAGAAGTTTGTCAATTGTTCTAATCTCTGCATGCAAAGTACAAATATGTACATTTCTAAGAGGAATCGAAAGAATGGGATCCCATATGTCTTCTATGTTTTTAAATTTACTCAAATATATAGAGTCTCTAGTTGGGGCTCTTCTTGGAGGGCACAAGCTACTCCAATCTTTAGACCTAACACTTTCCATGCAATAAACACAAGGATATTTTATATTTTCTCCATTACATATTCCAAGCATACATTTGATAGTTTTTAAGTCAGTGCTCATATGCCATTCCGCCTTAAAATTATCAAGCCCATCAACAACCAACATTCTCTTACACTTTGGGACTTAATAATGTTTAGAATACTTGCATAAGTGAACAATCATTTCAATGTCTGATGATTCTCAATTGGTACCTGAGATGCACCAATCCACCAAATCTCCATCTCAGATTGGAACTTATGCATTGGTGCTTGACCCTCACCATTGATTTAGTCCAATACCCTGTTCATGATGCTAATGCTGACTCTTTCTATCTTTTGTTCTTTTTGAATCTATGCTTCATCTAACTTCAAGAAAAACTTCAAAACACCATGGCATTCCTCTACCGTGAGTTTATACATGTGGACAATCTGCACTCTTCTTAGATCAACCCATATATTGTTAAACATATATTGTATTCAAAAATAGATTTTCTTTTTGGCTTTTTGTACAGCATAGACCCTTTAATATGAATGTATTTCCCAAAAACATATGGAATCTTATGATTCCATATAGTAGTCCTTGCAACTGATAATGCAAAGGCCCAAGACAAAACTGAATGCACTTATTCTATTACACTGAAGGTTTTTAACCATAATCTAGAGACAACATAATAAAATTTTCGATTAATATCCACAAATTCACCTGTCTCTACAATTTCATTTGGTTTTATTGTGTCCTTTAAGTCCTTTACCAATTCTTTGAGATTTGGGCCTCTCAAATCCACATTCTGAGGTGGCTTAAGAATCCTCAAAATATATTTCTTATTCGTGGTCTCTTTTAAAAGATTGATTCTCTCCTCACTCTCTTGAGTATTAACGCCCAATATTTTAGAGACATATTTCATTTGGTTTCCTTTAAGTCCTTTACCAATTCTTTGAGAGTTGGGTCTCTCAAATCCACATTTTGAGGTAACTTAAGAATCCTCAAAACATCTTTCTTATTCATGGTCTCATTTTAAAGATTGATTCTCTCCTCACTCTCTCAAATATTAATGCCTGATATGTTAGAGACATATTAATTTGCAAGATTTAGTCTTCTTTTCTTTACTCTCTCACATAAGCTAGTTATATTTTTTAATGGTCTCTTCCTCTCTCCGAATCCTATTGGAGTTTCCTTCAAGCATGTTAGCTTGTCTTGTAATGACATATTAGCATTTTTCAAAATGTCAATCTTATCCATCAACTTGAAAATGCTTGTTTGTGCAATTAATAATGCTTTTCTCATTTTGTGTATTTGAGTCATGTATGTGCATGCAAAGCATAACCTTGTACAATAGCCAAGCATCCTGTTTTATAACCTTCTCCAACATATCTTATGTGGTCATGAATATTGAAAAAAGGAGGAGGCTTGCCTATAGAAAGATCCTTGAGATAAATATTTCCATCCGCCCACAAACCTATATGCTTCTTTCCTTGTATTCGCAATCTATTAGCCTCCATCTCATATGTTAGTACTTGATGATGTACACTTCTCCAATATGTATAAATTGGATCTAGTTGAATGGTAAGTTGTACTTGCATGTGCTTGCATCTATATTACTTGAAGAGGTATTGCTAAATATTTTAGCAAATCAACCACAGATGAATCTCACAATCATAAGAAAGTAAGTGCAAAGAAGAGAATGGTGTGTAAAAAGAAGACACGGGAGTAAACAAACACGATTTTGATACAAATATTTCGAAAATACAAAATCTTCCAAGTTTCAAGACAAAAACAATAAAAAATATGACCCTAACATAAATTAAAAGATGAAGGAAATTAATGGCTTACCCCTTCAATGAACCAAATATTCTCTCATTAATCACATATGAGCAACCAAATTTGGCAATTTCATTCTTCCAAAATCTCAACTAATTAGTAGCTTAATCATTTCCTTACAAGTGCTTTTTTTAAAAGAGTTTTTGGCCCTAATGTAGGTCTTCATCTTCCATACCTCTTCTTTGGTTTAACAATGTGAGGAGCAACCTTAAGTAGTTACAAGTAGTAACGAAGGTTGTATTTGGGCAATCTGAGAATTCTAATACAAATCATTTGAAAGAGGGTACCAAGTCACTTTCTTTGAATTTGAGGCTATCTTCTTCCCTTTGGGTGTTAACATTGAATATAAGAGAAAATCATATCACCCACGCTTTCCAAGGTCAAAATCAACTCCATGCTTTTGTGGGTAGGGCATGTAGGTGGAATCTCCACTCTCATGGGGTAGTGCATTGTAGAAGGAGATCAAATTAATAAGAGGCACTTTTTGGAGTCCCTTTGGGAGATAGAAAGCAAAGTGCACACATGACTCATGGGACTCCCATTGTTCTAACATAGCAATATTCCTATCCCAATTGGTAGGAATGGGCTCCTTTCCTTGTTGAAAGGGTGTACCTCAAACTTATTGGGGTGTTGCAATGAGCTTCCTCTTGTTTTTCTTTACTCTTGTCCTTCTTCTTTGCTTAGCTTCCATCATCACTTCTAGGGAGGTGGGATCTTCTACATGTTCAAACTCTTGTGATGTTGGACATTGACATTTGTTGGGCCCCATTCTTTTGCCTCAAGCACTAGAGGGGAAAGTGGTTCTTGTTTTATGGTTGGGAATGGTTTGTCAACTACTAGGGTGCTAGTTATTCTCAATTCCTTTGTGTAGATTCTTACTTCCCTTAGTTGTAGCACATAATCTTCCTTTGCCATCATGTACTTTGGCTGGTCCAAGTTTGTTGCCATACTTTGCTTGAGAGCTCACCTAGCAAGTTGCAGTTTCTTGTCTAGGTTCTCGTTTGTGTCCCCTTCACCCTTTTCCATCAATTCTAGTAGTTGCTAGTGAAGATTTGTTGCTATCTATATCATTTCTTTCATCACCCTCGTTCTTTCTTTTTTCCAATTCTTCTCATGCTCTGATTGTACTAGCTTCATGGTTAGGATATAGGTTGCATTTTTCTCCTCCCACTGGTCCGATTTCTCCTTAGCTTACTCTAGGCCTCTATTCTAACAGGTTATTAAGATTTCTAGTATGGTGCATTGCTCCTTCCACGCCTAACTCAACTCCATTCTTTGTTTTAGTTCGCAAACAAAGCCTCATAATCAAAATATGGAAGAATTTTCTTTTTTCGATTCAATCAGGGAAGGTAATATGTGTTTGATGCATTTAATTTGGTCAAAAAACCATGGGCAGTACTCGATTTAGTTAAGGGACATTAAGGATCTCCAATAATCCACATAAATCAAATTTTTAATCTCTTATTTCTCTCGCTATTCTTGACAAAGTCAAGCAAGCCCGATAATTATACAACAAGCAACCCCCTTGCCTTTTCAATCAATATGGCCCCTTTCTTCCAAAAACAAGATTGAACTAAATCTTTTCCTTCCATTGCACATCTACATGTCTTTGGATGCCTTGCTTGTGTTCTTGCACCCGAGAAACAATGAGTAGGGTCAAAAAGTGAGGTCAAGAAGTGTATTTTTGTAGAATATAACAATGAAAACAAGCATGCACTACATATGCTTACTAGGGAGGAAGAAAGTGATTATTAGCAAATCTGATATTTTTGAAAATGTAGTTCTCTTTTGTAATAATTTTAAAAAATGCTTCCTAGGAAGCTACCTATAATACCCTCCTTGTTGCAGACTACCACTAATAGCCATTAGTTGCTCCTTTGCCTAACATGACATGCTTAGGAACTTCTTTGTATGCTTCATTGGTTGATGATTGTGCTCTTGTTACATTTAGCCTATCTTTTTGGAGAAGCAAAGCCAATTCTTGATTGGATGCATGTCATTTTTAAGAATGACACATGGGATCTAGTTGACTTGCTTGAAGGAAAAGGCAATTGGCATTAGGTGGGTCTATGAGTCAAAGAGGAAAGTAGATGGTAACATTGATTGCCACAAGACTTGGATTGCAAAGGGTTATACTCAATAGAAAGATATTGATTATGCTGAGACATTTGCATTAGCTTCATATATGACATTCATGCAGTGTCTTATTGCATACTAAGATGCATTCATATGGTGTCTTATAAAAAGCATAGCCTATGTGGGGAAATACAAAGAGTCTCTCTTATTCATTAACTATAAATTTCTCCTCATTCAGCTCAATGAGCCCAAATTTTAGCCTTCAAAGCTTATTCTTACTATGCTTATGAGATGGGGTCTCAATTGATGCATTCTTATGTCAATAGCTAGGCTATTGGGTCTCTTCTTTATGTTCATTGGATTAGGCCACACATGCAATTTCCAATGTCACAATGTGAGAACATTTATGTATCAATTAAGTCCAAAATCTTGGAGGTTATGAAGTATATCTTTCACTATTAGTAGGGCACATAGGATTACATTTGATTTTATCCTCATGTTCCCAATCTACACATATGATTTTAGTGATACCAACTAGCTATGTTGTTATGACACTAGAGTGTCAAGCTACTAGGGGTTTGGTTTAATCTTAGTGCTTCATACACACCTTGGATGAGCAAAAGGTAGCCTATTGCGCCCAATTCCATTCGCAAAGCTTAGTTTAAGCAATGCATCTAAATTATTGCCATAGCTATAGAGAGGCTATATTTGGCAAGGTGGACTTTGTGTGTGTGCGTGTGCGTGCGTGCGCGCGCGGGTGTGTGTGTGTGTGTGTGTGTGTGTGTGTGTGTGTGTGTGTGTGTGTGTGTGTGTGTGTGTGTGTGTGTGTGTGTGTGTGTGTGTGTGTGTGTGTGTGTGTGTGTGTGTGTGTGTGTGTGTGTGTGTGTGTGTGTGTGTGTGTGTGTGTGTGTGTGTGTGTGTGTGTGTGTGTGTGTGTGTGTGTGTGTGTGTGTGTGTGTGTGTGTGTGTGTGTGTGTGTGTGTGTGTGTGTGTGTGTGTGTGTGTGTGTGTGTGTGTGTGTGTGTGTGTGTGTGTGTGTGTGTGTGTGTGTGTGTGTGTGTGTGTGTGTGTGTGTGTGTGTGTGTGTGTGTGTGTGTGTGTGTGTGTGTGTGTGTGTGTGTGTGTGTGTGTGTGTGTGTGTGTGTGTGTGTGTGTGTGTGTGTGAAATGGATTGTCTAATGGATGTACAATTTGGATATGCCTAGGGTTCCTCAAGCCCTTTTTTAGAATCTTAGAAAACTAACTTTATATAATGCTAAGAATCAATATAAGCAATATTTAACAATATTTTGACTATTATTGTATACATGAGGGTTTGCAAGATAGTAGTGAGTGATGATGTCCCTCTGAGAGGATGTTAACATTTAAGGCTCTTAATTGTGATTAGTTAGGACTATCACTAGTGGGGGTATTATTACACATCATTCAACACACCATGTTGGTACACTCATTGATATTACATGTAGTAATTCATGCAATTAATTGCATGGGAGCTCGTCATGGTGTTGGTGGAGAAGCATAATGCACAAAATCCTCTGACTCAAGGCACAAAGAATGCGGAGAGAATGATATCCTCATGGAAGAGGAGGTTTGAGATAATGCTTCTACATTGGGGTCATCTGCTTTTTGTAGTGATGGGATCATGCAAGTGGAAGCATAGTGATAATAAATCACAAATAGACAATAGAAACTATGTTGTCCTATTGGGGGTAGAAGGCATATCCAGCATCTCGATGTGCTCAACTTTACTCAAGACTACCAACTTCAAGTGGAAGCTAATCCACAAATTGTGTCAAACATTTGGGCTTAGTCTTTGCAAAGTAATATAGAGGACCATAGTAAAAGAGAAGCAAAAAAAATTACACTCAATGTTGACAAGGTATGCTCAAATGTCATACGGCTCAACAATAAAGCTATCTTGGTCTTCTTCATGGGGTTGACTTCCCGAAGCCATGGAGGTGGCATTGTGATTCGATATGATTCTTAAAGAAGGTAGTGCAATGGATCAAATATACTATGGTGGCAAAGGCTTCTTCAAGGTGGTATTCAAGTCTAAAGAAGTAATAAAGAAAGTCTAGGATCAAGGAGTTTGATTATGGCAACTTGATCTTATTTATATCATGACATGGAGACTCTCGACATTGGCAAAGATTTCCTTAAAAAAGAGTGCCTTGTTTTCATGGACGTAGTTGATCTTCTAGCATACTTGTGGAATCTACTATCGGCATTGCCAAAGGCCTAAGTAAGCCTCTAAATGTTCCACAATTGGTGAGTACATTTAGAAATTGTATCAGTTTGTTATGGGATACTAAAGAAAAGTAGCCTAAGTTTCTAGATGTTGAAGTTCCATATGTGGGCGAGCTTCAAATTATGCTTTAGTGGAGGAAACTAGTGGGTCCCTGCCACAATTATGTCCAACATGAACATTACTACCATGAGTATCTCAGCATCAATTGTGAAGAGAAGGACTTCAATCATGATGTTGCAAAGGCCTCATGGGCAGAGGTGGTTCAGGAGTGATAAGCAGGTAGATATACATGGTGTTGATAATAAGGAAGATACTAAAAAAGAATGGCAAATGTGGTTGAAAATTAGCAAATTAGAGCATAGGTTTGCAAAAAATGTCTAAACGTTTTGGAGAGAGGCAACAACAAATTAAGAACTTCTAGAATCATGCTACCATTCCTAAATCTAGTTGAGGGTGTGCAAATGTGTTCATGAACATTAGCAAGATATCCCTTGACCAGTTGGGGCAAGAGTAGCCTAGCATGGATGCAAAACTCTAAATGTTTTCCAATTATGAAGGCACCACCATGTATGGTGGCAAGCTACACAATTTCTTTACTACCCAATTTACTTCCATGGCCCAAGAATCAAGAAGTGCTTGAGAATGGACATAAGGGTGGTGACGTTGTTGTTAACAATACTACTCATGATCATGGGCTTACTTGAACTAATCAAACTGATATCCCTAAATGTAAAATGCCTCAATGGCAAGGTAAAGAAAGCTCTATTTTGCAGGTGGTTTTACCTCTTAGTAGTTAGTCCTTCTTTTATAGAGATTATACATGTTTTGTTAGGGGTAAGCCTAAGGGTGAATCAAGATGCATGGTGGCGGGCAAAACATGCAAGTTAATCTTCAATTCACTAGATGGAAGAATGATGTAGATTTCATTGGGTTGGGAAGGCAAGACCATTAAAATCATGAATATCTATGGATATAATGATACAAGGCTAAGGTGTATTCAATGGGAAATACTTGCTAGCATGCACTATGACAAAACACTCATAAGGGGCAATTTGAACATGGTGACCTAAAAGGGTGATGCCTTAACAAATTCCTGGAGAAGAACTTCCAACTTGGGAACTACTTGAAAATCAACATGCTCTCATCGACTTGTAGAAATAACTAGCAATAATAAGCAACTCTTGACTTACCACTCTCTAAGCTCACTTGGCTATTGGGCTAAGTCAAATCGTTGGTATAGTTCAAATGAAGGCCTATGGCTATCCTAAATGTTAGAACTCACAATTGACCATAGTTGCCTATTGTTAGATCATCTTCCTATGGATTTGATGACGAGCTCCTTTGAGCTGCAGAGATATATGGGTCGAAATGAAATTCTAGTGGCCAATGATAGGCATTTTAGCCAAGTAGAATTTAGATAAATGCTCAAACTAGACTCTAACAACACTCAAGGTAAAATTATCTAGTGGACACAATGACCCTTGGGTGGTCTTAATGGACATAGTGCAACAATACATTGGCCCACAAGGTATTTGGCTATGTGGAAGAGAGAAAACTAAATTTGATTGGGTAGAGAGGGTCTTGTCAAAAAAAATTGATTGAGATCATGATAGAAAATTAGAGGGGATAGAATTACAATTTCTCAATAGAGCTCCAAAAGTGCATTAGGCAACCCTGCACTAAGATTTTGAAAAAATTAGTTGCATTTTAACAAAAGGCTCCTTTTGGACTTCATTGTATCTCTACTTGACAATGTTATAAGGATTAATTTATTAATTTATTTGTATGTGCATAGTTCTCAAAACCCAATCTCCTATGAGTTCATCCAGAAAGAGTTCATAATCTACTTCTTTCTTTACAATGAGGTTAATAGAGAATTGTATGCCTCCACAATCTTGACCAACTAGTTTATAAGGAATCCAACAAGTTTCACTTTCAAGCCATTGACCACTATCAAATTGAAGTGTATGATAGGTAGACTTCCCTATGCTTGGAGTATTGAAGAGTTTATTGTACTTATACCAATAAAAATACTATGATCAGCAAACAAAGTCATTCCTTGTGCACCTTGCACTATAAGCGCATCTATAGTTTCTCTAGTGATTGTGATCAAGAAGCCTTAAACAAATTGATTATGTATATGGAGAATACAATGTTCGAGGAAGATAATAGCAATCTCATACATGATTTTACCGAAAGATGAGGTTAGTATAGTAATGTCTCCATTAGGAAAAGAAAGGCTACATGTTATGATGGGATCACAAATGAAATGATTATGAAATATTGGGACAACTTGAAGGAGGTCATAACTAGCATGATCAACACATATTACAGAAGAGGCAATCACTTGAATTGTGGAAGATTAGCACAATTGCATTGTTGCCTAAGTAGTGTCAATACATAGAGCTTCGGCATTGGAGACCCATCTCATTACTTGGGATTTCCTACAACCTCTTCACTAAAGTTAGCATCAGGTGGATGGCACCCCTCATACAAAAATGTGTGAACAAAAGACAACATAGCTTTGTGAAAGGAAGGAGTATTTTTGACAATGTTTTTAATGTGACCCTATCTGTTGAATGGGCTGAGAAATCACATCAACAAGTTATCTTTCTCCTAATGGATATAGAGAAAGCTCTAGCTAGGAGTACATTAGACAAGTAATGTTATGCATGGGATTTGATCCCAAAATCATTGACCTACCCTTCATCCTTCGATCTAATGCCAAGGCACAAATCTCAATAAACAAGACATTGTCTAAGGAGATTGAGATAAAAAGGGAAGTGAGATAGGGTTGTCCCTTAGCCCATACCTCTTTGCAATTGCTACTCATCCCCTTGCCTTGTTTATTGGAGAACCTTGCAAGAAAGGTTGAAATCCAAGATATCAAGTACAAGAATAAGCGGTTTGTTGGATTAAGTTTTTCTTATTATCAACACTTGGGACAACACTACATGGCCCTTCATGTGAGATTGAAAATCTTAAAGGTTTTGTATTCCCTACTCTCAAGTTCTACCTCCCTTTGATGTCGTGGAACACAAGTATGCAAAACACCTAGGATTCAAAGAAGCTTATTTTATATGGGGCAAACCTGGAAAAATAAGGTACATGTCACCCATATCCATGAGCTATCTTAAGAAAGAAGTGGAAGCTGGATGATACTTTTGGATGTGCAATTCGAGATCAGAAAATTTAGAGTAGTCGGGTTACTAAAAAACATGCTAGCAACAAGAAGAACCATGGTCTACGATGCTTGTTGAACTTCTTTTGGAAAGCAATAAGAAATTTTGCATAGTTTTGGGCCTTTGCAACAAAGAGATCATGTCTTTTCAAGCCATGAAGATAATGAAAACATTAGGTATAAGTCATCTCTTAAGTGAAGATGGGATGTATAATATGAACAAGATTGCAACTAATGTCAGCAATACCCCTATTGAGCTTGAAGGCAATGTCTTTTGGACATGGGGAATTTCTCCCCTATTACATGATACTTGGAAGGAGGGGGAAAATTTTAGTTAAAAAGGTTGTGTTTAGAATGAGTCATTAGTTGTTTAGGACATGTGATTTGATATTCTCTAATGAGGACATGGAAAGGGCAAGAAGTGAGTTTTTTTAGCAGAATTTTTTTGGCAACATCTCTTTTCTTGTTCCACATAGCTCACTTATTCCACCCTTAGATGTACCCACCTCCACTTCCACATTCACCACTACCACTACCACCACCACCACCACCACCACCACCACCACCACCATCTTCACTCTCTCTATCTCTCTCTTTCCCCCCCCCCTCTCTCTCTATATGTACATGTAAGTAGCTCTCTCTCTCTCTCTCTCTCTCTCTCTCTCTCTCTCTCTCTCTCTCTCTCTCTCTCTCTCTCTCTCTCTCTCTCTCTCTCTCTCTCTCTCTCTCTCTCTCTCTCTCTCTCTCTCTCTCTCTCTCTCTCTCTTCTCTCTCTCTCTCTCTCTCTCTCTCTCTCTCTCTCTCTCACATTTATAATACAAAACAATTTTTACAAGCATTTTGGATCTAGATTTGTATTACATTGACCTCTTGCAAGTGTATTATTCCACAAACTAAGACAATGATAGTAAAAAATTATTATAAATTTGATCAAGCTAATGAAGGAAGGTACATCTATATTTTCTCAATAAACATAATGCATTTTCTCTAAGAATTAGCATAGTCTTTGCTTTGATGGTCACACTTTGCACGACATTGGGGAAGTGTTTCTACTTCCAAATATATGATGCAAGTTCTCTTCAATAAGCATGGGTTGGTGTATAAGCATGTTAACATTTGCATCCATTCTAAACACTCATTAAACATTTTTATTTATATAAATGTTTAATGTTTGCAATAAATATGTTTATTTGCTTTGCACATAGTAGTTCACTAACTTGCAAATGCATTTGTGGATTTATTTTTATTTCTTTGTAGTAAGCTTATCTAGTACAATACGAATATATTTGTATATTAAAATATTTGATTGTTGAATTTTGAAATGTAAATTGAAGAATTCTTGGAAGGAATAACGGCTACATGTAATGAAGCAATACGAAGCTATATTTTCTGGAGATTGTGAAGTAGTTGCTTGCAAGGGTCTATTGTAAATGGATGCATAACTTCAAGCTATATGTAGACCTAATCAAATGAGGAAGAGAGGGAGCAAGATAGAGAGGAATGTGTAAGTATAAGTGGATGTGTCTATGGTTTGCTCATGTGTGCATAATTGAAGTACTAACATAACTAACATATCAAGATGTATTTATAAATACATGCAAAGAAGGGAGAGAGGGGGGATGTGAATGTATATGTAGTGTGATATTGCTTATGTATTCATAATTGAACCACTAACATTGTCATAATATTATCAAAGATAAGTGCATAAGCTTAATCTAGTGATATAAATAAGTTAAGGAGAGAGAACTATTAATGCATTGTTAGAGAGAGACAGCGAGAGAAAGAGAGATGATAAATGAGAGTTGGGGGCTAAAAAGACAAAGAGAGAGAGATTGTTATTTAGAAGCAGGATGAGAGGGAGATCCATGTCGTGGGTCCCCAACATATGTGAGAGAGAGAGAGAGAGAGAGAGAGAGAGAGAGAGAGAGAGAGAGAGAGAGAGAGAGAGAGAGAGAGAGAGAGAGAGAGAGAGAGAGAGAGAGAGAGAGAGAGAGAGAGAGAGAGAGAGAGAGAGAGAGAGAGATGTGTTTTTGAGGGGAGTGACATATTGATGGTTGGTTCCCAACATATGAGAGAGAGAGAGAGAGAGAGAGAGAGAGAGAGAGATGTGTAAGTGTATCCAGTTTTGCTCATGTGTGCACAATTAAAATACCAATATGTCATGATATAATTATAACATATATGCAAATAATTGAGAGAGGGGGGATGTGACCTAGGTAATTCACTATGTTTTTGTTTTTGTTTTTTGAGCTGAGTGCCTAATCAGCCTCAAAGGCAGAACCCTATGCCACTAGCTTATGAATTCACTACTTCCTTCAGGAACATGTTCCTTGAAAAACTTCGCTTACCACCCAAATGACAGAGGGTGGGTAGGCACCTAGCACCATGATCCAAGGATCCAAGTAGTGATGGACTCTCATAGCTAAAACTGCCAATCTCAGTGGATTCCCTTAAAGGGATGCCAAACCCCAAGAGTGGGTGTTGACTCAAAGGTGGTGTCCCATTGCACCCAAGCAAACAATGCCTCCCAACAGCATTCTCTTGCTTAGATGAGGCAGTGCCATCATTGGTATGAGTAAGCTTGAGCACAAGTTCACAAAGGGAGGATATCATTATTTCCTTATCCTTTTTAGAATAAGGCCTTTGTTTAGGTTTGATTGTCTTCCTGAGCCTTAATGAAGTGAAGTTTGATTGAACTTCTAGCTCCTCCCAATCTTGTGGTCTAGTGGATGAGGATTTGGTTGAACAAGGTTGATCAAGAACTTTAATACTTGTAGAAGAGTCCGAAGAGTTTTCAATTACATTCATATTTCTGTTTTATCAGAAAACAATAGTAAATAATGACTAGCAAATGCATTTTAGTGCTAAGAAGCACTCATCTCAAGGTTGAGACCACTTAAGATTATAAGTATCCATCTTGGCAAGCTTAGTGATGCCCACCAAATGAAGAATCACTATTGAAATAAAGATAACAAATCATTAACTGACTTTGGAGGCAATGACTCAGTGATTAAAATCACTATTAAAATAGCAAAATGTGAAAAAAGCAAGAAAGTCAAGCTTTCAAGCTTGCGAGTATGGCTACCACCATTGTGACCCATAGTTAGGGTTTTGTCTGCCAGCAGCAGCAGCCAATAGGAGGAGAGTTAAGCCAAGCCCTTTTAAGGGGAGATGGCCCACTAGGGGGGCTAACAAAGCCCCACCATAATTGCTGGGATTGTGCCGCATGATGCTACCTGCCTACTACCAACGAATCTGCTTGTTATTCTAGACTATGCCAAATCTATGTTTTCTGCAAAGTCGCCTTCCTGGTTGCCCAATGTTAGGGTTTGAGGTGCCACACTACTATGCCTTGAGTTGGAGAAGAGATCTTTAGAAGAGGTCTTGAGCTGAAATGCTCTCATTTGCCCTCCCTAGGTCATCCAACAGAGAGGTGGGTATGGCAAGCAGTTATGGAAGTGAAGAGTTTGATGAAGTAGATGAAGACTCATGTGCACTTAGTGAGAAATGAAGTTGAGGAAATCTTGTTGGATTAGAGATGGCTCTGATACCATGTTGAAATATTAGAGTGAGAGCATGAGAGTGTGCACAAGAGGGAGAGAGAGAGAGCTCAAGTACAAGAAGAAGTTCTTGCTTCGTGAGTTGTTCACAAGTATAGCTAGTACACTCTCCTCTACTTGAGGCTCTACTTGAGGGTGACCTTTAGAATGTTTAAATAGCCTCTAGATGGCTAGGGTTAAGGTCTCCCTTTGCCCTCCAATTCATTCACACCCAACTACCCTTATCCACCCTTTCATACATGCCTATCTCTCAACAAATCGGACACATGCACACCTTGAAGATATTAAGTCTAGTCCACATAGGGATAGAATAAGAAGAAAGGAAGGCCTGGTAGGCATGAAGGGTCTTGTGACCCTTCTCAATCCTTCCCTGAATTATTGTCTTGATTGAGAATTCACTATCTAGAACAATGCCTAGAGAAGTGTACTTATCATAGACTTTGATTCCTAAGTAACCCCTTTATATGGGACTCTGACCTTTTTGTATGTAAACAATATGTAAAAATGGTATTTTAAAAATTCATTGTGTTGAACCCACGTGATACATGCATATATTTATGACACACCTCCCTGAGGAATGTGAATGTATATATGAGTGTGATATTGCTTGTATATGTGTAATTCAACCACTAACATTGTGATAATATTGCAAAAAATAATCACATAAGCTTAATTTAGTGATGTAAATAAGTTAAGGAGAGAGAACTACTAATGTGTTGTGTGTGAGAGTGAGAGAGAGATGTTATTGAGGAGAGTGAGATATTAATGGTTGGTCCCCAACATGTGTGTGTGTGTGTGTGGAGAATTGGTTGTGGTTTCGATGAGGAGGGGGAGAGTAAGATGTGGTGGTGTTAGTGGCACTGCTATTGGTGGTAGTAAAAGGAGTGAGATGTCAATGGTTAGTCCCTAGCATATGAGGACACACACACACACACACACACACACACACACAGAAAGAGAGAAGAGAATTGGTTGTGGTTCTAATGAGGAGGGGGAGAGTAAGATGTGGTAATGGTGGTGGCAGTGCTAGTGGTGGTGATGGTAGGGGTGGTGGTGGCAATGGAGGAGCAACAATGGTGCTTTATATATGCCCAAAAGAAAAAGAGGACCAAGTGGACTATGTGAAATAAAACTAGAGGTTGCCAAAAAAGCTTGCTCAAAAGCTCACTCCTCATACACACTCATGAGAGGACAAGAGAACATTTGGTCTGATGGTTTCCTCTAAAGTGGCCTGGGAGTTAGTCAAAGCTCATCTTGATTTGTGCACCAAAAGGTGCAATGCTATCAACAATAAATCAACCTGGAAATTATAACTAAGAACCTATGCAAGAAAATTGATCTTAATTGTCCACTAGAAGTTCATAGAGTTATGAAACATGGGGGATCAATTTAGACGAGAGAACTTATTTTAACAATCAATGAAAGAACTTTGAAGCCTTCACATTCCACTCACAGATAAAGTCTTTATATGGAGAATTGCCATGGGAACCATTTTATTAGTTGAGAAATCGAGGAAGAGGGGCTTCATTGATGGAAGTTGCCCTTATGGTGAGGAGGAAACTATTTGTCATGTGTTTTAGAATGGCTATAAAGCATATATTATTTAGGCACAAGCAAAAGACAAACTTGGTTTTGTGAATGAAGGTAGGAGTAACATCTTCTTTGCCATATTTGGTATATAGGATGGTCTTAGTGATAATGTCTCACTTGGGAGACACTTAGATAGGATATGCACTCTAAGAGATTTGTGGGAAGCTAGGAATATGTGTATTCGAAGGTTTCAATGCAAAAGTCCAATACCCAAAATAAAATGGTACTTGTGTATGTCTTGTATGCTTGGGGAGATTGATAGCAGGAAAATGATTTCCATCTTGCTGGCCATCCCCTAAAATTTCCCCCTTTTTGTAACTCATGATATTCTAATATTATACAAAATCTTTTTGCCTCTAATAATGAATGATGTTTATGAGGCAATATATTTTCTACCTTTGAACGCACATCTATTCTCCATCCTTCTCCCTTCGCATAATACTCCATCATTTCTTCCTCTTCTTAAACTTCTTAATGTTGGCATTCTTTGGGATGGAGGTGGTTGGTGTAGAGGTATTCTCCTTCTTGTCGATAGTAGTCAATGGGAAAATCTTCAAGGTAGTAGTATCCATCTTCTTCAAGAGGGTATTCATGGTAGAGGTATTGGTCTTCAGGGTAGCCTTGTTTGGTAGTAGTCTTCAGGAGGATAGCAGTTGGGGTAGTAGCAATCAGCTCCTTCTTGTTGGGGGTAAAGGCGCCTCCACCTAGCTGCCCGTATATTACTACACTGACAGTACCTGTGCTTGCAGACACTCGTCACTGTCACTTTATTCTTTATTATTTTAGTGACAAATGAATAAAGGGAATTCTGACACACATTGTGAGCGTTGGAGTTCCCACATTGTGAGTCTCTCTCTCTCTCACTCTTGCTCTCCCGCCATAGCTCTCCCGTGTAAGCTTTGATCCTTCTCTTCTTTCAACTAGTATCAAAGCATGGTTGCTTGAGCATTCAAGCTTGGTCCGTGACTCCTTCATCATTCATTCGAGTCCCTACACCATTGGTTATCACTCTTGCCAGCCACATCCGACTCCTTTGAGCTTCAATCACTTCCCACTTCCTACCCGGCCCATTTGGGCACCCTTAGGGCATTCCTTCAAAGGTATTGAAGCATTCTTTTGAGTGTTTATTTCAGTTTGCAAGGTACGATAGGAAGGGGCAACAATATCTCCAAACCGTTGGAGCTCCCCCATTTCATATATTGGCTCCTGCACCTGACTAAGCTTGACAAGGCTTTATGTAGGCCTTCTTTAGGCCCTACTTAAGCCCCCCTTCCACCCCATTAATGCCACGTAGACCAGCAGCATACCCAGCAACATCAGGCCTGTTTGTGCCAGCTTGAAGACCTACAAATTTAATTTTTCTCGCCATTTTTCCTTGGTTTTGGTGGTTTTTTTGTCATTTTCTGCAATTTACAACATACAATTTTGAACTATTTGCATTGTTTCAACTTACAGTATGGCATCTTCTTCCACAGACAATGCTATCTTCAACATCACTAAGCTTGATGGTACAAATTATCCCTATTGGAAGATCCAAGTTTGGTAGGTATTGGTGCAGAAATCGTAGATAAAGCCACTAAGGTTGAGTGGAGAGCAGCCTGAAAATATGACTAATGACGAATGGATGGAGCTTGACGAGTTATGCAAGTCCACCCTCATCTTGTCTCTCATTGAACAAGTGCATTACAATGTGTTTGAGGAAGCACAGAGTGCTTGGCAGCATTGGGATAAGATCAATAACATCTATGACAAGCAAAGTCCTGCAAGTCAAATGTGTTGGCTGAAACAACTTATGGATCTCCACATGAAAGAGAATGTGAACATGTCAACTCATTTGAGCCAGTTTCATGCTATTCTTAAGAACTTGGTTTCACAGGGCATTGATTTCAAAGAGGATGTCACTTCGTTGTTCTTGCTTGGAACTCTTAATGAGTCTTGGGATGTATTCCGCACTGCCTTATGTGCTTCTGCCCCTACTCTAAAGCTATCTGATGTTGAGAGCTTCTACAAGAAGAGATAAACTGTAAGAACTTGTATTCCTCTCATGTGTTTCATGCTTTGACAGTTAGAGGCCGACATTATGGAAATGCAAAGAATGACCATGGTAATGGCCGTGGACGAGATTCATAGAAATCTCAATCCAAGTCGCATGGCAAGTCGCATAGTAAGTCTCATGGGAGAAATGCAAATCTGACTTATCATCATTGTGGGAAGAAAGGCCACAGTGCCATGAATTGCACAATGAAAGGCACAAAGACAAGGGAAAAGAGAAAGTGTAGGAAAAGTCTTCTGATCGCAACATAGTACCTGCTAAGTCAAGTGTTAAAATTGAAGAGATCAATGCTATGCAACCCAAGGATAGTGATGGGGATTATATCCTTGTAGTAGCTTCATCTAGTGCTTTGCAGATGACAGAGATACACTCTATGTATGTGCAATGTTGGCTCTTGGACTCAGGTGCATCCTTTTATGTGACACCTTGCCGAGAGTGGTTCCATTCATACCGTTTTATTTCGGGTTCTTTATGCTTGGGTAATGATAGGTCTCTTGAGATTGTTGGCATTGGTGATATTAGGCTGCAGTTTCCTTCTGGCAATAGTTTTGTAATGCACACTGTACGTCATGTACATGCATTGACACGTAGTCTCATGTCTGCTGGATAGCTTGATGATGCAGGATATCATGTATCTTTTGGAGACTCTGCATTTGGAAGATTACTCATAGTAGGCTTGTGCTTGCGAGAGGTGCCAAGGTTGGCAGCCTCTACCCCTTACTTATTTCTGGATCTACAGTTGATCATGTTTTGTATGTGGGGTCTTTACCTCGTGTATCTCTTTGGCATGCCCGTTTGGGGCACATGTCCATTAAGGGAATGAAAATGCTTTTTGGTTTGCAGTACTTACCGCCCTTTGACTATTCTCATTTTGATTCTTGTGATCATTGTCTTTATGGCAGGCAGACTAGGTCTACGCATAAGAAGTCTGGTATGTCATGCATGAGTGAGCCCTTGGCTTTGGTACATTCTAATGTCTGTGGGCCCATGCCCTGTCAGTCTTTGGGTGGTGCGAAGTATTTTGTTAGCTTCATAGATGATTTTTCATGTAAGGTATGGGCTTATGCCATAAATCAAAAGTCCAATGTCTTGGCAGTTTTTCAAAGATAGCTTGCTTTGGCAGAAAAAAAGTCTGGGCATAGGCTAAAATGCCTTAGGACAGATAATGGGGGTGAATATGTATCACGTGATTTTGAGCAGTTATGTGATGAGAAGGATATTAAGCATCAATTGACTGCCCCTTACACCCCTCCACAGAATGGTATGGCTGAGCGGATGAATAGGACCATCCAGGAAAGGATTTGCAATATGCTTAGCCATGCAGGCCTACCCCAGCACTTTTGGGTTGAGGCAGTTATGACTGCCATGCATATCATTAATAGATCACCCTATAGTGCCATTGATTTTTAGGTTGCAAAGGAGATATGGACAAGAAAGCCTCCCTCTTATATGCGCATTTACGTGTCTTTGGATGTGAGGCATTTTGCCATGTGCCCAAGGACAAGCGTAACAAGCTAGATCCTAAGAGTGCTAAATGCATATTCCTTGGTTATGGAGATGCAGGAGAGATGGGTTACTATCTATGGGATCCATAAGCACGAAAAGTCATCCGTAGCCATGATGTAGTCTTCCATAAAGACAAGATGCATAGGCATCCTAAGAGAGTCATGGAGATACGCAAGGTTATATTTCAAGAGGAGCCATGTTTTCCTATACAGCCAGCTGGACAACCTACAGCAGTAGAGTAGATGCTCATGGACAAGGTGTTAGACAGAATGTTGGGCAGGCAGCAGAGCCTGTAGTGCAGCATTCTACTAGAGATAGATGCCCGCCCGATAGATTTGAGCCCTCCATGCACTATGTCTTGGTTAACAGATGCAGGAGAGTCTCTCACCTATGATGAGGCTATGCGTAGGGGCAACGGTCACTCCTGGGAGAGGGCTATGCAATCTAAAATAGACTCCTTGCATAAGAATATGACTTGGGATTTGGTTTCCTTGCATGCTAGCAAGAAGGCTCTGCCATGCAAGTGGGTGTACAAGCTAAAAAGTACCTCTAGACACCCCAAGATAGCATGCATATAAGGCTAGATTGGTAGCAAAGGGTTTTAAGTAGGAGCATGGTGTTGATTTTGATGAGGTTTTCTCTCCTATGGTTAAGATGACTACCCTGCGCTTAGTCGACTTTGGTTGCACAACTTGACTTGGAATTGTACCAGATGGATGTCAAAACGGCTTTCTTACATGGAGACTTGCACGATGAGATTTACATGGAGTTGGAGCCCCAAGAGGAACACCAAGGAAAAGGGAATTCTCTTGCAAGTAAATCTATCTTGTAACATCAACAAGCTTTTATTTCATTCTTTTGATAATCAAAACAAAGAAAATAGCAATTCTTCATGCATCATCATAGTAGATATCTCCCACGGATTTGATAGAATCAACCATAATCTTCAACATCTTCATAAAATTCTTCAATAGAACAAAGAACAAAAAGGAATACACCATATTTGAATGGAAATAAATCACACATTATTCATCTTCAATGTTTTCATAGTTCTCTCTCTCAATCTCTCATATGCAGTTACACTGTTTTGATAGAATTGACTATCTCTGGCTCTCTCTCCCTCTCTCTCAATAGTACATCATCTCCTCACTACAATACTCTCATAATAACTCTCAATAATCCTTCTTAGGTCGTGGATACACCTCCCAAGAGGTATGTCTGATATGAAGAGTCACCAGAGCCACTACAATGTCTTTTCACAGCTCACTACTGACACTGTCACTTAGTCTTCTCTTCAGTCTTCAGCAGCTACTTCTTCCACCTATTTTAGCTCTTTTGAACTTAGATTCATCCTTTCCAAAGGTTTAAAAATTTTCCCAAAGTCACACATACATTCTACAGAACACTTACAGAAGGTCTACATAACAGTTACAGTACAGAGACAGAGCAGCTACAGTACAGTTGCAGTATAGAGACAGAGCAGAGACAGAGGCTCTACAGAGGGTTACAGAAGGTCATCAGAACCTCATAACTCATACTCAAATCATTCCATACTATCAAAAACTATTCAATAAGCTTTCAAAAGATCTCAATGTTCATTAATCATCAATCCATGCTTCATACAGAAGAAAATCAGAACAAAACATAAGCTATACAGAAGGTATACAGAACCAATTAGAAGCTCAACACAACATCATAGAACCTCATATCTCTACTGAGAATCATCATGATCTTCCAAAAAATAATCAATATCATCCAAAACACTCTCAAACACCTCCATTAATAACCATACATCACTCTAAATCCATCAAAAATCAATCATTCAGACCTCAAAAACAACAAAAATCAGTCAAAAATTCAGTCTTTTTCCACTCTCAACATATCCCCACACTTAGAAAGGAAGCATCCTCGTGACCTAAGGAAAAGAAGAATATAAGTTCATTAAAGAGCTCAATTTTATCTGCTGTAGGATCTTCAATAATCTCTCCAAAACCATGACCCCAACTTATTACTTGTATCTAATAGAAAAACACTACTAAAGGAAAACTTCTGTTATTTATGAACTCGTCAGATTAATCATTTAAAAGCCATAAAAAAAATTTAAAGGATATAAGAGGTTTTTCTTCAGCTTTCCCTCATAGGCTACCCATCCACCATCAATCTTTTGAAAAGAGCTCTCGAACAAATTATTCAACCAGCACGAACTCATCACATATAATTATTACAAAACACACACAAACACTAACACAACCATCTGAATGACACCTCCAAAAAGAGATATATATCATTAAGAATCATCCAAGATACATTGCAAAGGCATCAATGAAGATGATCCCTTTTGAAGGCTTGGTGGTTTCGAAAGCGATCCATGGAG
Organism: Lygodium microphyllum; assembly: GCF_053477565.2. NCBI lineage: Eukaryota > Viridiplantae > Streptophyta > Polypodiopsida > Schizaeales > Lygodiaceae > Lygodium > Lygodium microphyllum. The sequence continues at coordinate 101,718,289 of NC_141149.1, read as the reverse complement.
AAGGATTCATCTACAAATATCTTTGGAGGATTTTGAAAGAACTGCAGGCAGCACATCCTTTCTAATAAAACAAGGTATGTGCTAGGGAGACATAGGGTATGAAAATACAAGACATCCAACTGGTGGGAGTCAATATTCACATTGACATTCATACAAAGTTTTGGAATGGCCTTTTGATCATTATGGGAATGACTATGCATGTATGCTAGATACCAAGCAAAATGAGTTGTCAATCTCACTGAAGAATCTAGAGATTGTGAATATTGATGAGCAAAATGAAGGTAGTTCTAGTATGCTTGACAAGCACTTGTCCCATCTCCTGGAATTATTGGCTAGTTTATCTGGGGTCCTGTAAGAGAATCAGTCGAGCTCCATCCTCTTCTTCTGGTAATCTGCTGATCAAACCCTTCATATTCACTAACCAACTGAGGGGGTTGAGAAATAGAAGTGGCAGGAGATGGAAGTGGAATAAGTAAAAGAGGATGAAGAGATGGGTAGGCAAAATCATAAAAGGAGGAATAAGTTAAAGAAGGAGTGGCTGAAAATTTTAGGGAATCAGTTAGGAAATGTGTTAATTGATAAATAGGAAAGGTAGAAGGTATATGGATGGATGGAGAAGGGCAGGGTAGAGAATGACAAAATACTCTATTTTCGATAAAAGAGCAATATGTAAATATTGGAATTTGAGGAAAAGATTGAGGTTAGAAAAGAAGGGGTAAGATTGCTGTTGAATTAGTTCGATAAAGGGAAAGATCGGTATCATAGCGATGAGCCATTTGTTGATAGTACAGTAGGCTAGGAACAGAGGGACCTAAGATAGATATTCTCTGATAGGCATCAAAAAAGGTTGAATCAAATGGATTGTTTTTGGAAAGGTGAGCTAAGAGATCCACCCTCATTTGGTTAGTGCTCTGTACATAAGTAGAAGCTGTGTTCTGACGTTGATTTAGGACCACAGAATCAATCATTGAGTGCCAGGAATTCAGGGCAAGTAGCCACTTTTGAGGAGTAACTCTGGAACATGTCATCTATCCGCAACTCCAAATAGTTGACATATAAAATAGCTTGTAAAACCACGTCTCCCATATACCATGCCATATCTACTTCATCTGGAATCAAAAGATCTCCCCGTAGATACATATATGACAGCAACATGATATCTGTCTCGTCATAGAATCTTCAAACACCATACGGACCACTTCGGTCAGTAACTCAGGAGACCAAGTCCCACTCCAACCATCCTCTAGAAGAGGTCCATGGTTGAAAGCTTCATGTAAAAGGCCAACTTCTACAATTGATAGTGGACAAAGAAAGAATGGTCTGGAGAAACATATTCCTGGAAATGCTCAAATGTAGACCATAGCAAATCTATCCTAGACTGCAATCTTTCCACTTTATATTGAAATAAAGGACACAAGGTAGCCTGTCTCTGGAGAACTGCCAAGTCCTGCTTTGAGAGAAAAGGGATCAGTGGAACATTAGGGCTTGGAGGAACAGACTGGGACTGTGCCAGTTGGTCGTGCAACTGCTTGATTTTGGAAGCTTGTGATTCCACTGTGTCAGTAGCAGTCTATAAGGCTGAGAGTTTTACATCTAAAAGAGTCTGAAACTCTTGCGCTTCTTTAGACATCCTCTCCTTCTCCTCTGAGATTTTAGTGACCTCTGATTGAGCTTCTGTTAACTGAATCTTCAAAGAAGATATCTCTTCTCTTTGGGTCTCAATCATTTGGGTTTGTTGCTCCATCTGCTTAAACAGATTTTCCAATGTGTCTTTAGCAGAGGCTAACTCTGATGTTGCCTTATGCAACTGGTCTTTGGACTGCATCAGTTCTTCATAAAAGGAAGCATACAGCTGTTGAACACAGGCGGTCACTGAAAGTTCAATTGAACTCTGGATGTCTTTACAGAGGAAGGGAATGACATCTCTCGATACTAGACTGTTCAGTGAAGGGACTGATATGTCCAAGGAACCCTCTCTATGTGCTCTAAACAGGTTGTTACATGTGAGATAAGCAGGGAGGTCATTGCCAGATGTAGCAGGAATTGTAACTGAAGGAAGAACTGAAGGAGCTTTATCTGCCACCCGCTTCAAGCGTTTTTGCTGAATGACTAGGGGAGGAGGAGAATCCAGATCCTCTATATCAATAGGTTCTGACTCTTCTGAAGGTGGAGGGAGAGGTACTAGATCAGAGGGAGGTGGTGGAAGCACACCCTTCTTTAAGCCTGAGTATGTCAAGAAAGCATACAGGTAGGATCCATATGTGACGTTTATGACATTTCCTTTGGTTACTTTGACGAAATGTTGATCCATCTTTGTGAGTAGGTAAGTGCTCCAATCAATAGCTACTCTTTTAACACCATCTTGGAAGCTGTAAAAAGAGCTCTTTGGACAAGTAATGGGATGGTGTTTTGGCAGGCATAAACCTGTCTTGGAGAAACTGGCAGACCAACTTCCACACAGGATCAATGATCATGGAAAAGGAGACTCCTAAAGTGTTGATCACTTTCGTAACATCCAGAATTTCCTTGATTTGTTTCTGTAACAACTTTAAAATCTCATCGTTAGAGAATAGTTGTCTAGCTGTAACAAAGGGCTCTCCTTTGTAGGGAAGAGACAAAGCCTTCCCTAAGCTGCGAGGTGTCAATGTCACGGAAGCACCATGGACCAGTCCCAACTTCTTACTGTATGAAGCAAGGAACTCATCACACATGGATGGATCTGCTAGAATCAAGGGGAATGAAGCAGCCACAAAAGTCGCGAGTCTTGCCTTCGCTATAGGCTCAAAAGTGAGTAGGGAAGAGTAATCCCTACTAACCAACGGGACATACTGGATAGGAGGAGGAGCGTGAGACGCCATTCAGATGGAAAACACACACACCACAAACACAGACAATCACAAAGAATGCATGCAAAACAACCAAAGGGCTATCAAAAAGGAATCAATCCAAAAGAAGGGCACACATACATACATAGTCGTAACTAACCCATTTGCCACCCCAGACAATACACATCCTAGAAAAAATTCGGCATGACCTCTACACATATGCGACCGAAAACTTCATGCGATGCAACAAACAGGCACCCAAATCCCCGTATCAGGCAAGAAAGAAAGAACTACACACCGTTCCCGTAATCGTAACACATAGACAAATCAGACTACCATAAAAATATACCTCAGGACCTGACCATAACCTGGACCATCAGTGTCAACTAAAAGACTTTTACGCACCCATCCCACGAAGCGTGTTTATTAAAAAAGGGAGAAAAAGTGCAGTGAGGGGAAATTATTTTAATGAAGGGTTCATTTTAAGAAATTATTAACAATGGGTGACATTTTATTAGGTTATAAACCTTAATAAGAAAATGATGGTTCCTTCTTAAAATTTTAATTACAAATTATTAAGGTTAAATGGTGCTTTAGCGCAACCCAGACTACGATTCCCAGACTGGGTCTCTAAATGCAAATTCCTTAATTAAAAGTTAATAGTGATGTGGAGCGCTTTTTTGCCAGCGCGTGCTTCTTCGTGACGGCTGGTTCATTTTTATTACTAGATTAAGGTGTCTCTTAAGTACACGTAGCACGTGCAAAGTGAACGGCTGGTTGATTTTTAAATTATTAAATTATGTGTTTAGCGCGAATGCGCGTGGAAAATGTGAGTGAATAGATAGTTCATTTTAATAATTAATTGTGATTAAGGGGATAATAAAAATAAATAAAGCTCACAAAATAAATACCTGGTAGGGGTGTGTATGCAATGGCCTGAAGGCACACGGAGAAGTCCCCTAAAAGCAATGAATCCAGTCAAACAAAATCAAAGACCACTGACTGAACAAAAAAGAAAACACCTTAGTGGATTTGTTGATTTTTAATGTAGTTTTAAGTTTTTATTTTGTATTGTTTTTGTTTTACATTTTAGGTGGGTTTGTTTGGTTTTTATAGTGTGGTTTGGTTTATTTGTTTTATGTGTTTTTTTAAATTATTAATGTTTGTTTTTGTTATTTAAAATAATAATAATTAAATCAAGAGATATAGCACATGGATATGTGATAAAGGGAAAAAATAAAATTTCAGCCATGTAGGAAATGTCCACAATTTATGTTATTAAAATTAGGGGTTTTTTTCTGTTTTCAAAGAATATTTATACCTTGTATGAAAATATTTTGAAATGAGAAATTAGTGGAAAAAGATCGGTGATGTGGGTGGAATTTTTTGAGATTTTTTTGAATTCTTTTTTTGTATTTTTACTAATTTTAAATGAATTTTATGCATTTTCAGGTAATTTTGAATGAATTTTTAAATTTTTACTTTTTTGTAATTTTTTGGTTTAAATCTACACCTAAAAAATATTATAAAACATGGAAGAAATATGGGGAAATTTTTAGAAATTTTTTTGTAAGTTTTCTGAGTGGAAATGAATTGTGAAATTAACTAAATCAATTAAATGATGTAAATCAGGTTAGTTGGTTAAGTGAGGGCAAGTTAGGTCAACTAAGTCAAGTTAGTCTAGACAAGTCAAGTAAGTCATGGTAAGTCAAGTTTGGTCTAGTTAGGTTAGTCAAGGTTGATTAGGTTAGTCTGGATTAGTCTAGGTTAGTTAGGTCAATTAAGTTAGTCTAGGTTAGTTAGTCAAGTTAAGTTAGTCTAGGGAAGTCCTAACTAACCAAGGTTAGACTAACTAGCCTAGGGTGAGGTAGTGGGTTGATAACTAACCATAGTACATTTAGTAGGGGTGGAAACTAACTAGGGGTCAATTAATTGGGGTCAACTAACCCTAGGTTAGGTTAGTGGGGGGTGGAACTAACCTGAGTTAGGTTAGTGAGACTAACTACAGTTAGGTTAGTAGGAACTAACCCTAGTTAGGTTAGTTGGAACCTAACCCTAGTGAGGTTAGTTGGAACCTAATCCTAGTTAGTTTAGTTGGAACCTAACCCTAGTTAGGTTAGTTACTAACTAAGGTTAGATAGGTTAATTAGAGTGGGGTTAAGTTAACTAAATGGGGGCTAATTTAACTAAAGTTAGGTTAGTTGAACTTAAGCTAGGTTAGTTTAACTAAAGCTAGGTTAGTTTTAACCCAAGTGAGGTTAGTGTTAACCAAAATGAGGTTAGTGTCTAACCTGGCGGGGAGGTGGTGGGGGAAGGAGAAGGAGGGGGAGGAGGAGGAGGAGAGGAAAGAAGAGGAAGGAGAAGGAGAGGAGGAGAGGAAGGGACGCATCGGCCGCCGACAGGCAGGTAGGTGGTTTTTTCTTTCTTTCTTTCTTTATTTTCTTCTTCTTTTTCTTTTCTTTTGTGTTTTCTTTTGTGATTTTGGTGTTTTTTTCTTCTTCTTCTTCTTTTTCTTAGTTTTTTTTTTAAGTGTGTGTGTATTTTTTTATGTTTTAAATAATAAAAAAAAGAAAAATAAAATAAATAATAAAATAGAACACATCCCTGGCCTATGCGTATGTGCGGGCAGGGGTAAAAAAATTTGCAGTGATAGGATCAAACGGGCAGGGACGAGGACGCGCTAGCCACGGACACCATGGGATGTCCCGAGGCACGTAAAACCAAAAACAAGCGCGTTCACGCAAGCACGAGATGAGAAACATGGTTAATAGGAAAAATGAAGAAAAATTAATAAAATACAAACCGCTTGTCAAATCAAAAATCCATAAAAAGGAAAAATGTGCTAGGAGACGAGCGAAAAATGTTGGAAACAAGCAACACGGGTTCCGGGGCAAAATCAGGGTGTTCACATGGGAAAAACGCAAAAAACAAACCCGAAAACACATACGGACATTAATATCGGATAATCCGCGCATCGGAATGAAGTACGAAAAGAAGGAAAAGTGTGCACAACAATGTGTCCGACAAGTCTATCATGAGGAAACACAGTTCTGATCGAGATAGGACGTGTTCATATGGAAAAAACCCCAAAAATGGGCCCGAAAATGAACTCAAAAATTAAGACGGGAAAAACCGTGCGTCGAAATAACAGGCGGTAAAAAAGAAAAACTTCTAAAAAAAAGAAATTCACAGGGTTGACGTATCAAAACTCATTTTGGGGAAAATTAGGATGGGTTCACATGGAAAAAACACAAAAAATATATCCAAAAACGCTCGAAAAAATTAATAACTAAAAATCTGACAATCAAAAGAGGGGGGAGGAAAAAGGAAAAAGTGGGTGAAAGGCTGGCTGTCAAATCAAACTGGAATTCTGGTGAAAATAGGGCAGGGTCACATGAAAAAATGTAAAAAATAGTCACAAAAATGTCCCAAAACCCAAAAAAAATAAAAATAAACGATCAATCGTGCATCGAAATGGCATGGAGTAAAAAGGAAAAATGTCAGGGGGAAGGGGTAGAATAGGGCTGGCACATCAGATCAGGGTTCCAAAGCAATGAAGGCACGTTCACATGGAAAACCATCCATTTTACGGGAATTACTTCAAAAATTAATAACTTAAGAATCGTCTGTTGGAACAGGGGTTGGTAAAAAAAAAAAATAGGTGGTTCAAAGGGATGAACAGGGCTGTAAGGTTGGATTGGGATGTTGGTGAACATAAGGTCCATTCGTATGAAAGAAGTGCAAAACCTAGAATAAGAGCAAACAGTCAAGGAACAACCCCTAGGACAAGGTGAAATAGAACATAAGGGTGGGGAAGGGACCCCAACAGCGTAAAATAAAGTCACGGCATAGATGCATGATCAGAACAGGGTGTATGCATGGGGGTATGCATCATGGATGTGCAGGGACGCGTCCCCACACTTAAGACCTTCTCAGGAAGGATAAACCAAACATCAAGGACTTAATACCTCACATCAGACCAACCACGACATCTCCACACTTAAGACATGACCGATACTGAGAAACATAAGGTGTAGGGTTAGAAACACTTGGCCCATATTGCCGAGAAGGAATGTCGACTACTATCGAGGTTGCGTCTGGCATCGTCATGTCGGTTGGAGGAGGTAATAAGGTGTCTTCACAGCACTCGTCCCACATCCTTTGTGGCAGGGACTACGCGGCATCACCTAGGAAGATAGCTGGTTGAAGGAATCACAGGAAATTTGTCGATGGCGAGGGATATTGCACTCAACTCACAATCACTCAAATGGATTGAAAGAGCAGGCACTCGCCCCATAATTAATGTCACTCGAGGAAATCAAGATGAAACCCATAGCTCACACATGGTTTAGGAATCGACAAAGAAATGATGCACAAGGAGTATGCTAGGGTGCACAATTGATGGTGCATCAGTGCGTCCAACCCGTTTGGCATAGGTACAAGGAGAAAGGCCAGGGAGCCTTGTAGTGCAATGTATAGAGCAGAGTAATGTGTCCTGTGCTGAGGGCAGAGATCCTTCCTGTGGGTGCATAGGGAAACGGGAACGTACCTAACTCCAAAGGTCGTAACGTTCCTCAATCCTCACCTCTCGGTAATTGATTGAAGAAACTCCAGTCACACTCAACCCACACTCTGTCTCATGCTCTGTTGAAAGATACAGAGGGCAGCCCTTTCCTGAAGCCCATTGATGTAATCCTCATTGTCACTTGTGCAGAGGTTGCCTCATTGTCACTTGTGCAGAGGTTGTATGCCTTGTGCACATTTGATGGTGCAATTGTGCATCTTGCCCTGTGCTGGCATACAGTGCAAGAAGGAAGGCCAGGGAGCCTTATGGTGCAATGCACAGGAACAGATCGTGCTTTGTGCATTGAGAGGCCCATCCCGTACGTGCAACACTCCATTCACACATCTCACCTCTCATTTGATTTAAAAGGAAAGACTGGTCACTCACCCCACCCTCTGTCTCACACTCTGATAGATACAGAGGGTAGCCCATACTCACGTCCCCATCCTGTTAGGATGAAAGCTCACATCACCCAAGGGGTTGGTGATGAAGATCATCTCGGCTGTTGTTGACATCAGGATCTTGAAGACAAGGCCTACCCAAGGAGGCAGCCAACAAGTCTCATACTTCAATGATTTGTAAGAAGAGTTGTCTGTTAAGAAGGGTAGACGGACTGATATTGCAAAGACAGCGCACCAAGGGAGGTGGCTTCAAATTCCTTGCTAGAAAGATTCTGCTGGTGAGTCAGCTCTCCTGAACTGCGGGGTGTTACCACCTTTTCCACAGTCAACTTCCCGCCTAAGGGTGTTTCCACCTTTTCTTGGAATGAGGCCTGTTATGACAGGGAATTTCTTCCTTTTCTCCCATAACAGTTTTGTTTGTTTTGTCTTTTTTTTCTTTTGTGTTTTCTTTTCTCTCTTTTTTTTCTTTTGTTTTCTTTTTTCTTTTTTTTCTTAATAAAGGGAATGGTAGAAATACCATATATCAGGACCAACCTCGCCACCGTTGTTGGATCAGACGAGAAGAGAACAATGTCGGGTTGAGATGTTTCTGCGAGGGGGTAGCAGAACGAGACCGCCTCATGAGGAGAATCATAATGGCTATCAGAAGCACAACAAGAAAGACAGTGCAATGCCCAAAAGGGAAGGGGTAGATTGACTGTGATTGTCAAGATCCCCAGGGAGGGAAATACTTCTTCAAGCGATAGCCATTGATAAGGAAAGAATCATCGGAGGCATCAACAGTCTGCACCTGAACAGAGCCGTTAGGATTGACAGCAAGTACCTTGTACGGGTCCATCCACTATTGTTGAAGCTTGCCAGGAAACTTGCCAAATCTTGAATCATAAGCTAGAACAAGATCACCTTCTTTGAACTCCTTGTGCTTGATGAAACTGTCATGATAGGCCTTGTGTCGTGCTTGAGTGGTTTCCATGCACTGTAGGGCCATCCGCCGTATCTCGTCCAAGCATTCCAAATGCAGGAGATGGCATTGCAGTGACTCACTATCTCCCAAGTGTTCTTTAATTGCCACTCGCAAAGAGGGTAATTCCAGCTCAACAGAGAAGACAACTTCTGTACCATACACTAGCTAGAAAGGGGTCTGTCCTGCAGCTGCCTTATGAGAGGTTCTATACGCCTAGAGGGCCTCTGTAAGTCGATCGTCCCAATCGCAACGATGTGCGGCAATCGTTCTTGTCAGAATCGAGGAGAGGATGCGATTGGTAACTTCAACTTGGCCATTGGCTCTGGGGTAGTAAGGAATGGACGTACAATGGCGGATCTTATACAGCTCAGTCAGCTCCTCCATGATTTTGTTAAGGAAATGAGTATCTCTATCACTTACCAGCTCAAGGGGACTGCCAAAATGGGTGATAATATTCTCGTACATGAACAGGGCGATGCTATTACCATCATCCCGCTTCAAGGCTTTAGCTTCACACCACTTTGTGACATAATCCGTACATACTAGGATGTATCTTTCTACTTCCGTCTGGTAGGTAGATCAATGGGACCCACAAAATCAATCCCCCACTTCTCGAACGGCTTTAGGGGAAGAATGGGTTGCAGTGGTATGGTACTTGTTTTGGTGGGTTTTCCCATTCGCTAACAAGCATCACATCTCTTGCAATAGTCACATGCGTCCTTGTGGAGGGTTGGCCACCAGTATCCTACTAATAGAGCCTTCCTGGCTGTCGCTTCTCCTGCGAAGTTTCCACCACATGGTTCGTCATGGCATGCTTTCAATACTATGACGATTTCATCCCCTGCAACACATCTTCGCAGCACTTCATCTTTGCCTCTCTTATACAGGGCACTGCCTAACAAAGTGTAGGTTGCTGATTCTAACAAAAGCTTTTTCTTCTCATGACTTGAGATACCAGGAGGATACTGTTGAGTTGCCAGGAGATTGGCTATGTCTACATACCAGGGAGTAACTATTTCAACTAGAAACAAGGAAGCATCAGGAAGGTCTAGATCATCATGTTCCTCTTCTTCTGTTTGAGGGATCCGTGAGACAGATGATCGGCTAGGACATGGGAACGGCCAGGCTTAGTTACCACTTCGAAGTCGAACTCCTGGAATAGGAGCAACCATCTCATCAGTCATCCTTTAACATCTGCTTTGTTCATCAAGAAGGACAGGGCTTCATGATCCATATAGAACTTAAAATGTGTTGACAATAGATAGTGTCAAAATTTCTCCAGTGCAAACACCATTGCCAAGCACTCAAGCACTGCCACTGTATAGTTCCGTTCCCTATCAGTGACCTTTCGGCTTGCATAATATATCGGTTGATCTAATTTAGAGGGGCCCTTTTGATATAGGACAGCACCTAACCCTTCAATTGATGCATCGGTGTGCACATGGAACTCCTTCGTCCAATCAGGAGGCTGCAAAATAGGTGCTTGGATCAGGCATTGTTTTAGGGTATTAAAGGCTTCTTCACAGCCATCAGTCCAAAGGAAATCAACTTCTTTCCTTAGGAGCTTGTGCAGAGGGGCTACCTTAGTTGCAAAATGTGCAATAAATCTTCTGTAGTAGCCCACATGGCCAAGAAATCCTCTCAATTGCTTGAGATTTGTTGGTGCTGTTAGGGCGGCAATCTTTTCAATCTTTGCCAGGTTTGTTGCAATCCCTTGTGCAGAGACAATATGGCCCAACAGAACTCCCAAGGAGACGCCAAAGACACACTTGTCGAGGTTGAGAGAAATCCCATACTCTCGACATCTGTCAAAACATTGCTCTAGGTGTCCCGAGTGCTCTCGGATCAAACTATAGACACAAAAGTCATCAAGATACACCTCAATGAAATCATGTAGATGATTCTGGAAGGCAGCCATCATTACTTGTTGGAAGGTGACAGGAGCATTACAGAGCCCGAATGGCATCACTCTATAGGCATAGGTCCCCCATTCTATGGTGAAGGTTATTTTGGATTGGTCCTCTGAAGCATCCTTTTATCCATACACTAATCTCTGGGGTTTCATGATCTAGGAAGGCATTAGCCACATTGACTTCCTTTACAGGCTCTAGGGCCTTATTGGTCTTGGGCGCTATTGAAGGAGCGATTCTTAGTCCACGCCTTCTTGTCAATATGCTTTTAAATCTCTTTCGGCAGCTGGGAGACAGCATCAGCAACTGCCAAAATGTTAAGTTTGGTTTAAAAGTGTCTAGGTCCTTGACCAAGTCATAATCTTTGATAGGATCCACAGGCTTCTCCAACCGGTTGGGGAATGGGGCTACACCCATTTTCATCTTTCCTTTTCCTTATAACAATTGTAGCATCAGCACTTCCTCTGTTTCTGAAAGTGCTTCTGTATCATCTATCTCCTGGGTCTCTGGGACTGTCTCTGTAGCTCTCTATGGCACTACAGTGCTTTGTACTGTACTGTTATGTTTTGTACTGCTCTGTCCCTCTGTTGGCAAATTGAACTTCACAGTCTTGGCAAAAGAGTTATTTTCATTCTGAACAACTGGTTCCTTCTTCTTGCTGCACGTAACAGCAGCAACTTCCAACTCTACCAAATTGGAAGCAGGCTCTTGTACCTTCTGTTGGCTATAAGTGGCATTGGCCATTATAGGGGCTGGACGAGGACAGTCCTGTTAACCCTCAAATGAACAAGGTGGAAAATCTGGAAAAGCTAAAGCAGAAGACAAAGGCCAAGGCAAAATGAAACGGAAGACAAAGACGCACAAGGAGAAGAGTCCTAAATAAGGGAGAAATGCGCACAAGGAAAAGCGCAAGTCATTACTTTTGTAAAAGAGCACAAGCGCATCATGATCTAATTTAAGGAGTGCCGGGCTCTCACTCGTGCAATTTGTAAATGTAGATGGGTGGTGGAAAGGAAGCTAGGAAGATAAAAGGACATGTAAAAAAGGGGATAAGGGGATGATCGCCCAAAAGGGATTTAGGGTTTTGTATATAAAGTTGAAAAGTGAATGAGAAGCTCATTCTTGTGTGTGGCCAAAAGTGGCTATCCTCTTCTTCTTCTTCTTATTCTTCTTGATTGCTTGAAGCTTGTGCTTGAGAGAGGGAGTGTGAGAGTGTGAGGGAGTGAGTGTATGAGGGTGAGGGACCCACAGAGGAGAAGCTCTCCATCTTCTCCTCTCTTCTTCTCTTCTCTTCTCTTCTCTTGTCTTGCTCGCGGCAATGGAGCTTGGAGCGTGGAGCTTGAGGATGGAGCTTGCTTGAAGCTTGCACTTGGATCGTGGAGCTACCGGAGTGCGTGGGAGAGGAGGTAACTCGATCGGCATGGATGTAGTGATGTAGATATGGATGGTGCATCGGCTATGTGAGAGGTAGCCATTAGTACTCGGCTTGGAACGCTTTGAAACAATAAGCGGTCCAAGGGTCTTGGCGGTTGAGCGAAAGCTCCTACAAGTCCTTTGCAGTGTGGCCTTCTCCTTTTCATCAGTTGCATAAGGGCTTGTAATCCACAGATCGTCTAGGGTTTGGACAATTCGGGAAGATATGTCCCTTTTCTCCACATATGTAACATTCCACCTCTGATCTCTGACCACCGCCAAACTGTCGTCCTCTGTAACTTTGAGAGGGAAACCTCCTCGGATCGAAATTGGGACCAAACTCCCTAGGCTTTGGTCCAATATCCTGTGTTGTCATTTTGGATTCTAACAAGTTGAATCTTGCATTTTCATCCTTCTGTCTTTGTTCATGCATCTCTTTCAGAGAGCAAATATCCTTTGTATGGTACTTCGACAAACAATAGGAACAGAAGGCTCGAGGAATGGTTGATTTCTGGGTACATTCAGTGGCCAAATGTCTCACTTGATGACACTTTCTGCACCATGTGTTAGAGCGCATCACATCTCTTCCACCTCCTGCAGGAGTGGATATATTGGTGGTATTCACCTTCAGCGTCTGTAACTGCTCTGTAATCACATCCAGAAGCTCTTTCTTGATACTTGCGACTGAGTTGGATAAGTAGTCCTTCAGATTTTCACCTCCTGAAGTACTTGTAGTGGAATTTTGGGAAGCGACTGTAATTACTGCATATATTGGTTGGGTCGATCCAGAAGGTCCTCTGTTCTGGCTCTGATTCAGAGCTCCTATTGAGACTTGGGGTTGTTGATTCCAGCTGGTAGGGTTCCACTATTGTTAAGTTGCCATTAGAGGAACTATTTGCGGCCACTATTGTTGTGGTTGAACCATCATTTGAGGCACTGTTGTCTACGGTGACCACACTGGATTAGGTGCATTATACTGCGGCATTGTTTGTATCTGGGGATAGGGGTAGGGAACTATCCCTGGAACTGCATTTGGTGGGTATACCATTCCAAGCATGGGAGGAGGTAAGACTCCTCTTCCTGGAGTCATTGACAGCCTTGCTTCAACTTCATCATACAATCTTGCACCTTCCACTACAGCTTGCAGATTGACTGGTCTTCTCAATTCCACGAACTTACGAACTTCTGGTTGTAAGCCCATGAGAAACACTCCCTTTTGGATTCCTTCGTCCAAATGATGGTTAGTCCATCTCTTCAGGATGGATTCCATTCGCAAGACATAAGCTTCTACTCTTTCTCTAGAGGATTGACTTAGGTTCATGAACTCCTCTCGCATCCGCTCTTCAAAACCTTCACACCTGAATTTAGTGAGGAAGGCCAACTTCAGGTTGTCCCATGTGCCAAAATTTCATACTGCTTGTCTCTCATACCACTGAAACGCCGCGCCCTTGAAAGTGGGGGGAAGATTGCTAACCAATGCTCAGGGGTTTTGGCATTGTTAGCCACACATGCTACCATGAATTCTGCTACATGAAGATCAGGGTCTTCATTGTACTCTCCCTTAAAAACTGGCAATGGGACTACATTTGCTGGCCTGTCATCAATATTTCCAGGACAAATCTGACTAGAAAGGGGACGTTGAGTTGCCATGGGGACTTCTATGAAAAGTGCTTTTAGGGTGTCAAAGGAGGCTTCTGCTGCGAGCTTGTTCTCAGCTTTGATTTTTGCCTTCTCTCTTCTCACGTACCTCTAGACTCGTTCTAACGCTTACCTCTTTATTGCATCATTCATCAGGGGGTTGGCTTCAACTAGTTGGTCTGGACTCAATAGGATAGTATCAGAGAGGGCTTCAGTCTCACATGGATTCTCTGGCCAACATCTCTTCTACTTCCTTCTTTTCAATATCTCTGAATTCAGCTTTCAAACCACTATAGAGGGGGAGATATTCTATTCTGAAAGTATCAAAACTCATTCTTCTTAGGATCATTGTTGCGTCATTATAATAATGCTAGCTTCTGAGTGTTTCAATAGTGTATGTTGTGAAAAACACTCTGTCTACCAACTTCCAGTGGGTTGCTAATTGGACAAATAGAAGATTGTCAGTGTACCAAGCATCCCATGTATCTTGTTGTTGAGCATCCACGAACAAATTCCAACTCTTTTCCTTCTTGTCTTCGTGAACCTCCACAGACCAAGACTCCTGAAGCTTCTTCACAATCTCCCACTTGATGATGTCTAGAAACTTCTCAATGAATGCCAAATCTTCCATGGATGGTCATTCTCTCTGTTTCTTCTTTTCAGTTTGTTCCCAAACAGTTTGCCACCAAGATGCAAGTTTCCGCTGCTTCAACAGGAAGAGGAAACAGTCCACCACATAGAGCATGCATCATGATGGTGATATGTTTCCGCCATTGTGGGATGAAATTCTTGTGAAAAGTGGATTTGATTATGAGAAGTTCCAACTCTTAAGTGGAAGAAGGAACTTTGCAAACATCCATTGAATTCTTCTCTTCTTGGCAATGCCATTTCCTTCATTTTTAACCTCTTCTGGTGCTTATTGATGGCAAGTTTCCCCGGCTGCGCAAAAAAAACATGGATCCCCAAGAAGAACACCAAGGAAAAGGGAATTCTCTTGCAAGAAAATCTATCTTGTAACATCAACAAGCTTTTATTTCATTCTTTTGATCATCAAAACAAAGAAAACAGCAATTCTTCACGCAACATCATAGTAGATAACTCCCACGGATTTGATAGAATCAACCATAATCTTCAACATCTTCATAAAATTCTTCAATAGAGCAAAGAACACAAAGGAATACACCATATTTGAATGGAAATCAATCACATATTATTTATCTTCAATGTCTTCATAGTTCTCTCTCTCAATCTCTCATATATAGTTACATTGTTTTGATAGAATTGACTATCTCTGGCTCTCTCTCCCTCTCTCTGAATAGTACATCATCTCCTCACTACAATACTCTCATAATAACTCTCAATAATCCTTCTTAGGTCTTGGATGCACCTCCCAAGAGGTCTGTCTGATATGAAGAGTCACCAGATCCACTACAGTGTCTTTTCACAACTCACTACTATCACTGTCACTTAGTCTTCTCTTCAGTCTTCAGCAGTTGCTTCTTCCACCTGTTTTAGCTCTTTTGAACTTAGATTCATCCTTTCCAAAGGTTAAAAAATTTTCCAAAGTCACGTATACATTCTACAGAACACTTACAGAAGGTCTACAGAACAATTATAGTACATAGACAAAGCAGCTACAGTACAGTTACAGTATAGAGACAGAGCAGAGACAGAGGCTCTACAGAGGGTTACAGAAGGTCATTAGAACCTCATAACTCATACTCAAATCATTCCATACTATAAAAAACTATTCAATAATATTTCAAAAGATCTCAATCTTCATCAATCATCAATCCATGCTTCATATAGAAGAAAATCAGAACAAAACAAAAGCTATATAGAACCAATCAGAAGCTCAACAGAATATCATAGAACCTCATATCTCTACTGAGAATCAACATAATCTTCCAAAACATAATCAATATCATCCAAAACACTCTCAAACACTTCCATTAACAACCATACATCACTCTAAATCCATCAAAAATCAATCATTCAGACCTCAAAAACAACAAAAATCAGTCAAAAATTCAGTCTTTTTCCACTCTCAACAGGAGTAGCCTCACGACTTTGCATAGCCTGGCAAGGAGCACCTAGTGTGAAAGTTGAAGAAAAGTCTTTATGGCTTGAAGCAGGCACTTAGGGAATGGTATCATAAGTTTGATGCCTTTATGTATTCACATGGCTACAGCCGTAGTGCTATGGATCCGTGCTTGTACACGAAGAAAGCCCGTGATGGTTCTTTGCTTATTTTGGTACTCTATGTGGATGACATGCTATTAGCACGAAAAGCTCATGATGAGCTAGTTGCTCTTAAGGCTCAGCTCAAGAAGAGCTTTGAGATTAAGGATTTGGGACATGCCTCTCACATACTTAGTATGTGCATTAGACGCGACAAGCATCAGGGACTCCTCTACTTGTCACAGAGGGATTACATTCATAAAGTCCTTGAGCACTTCCGCATGCAGAATGTAAAGCCTACTGGTTGTCCATTGCCTTCTTATGTGAAGGTATCATAGGCCCATTATCTGCAAACAGATGAGCAAAGGGCCAAGATGGCCAACATTCCCTATGCATTCGCTATGGGCAGTCTTATGTATGCCATGATAGCCACTCGTCTAGATATTGCCTTTGCAATTGGTGTTGTGGCACGCTATATGGCTACACTTGGTAAGAAGCATTGGGATGTTGTGAAGGAGGGTATTACACTGACTGATTTTGTAGAACATGCAGATAGTAGGAATTCCACTTAAATTGCCTGCATTCTTCTAGATCCCCTAAACGATCTTTGAGGCATTTTGTCAGTAATAACCTGATTTACTACAATTGGATGCATCATTGGCATCTCTTATACCATCCTAACATTAAGATTGTACCAACATGTCCTGGTTTCATGGCCATTTTTTTGGCATATCTCACTGTATTTTTCCTTCCTATTAGTGTCTAACACACCTAAATCTTTCAGCTTCTGCTTAATCTTCTTATCCAGTTTACTCTCCTCTGCTTGTCTTTTAGTTTGATCCTTTGTTTTCTTCTTTTTAGACTTGGTTGGTCCTGATTTTTTCTTCTTCTTCCTATGTTTCTTCCTGCTAGACTCCTCATCATTGGAGTCCCTGTAGTCATTTTCTGAATTTGAACTGTTCTCACTATCATCATCATCAGTATCACTTTCAAATCCTAAATCTGAACCTATATCAGAATCTGATCCTGAAGAATCATCATCTTTATGTGTTTTTGAGCGAGAAGTACCCAGCCTTTTCTGAACTCTCATAACAGCCCTAATCATAGTATCCAATGTACCATTTTGTCCCAATTTTACATTAGCAATTGGGTTCCTAATTCTACTCCTCAAGCCCTTAATGAAGTAAGTAATTTGCATCTCCATTGATGGTACATCAACATTATTCAACTTGTTCAATAGGTTCCTAAAATTTTGAGCATAATCTTCTACCAACATACTCTTTTGCTTAATCCTCTTAATCTTCCTCAAAATATCTCCCGAGGTTTTATCTTTCCGGAACCTGCCCAAAAATGCATTTTTTAACTCATCATATGTATTAAAGGCTGCCATACCATAACTGGAAAACCAGTCCATGGATTTTCCTTGCAAAGTGGCTGTAATTTGCTGTTCTTTGACCTGATCTCCATACAATTGATTAAATCCAGTTGCTGTCCACCTTGTCTCAAATTGAGCCACATGGCAGTCTGAATCTTACTTATTCTTGCCTGAAAATTTAGATGCTCTCACCTTTGGGTTGAACAGTTGATTTTGATTCATATTGTTTTGCTTCTTGCGCTTCCTCTGTGGTGGTAAAGGGTTCCTTAACACGAATGTCCTTCCTAACACCGCATGTTGTAATCTTTCAAGTGCATGCCTTGGTGGAGTACCCTAATAGTCAAGAGGCAATATTTCTTCTTCATTATACTGACAAACCTGGTATACTTGAAGGAGTTGGAGGTGTTGGGGGAGACTCTGTAGAGGTGGCAGGAGAATGGTACACTATTGAGGTACCCTAAAAAAAACCCACCCCCAAGGGATTCTGTCCAACATCTGTGAACTCTTCTTCATCTAGCCTACCTAATTGCACTGCTTCATCCATAGCATTAGGCCTGGCAGTTTGCTGTTGTTGGCTTGACAACATCTCCCTTAATTCTTGAGATCTACTCCTCGTGAGGATAGGATTGGATAAATAAAGATAATTGTCTGACATAAATACTAGCCATGCAAAGTAGCTTGTACATCTCCAATGCCATTAGCATCCTGAATTCCTGCAGTCCAATTTTGTAATTATTCTTTCCAAGCCTAATACCTAAATCATGAGAGTTATTCCCATGAATCTAGCAAGATCACCAAAGTGTTATGGCCTACCAAGACCATAACAGAAAATGCAGAAAACATCAAACTGCTTGAAATAACTAGGTTACTGCAAAAAACTTCCTTACATGATTTAGAACCATTCCACACATTCATTCTTCAGGAACACTATGCAAACACGACATACCTATTACATTCATCAACGCAGAATTACTGTCCTGAAAAGTATCACACATTTCTTTATCACCAAGACCACCCCTGATCAAATAACTTGAAATAGACAACGTAAAAATTCAGGAAATGGGTATACAGTGATAGAACCAGACATGAGCGACCAAATTTTGGCATTGTCCTGAAGCACATCACATTCTTGATCTCGTAGGATCTCAAAAGGTACAATTTCTTGAACATCAAGGAAACTCCTAAAATGTCAGGTAAAAACTTCATATGACATTTTGAGTCACTTTACATATGCTGGTTCTGCATGTATACTAGTACTAAGGTATAAAAGTACTAATAGCAAGTGCAATTCAAGCCTCAACAGTAGGGCTATCAGTTCTACTATTTGGTTTGTACTTGGTCACCTATAAAGGACTAGATATTGCCATTACTCAAGGCAATAAGTAAGACTTTCCTATAATGGCCATGACCTACACAGATGTAAAGCCTCAAATTCAAAAGTTCAATTGAAATGATTTCCATCCTTGGCAAGTCCTGGTAAATATAAAATGATGGAATGAGGCTACTAGCCCTTCATAAAAGGGACCAAAGTTATTGACCCATCCAGTCCTCTTGATGTAGAAGATGATGAAAGGGCTCACACCATCATCATGCTTCATTTGGATGAATCTTTAATTCATCATATTGACCAACTCTCCACTGCTAAGGAGAAGTGGGATGAGCTTGAGGGCTCTATGGGGCTACAGGGAAGAACTCCAAGGTCTTTCTAAAGATGGAGATTTTTAGCTTGGACTACAAGCAAGGAGAAGATCTAAGCAAGTTTATTTCACATATGAAGGGGCTCATGGCATAGATGGGCTCTGTTCAAGCACCAATTCATGATGAAGATTCCATTGCCATCCTTCTGAAGTCCACGAAGAAGGTCTCTCCGACTCTTGTGACTACCCTAACTAATATCTCGAACCCAAGCTTGGCAAGTACCATCTAGTCTTGCCTGGATGAAGAAAAGAGAAACCATATTGAAGAGACTTTAGCATTTACTTCCCGTGAGCAAGTGTTAGTTCATATAGCTTCTACTAAGTGCTCCTTCTATCACAAAAAAGGGCATATTGTAAGCAATTGCTGGAAGAAATAATCTAACAAAATGAAGTGCAATAAATGCAAAAAGATCAGGCATATCACCAGTAAGTGTCCTAGTGTTTTGGAAGTACCTAAGGAATTGGAGGCCAACTTTGCCTCCCAATCCACAGATGACCGACTCTTTTGAGTCTTGTAACACTCTCTACCTATAACCTTCTTTTGTAGCTTGATTTATAAAGGCATCTCATTGTGGATTAAGGAGGGGCATCCTATCACGCTTTATCCAATGGCACCTAGCATTGAGGGGGGGTGTTGAGAAGTAAGCATGGGAACTCTCCTTACACTAGAGAGGATAAGGGTAGCTAGGTGTAAATGGATTGGAGGACAGGGGAGCAAGGGGAAACCCTAACCCTAACTTCTCCAGCGGCTATATAAACAACTCACAGTAGAGGAGAGTCTACTAGTTGTACCTTGAACAATTGACTAAACAAGATCTTGTTCTTGTACTTGAGCTCTCTCTCTCCCTCTTGTGCACACACTCTCATGCTTCCAACTCTGATTTGCAACACCCTGTCTTTATCTTCATCTTCATTTGACCATGACTCTTCTTCATCTTTCATCAGTTTCTTATTTTCTTTGCCCCTTGGTTTATATTTGATTGGCTTCACTCCATTCTTCAGTTCTCTTTCAGCTCTCATTTGCTTCAAGTATGGTTTGACTCGCCCTTTGTCTCCTTTAGATCTAGAGGTAGTCTCCTATTTCCACCTCAACATGATTTCTTCTTATAGCTTCGTGTCAAGGTCTTGGGCCATCTTCACTTACCACAGCTTGGCTCTCTCTCGCACCATGATCAATTGTAGTGGACCTCCTTTAGGTCTTCACCCAGCTCTTCAGCCTTCTCTTCGAGCTTGCACATCACATCTATTCCTTTGTGGGTCTTCTCTAATGCTTTATTAGTCTTCTTTGTCTGCTCCATCAGTTTGAGCCACATCTCTTTCTTCTTGTATGTGATTTTGAGCTAGTGACATAGCTTGTCTTCCTCTTCAAAGAAAGTGTCTTTTCATAGCTTCAACTCTCTCCAAGATTTTTGTGAATCATATGTTTCACGTCCCTATCACGCCAAACTCCCTCTCAACTTTGTTGGCACAATATGTTCTCTCCCAATTTTGAGAAAGTAACATGCCGAGGGGGCATCGTGCTATGTCGTGTCACATCATGAATCATCGTGTCATGTTAGAGTCATCATGTTGTGTGACATATTATGGTAGGATCTCCTCCACATTCATGAGCCGTCTCCTTTTTCGAGCTAGTATACTCTATGCTAAAGTTGCTCTGATACCAAGTGTTACGGGCCTTCATGGGACTTCAAGTCATAACGTGTCATGAGGCATAGAAATGGCACAACGAAAAGGCACACAAGATATATCAATAAAGGAATCCTTTGTATTCATGATATAGAAAGATACAACATTGAGGCACATCTCAAGACTACACCCTAGTGACACTGCACATCAAGGGTTCACCACTGAGTATAGGGAATGACTCAACATATTGATGATTTTGAATTATAAGTAAACTCTGTGTTGGAATAACCATACGATTTATACAATGCAAATCTTTAATATCAATAATTAATTCATTGCACATGTAGAGGGAATACCAATAGGATTAAGAGTCACTACTACTCCCTATTAGGTGTTTCTAGCTCCAATGCCATAGTATAGCTACAAAGTCCATACCCTTACACCCTCCCTCTTCCCTCTTCCCTCTTCCCCCTCCCCCCCCCCCCCCCCCCCCTCTCTCCACTTGCCAATCTACTTGCCATACATTTAACATTCCTATTCATTGACATGCTTAAATAAGAGATTACTTTTTAATCTTATTATTAAACTTACCTTTTATCATTCATGTCTAGTATATCTTGATCTGCCATGGATACTTTCACCCATCTAAATAGGATACATACATACATACATACATACATACATACATACATACATACATACATACATACATACATACATACATACATACATACATACATACATACGTACGTACGTACGTACGTGTGTGTGCGTGCTTTGGGGGGGGGATTATGATTGGCATGCTATGGCCGATGGTCTATATGTTAGAAGATTGGACTCAAAATTGGAGGGTGTGTTAGGCACAACATGTAGGCACTTATCAATGTTGAGTCATAGTGCTCCTCCTAATAGTGGGATTCAAGCAACCTCAAGGCTTAAAAAGAAAGCACACATAAATGAATTTTTTACTTTTTAGATCGATTCATTTGTTGTAGAAAAACTATGTGGATGTTGTTTACATTATGTTCTAAATTATTACAAGAGAATTGTGGTTTAGTACATGGATGAATACATGATTTGTAAAGTAAATGCAAGTGGTTTAGGTATCGAGTGACAACTTCAATTCCCTCACATAGCCGCTCCTTAGTCTTGCTCACGATTGTTGTGTTAGGCACAACATGTGGGCACTTCTCAATGTTGAGTCATAGTGCTCCACCTAGCAATGGGATTCAAGTGACCTCAAGGCTTAAAAGGAAATCACACATAAAATTATTTGTTGCTTTTTAATTTGTTGTAGAATTAATTATGTGGATGTTGTTTACATTATGTTTGAAATTATTGTAAGAAACTTTGTGTTTTACTACGTGGGTGTATACATGATATGTGAAAGTAAATGCAAGTGGTTTAGTTATTGAGCAACAACTTCAATTCCCTCACATAGCTGCTTAGTGATAGCTTTGTAATGAAATGAAGAGCCATAAGAAGTTTTAGACAAATTTCCACTATAATATTTGCATTGTGAATTAGAAAATGCTGTGAGTTTATGCTTGGGTTGGGGGATGGGGGAGGATGCCACTCAAGCAAAAGATCATGATCTTGGACACTAAAGTGAAAAACAAGGGAAAAGAGCCCCTTTTCACTCCTTGGACTAGCAGCAACCTGCCCCGATTTGCGCACCTAGCTAGGTATGTGGTGCCTCCTGAGCAGCAGCTCTGGATGTTGGATACTAAAGGGAAAACAAGGGAAAGGAGCTCTTTTTCCTACACTGGAAAATGTCAAAAACTTCGTATCGAGCGTTCCGTGCATGCAAAATGCTCGTAGTACTTTATTTTAATCATCCCCACCTCAACCTCGATAGCCTAGGCCACATGTGAACCCCTCTCGCAAATGGGGGGGTTGGGGGGACACAATTAACTAATGTCCATTACCTAATTAAAACTCATGCTATGTGGATGAGCCAATATAATGGAAGGGGCAGGTACTTTCTCCTCCGCCTTTCCTCTTCCTCTCTCTCTCTCTGCCTCTGTCTGTCCGTTTCTCCATTTCTTGCACAAAACTGGTTTCCTGCCATCGCCTGCATCGCCTGCATCGCCTGTGTCCTCTTCGAGCTTCGTTGTCGCCATCCCTGTCTTGCGACTCACACAGTCGCTGTTCGGTTTCCTGTCGCCTATTCTAGCCAGACTTGATCGCCGATCGTCCATCTCAGGTATTTCGCCTTCTTTCCTTCTCGCGTCTCCGTTTTCTCGTTGTCCCCCTCCATTTCTTCGTTCCGTTCCCATGGATCTTCGCCGCGCCTGTCGTGTCGTCGACATGCAGCCTGTCATCTCTTATTTCTCCTTGAAGTCGTCCGCGAAATATGTTATTTCTGCCTGTAGATGTCTTTGTTGTGGATTTTAAGACGTTTTCTCACGATCTGTGCGCGTATGCTTGTCGACATGCTTGCTGCCTTTAGATCTTATGCAGCGCTTTCAGGAATTTTACATATTGTGCGTTTTAGGCTTTGAGACAGGATTCCTCTAGGTTCTGAACAACTGATCCGCTAACATAATATCGTTCTTTTCATTTTAGTAGTAGCGCGTCTATTGTTTGACATACAGATCTGTTTGAGATCTTATCTTACTCATCACAACCTTATGCTGGTTGCCTAACAGATACCGATGATTAGAGTTTCTGGCTCTCTGTGAAGTCATCCTGTCACTACGAGCAGCAAGCTAGCGGATTTTTAACACGATGGCCATGGAAAGCTTTGCTACTCCTTATCCAGTGATTTTCAATGATGGTGAACGAGATCACGACAAGGGGCAAATAGGTGTGCATTCTGTCCTTACTTTCAAGAGATTCCAGGCCCTTCTTAGCCAGAAGGTAGGGCTGCCAGCTATTCAGTTGTCAGCAGTTTTTGTGTGTAAAAGGACAGCAAAAGACACTGACAAGCGCCAGAAACTACCGATCAACGACAATACCAACTTCAATATCATCCTCAACCAGCATAATCCGATGTGGGAGAAAGACTGTCACTTTTTGGTTTCTTTGAAGAAGTCCAAGAAGGAGCGGAAAGGGACAAGGAGGCGAAATGTCGAAGCTGAGAATGGGGATGAAGATTGTTCTGTCTCCCCCAGGAGCAGCACGTCACCTAAAGACGAAAGACCAAAGCCAGATGTTTCTGTAGTGACTGGTGTAGCGCGGGAAGCAACACCGACGAGCACTCGTGAGCCTCAACTGTCTCATCAAAGCAGCGAGCACTCTGCAACCGTGGTATCTGAAAGGATTGGCCATCCTGATGGCAGATTTAGCAATGGAAAAATTTTGCTAAGAAGAGAGTCTACAAGTTTGAGCAGCCCCCCTCCTAAGGGTGACAAGCAGGTGAAACCGGTGCCTGTAGGAGGGGCTTTGTTACAAGGCTCGTCTGGTTGTCAAACAGACATGCCAAATGTAAATAAAGAGAGGCTTTCGGGTGAGTCAGTTGAAGCAAAGCTGATGCTTAGAAGTGAACAGAAGCTGGGAGTAGGGTGGCCTTCCCATCACCCGGCAGTGGTTTCTCAATCTTCTGGGGAGGCTCAAGAGAGATACAGTGACACATTTCCAGTAAGGCCCACTCTCTTACTTCAGAAAAATGGGGTTTTGCAGCTTCCAGGCAGCGTGGGATCTGCCCCTTCATTTCCACCATCTCCAGCAGTCCGGCCAGTTATGTACCATTCTCCAGCTACTATGGTACTTTCTAGAGCCCCAAATGGTGCACCCCTGACATTACAACAGGCACAGGCTCAATACCTTCACCTGCAAGCTCAGCGTCCTGATCAGGTGCAGCTCAACTCTCAAGCTCTTTCCAAGATGCGAGGGGTTGTGCGAGACCTTGCGGCTTATGAGAATGGAAATCATAAACCGTCTGGTGTGTGCCAACACTGCTGTATCTTCCGAGAAAGGAATATAAGCCCTACTCCATTCCATTTATGTGTGCACGACAAAGTTGCGAACGGTTTTAGGGGTCCGTCTCCAGCAGGGCCTATAGAGAGACCTGCCAAACGAGTAGAAGCTGCAGCCTGACTTGAGTTGTGCCTGGGAAGAGATTGGATTGCGAGTGACTGTTATGATTTTCATTTTGCGGTTTTCAAGTGGTGTGGCCCATGTACATATGGTGCAAACATATGCCCTGATATCTAGGTTAAAACATGGTAGATTTCTGGAATAAGTTAAGGTTTTTCAGTTTTTGAAAAGAAGAATCTGTGGAAACGACTTTACATATTGTTCTTTAACATCTACAACTGGAAATGATACTTGGTGTTTGATAAATGGGTTATACTTATACCAGTTTGCAGAGTGTGAAACTTGATGTTGAGGTCCTTGAAGCTGGCCAGTTAAAATTTTCAAACGTCTTTGGGAGAAGTATTTTGAGTTATTATAGGCTATTGTTGCTACAGTTTTGCAAGGTCAATGAAAAGGAACGAGTTGTTTATATATTTAAATGAAGGCAGGTTACTTGATCGTGTTTTCTAATAATGGCTTTGGGAGTCTTTTAGAATAATCATACGTTAATTGAAGTCTTGGTACTTTAGTTTATTGCCACTGATCAATTCAAGCTAAAGACTGAAGTGCTCAAGAGGTGCTTACATGAAGCCTTGGTCAATGATTTAGCTCGTTTATCCTGGGCTGCCTCCAAAGCATTGCCTTGTTGCAGTGGAGAGACTGCATTTTGATGCTCTAGCATTGTATCAAGTATGTGCAGATTTTAGAGTAGAGGTTTGGTTGCTGTGGGTGAGTAGTCTCTACACAGCTTCTCCGGGGTCGCGGGGCTGAAATTTGTTGCAACTGTCAAACTGGCACCCTTGGAAAAAACCCTTACCTAGACGCGTAATTATCTATGGCGCTGAGGAAGCAGAACCCAGGGTTTGAACTCAAGCATCCAGAATACTCGACACGCACTCAAACCACTAGGCTACATCTTTTGTTGCAGTAGTTTGAAATTATGCTTTTTGTTATGCATGAAATTTTCCTTGAAGAGACTATGTTGTTGGAATGCTGCAACTGTTAATGGCTACATGTAGGTGGCACATGTGTGCTTGTTAGCATGGAATGAGAAGCAAATATAAAATCATGTTCAAAGCACTGGTACACTTTTTGTTATAAACATTTGTACGTGAGATTGAGAAATATAATACCAAATCTAGGGACTTGTTTAACGTAAAATATTCTAGTAAATGTACGGGATGAAGCACGATCCTGAGGTAGCAACACGTCTACTCATGTCTTTTATTATGTATTTGATTTGATGTGCATGTTTTTCATATGCGAGGAAAGCTAACCTAAGCTAGGGGTTTTTTGGCATGCCCCTCTCGTCCCTTGATATTCAATTTCCAAAGCATCATAATGAAAGTGTATTTGTTGATGGTGTTTGGTGTAAATGAAATAAAGGCAAAACAGAATTGTACATGGAGTTGAAATCTATACGAAGAAGTCAAAAGCCTGCAACATTTTTCTAGCTATGAGAGCAGAGCTTGTGGTGGTGACGTGGAAGGGACAATAGTCAGTATTCTGATCGAATGCATCTAGCCATCTCTATGTGCCTTCACTAGCCAAAGCAACCTAATTTAGGCTACTGTAGGCCTAGTAGGATAGAAGGGTCAAAGCTTCTTTGAAGCACTAGATGCTCTTGAGCTATGATGTATGATCTCTTTAGTGAAGGGTGCTGGCTCGCCTAATGCGTTAACAATAGACTTCGCTTTTAATGTTGATGGAAGTGCCATTGTAGTCTTGATGATGATGATGATTTGGACCACGATATCCTTTGCGAAAAGATAATCCTCCATTGGCTACTTGACCTAGTCACGTGGGCGAATGCCAAGAGTGTTGAGAGAGGAACATCTAAATCTAGCAGCTCTATAACTGCTTTGTTCCTTAAGTAAAGCCTTAAGCTTGCCATTGCTCTTCAACACTTCTGACACTCTCTTGATGCAACTAACCCATCTCTCAACAAGAGTCACGCAACAATCGTGGGCCTTTTCCCAAGCTTCTTTATAAACATGGTATTTAACCTGATTGGCGACAGGCCATGATAGGATGTGCCTGTCACCGCTACTCAAAAGGCTAGAAGAACGGGAAAATGATTTGGTGAAGTGATGTACATGAATAGCCGTACCCTTTAAACATGTTGCTAGCCACCACGCACCATCATCATTTGTAAACAGATCTTATCTAGGTGAGGCCCTCTCCAAAGACCCACCTTTTTTATAATTGTGCCACGAGTATTGCGTCACGAAGCTAACCATTCTGCATGATGACAGCGTCCTATAGCTGATGTTTAAGGTTGGTTGCACACTGCCGATTCCTCACTCGCATGTGTTGAAAGCTTTGAAAATTGGGTGTCGCTTGCTGACACACATAAATACCCAGATAGCAACAGAAAGGTGAATGCGGTGTAGAGGTGTAGCCAATATGCTTGCCCAGCCCGTTGGGTGGCAGGATTCAAATCCCTGCAATGGTATATTCTGAAACTGACAGGAATGCTTGTCCTCATGAGCCTGGGGGCACGGAATCCGGATGGTACATGTTGGGCGGGTGGGGATCATCCTGTTTTTACTCTGCTACTTTTGCTTTGCAGCATCAAAGCCCAGTCATCCCAAGTTCGTTGACACCCCAAATTCTACTTTTGATCAGTTG
The DNA here is from genome assembly GCF_053477565.2 of Lygodium microphyllum. Classification (NCBI taxonomy): domain Eukaryota; kingdom Viridiplantae; phylum Streptophyta; class Polypodiopsida; order Schizaeales; family Lygodiaceae; genus Lygodium; species Lygodium microphyllum. The sequence continues at coordinate 101,691,044 of NC_141149.1, read as the reverse complement.
ATCCTCTGCGCGTGCTGCTCGACAGACGCTGCAGGAAAATTCTCTGTATGTGACATTTTGGACGACGGGGCCAGTCCTTTACCCCATGTGCTGGTCCCAATTCGTCCTCTCCTCCACTAACATGTGGCTTGTCGATTCAATGCTGGGTCATATTCCACTAGCCCACTGCCAAGTTATCTCTTTGAGAGATATCGCCAAGATAGAGCCTGTTTCATCCGCCCATACCATTGAGAGCTTAAGCAATTCCCTAGCCATGATTAGTATGTCTCCTTTACCTTGGCAGCACCCTCCTCACAAAAGCTTTATAACCCAGAATGTTGACATCATGAGCTTCAGCAGCTTCAAGTTCGATTTCTTGCAACGCCATGAGAACTTTACCTGTGTTTCCTCATCGCTCCCCCATAACACACCTCCTTTTTGTCCAAACCGTCCTGTGGACATTCCAAGCAATCATGGTGATTTGATTAGATGCTTTATCCACATACATATACATCTAAATCCATAACATCCTCGTCACCTTCCAAAGATGCACATAGATGTGTTCCTATCAACAAGAGGGGCTCCAACAAGCTTTTCAACATAAATCTTTTTCTTACCTTTTTTCTCGGACTCTGCGTGTGTATGAGGCCCTTATTTCCCATGCATCTATTCCTTCAACCTTGGAATGCTCTCATTGGACTACTTTGGGCTTCTCCTTAGCCTTATTTTCCTTTGTCTAAGTTAATGGAACTCCAACAACATCTTTGGCAACAATGTTGGTTTGCTCCCTTGCTTGCTTTATGTGTCCTTTTCTTCATTGAGCTAGTTGCCTCCTTGTTTGATAGCTTTATAAATTCCTTCTTCTCTTGGATGTTCTTAAGGGCATTATCTTGCTTAGGGCATGTGCTTTTGCGAAAGAAGCACGCCTTAGGGGATGGAGCAAACCTAAGTGCAACGAACAATTTCATTCCATCAGTATCAAATAGGTCGATGCCATCATGTGGTTCATTTCTTGTGTCCAAAGTATACATGTACACTTCTCCCCTTTGAGCACATCATTGGCACTTGTGGCTATAGGTATGCATAATACCTTTACTACAAGGGTTCCGATTTCTTCATCTATCCATTTTAACAGCTCAAGGAATGCCACCCACATGGGACATTTGTGCATAAGAGCACCATCTATAGAAAAGCCGGGTCTCCATGGGAGAACATGCACCAAATCCCCCTTGTACCCAATCAAATAGCTACCCAAACCACTTAATGCTACAAGCTAATGTTTGCAAGAAAGAATCCTTTCTCAACAAAGGAGTACTATTAAACCACAAGCTTTGCATGATAGGTGAGAATAAACCATTTGTGGAAAGATTCCTCATTATGAGGTTTTCCCCATGAAGAAGAAATAGAGATTAGCCAAAGAGAAATCATTGTACCTCTAACTAAGCTTGGGAAGGGAGAAGGCCGTTGGGTCCTTAATTATCTTCTTGCCCTCAATGAGCTTCACACACTGTTGTTTGATTGTGCACAAGCACATTCTACTTGTGTTATTGTTCAACTTCCACCTAATTAACTTTGGTATCATGAGTAGAGTGAATGTAATCATGGTCCATCCAATCATCAAATTCAATCATTAAAACTTTGTTGCTTCCCAACCACATCCTACCCAATGTCCAGAGGGGAGCCAAATGGCTACCTTCCCATGAGTCTTGATGGTGGCTAGCCACTTGGCAAGTTTGTTAATGCACTTCCCAACAAGTTACTCCACTTCACCTTGCATGTGCTGAAACATTCCCAGTGTCTCCTCCAACCTAGTGAAAAGTTCCTTATAAGTTACAAGGGTCTCTTTGCCTTAGTGTTGGGATGCTTTCATCTCACAAAAGTGGTCCATCACTTTATCGGCCCTTTTATACTAATGGCATTTCTTAACCTTTGCAACATTATTGTCTTCTTTGGTATGGGACTTAAAATTAATATGACAAGGATAATATCAACAATAGGATGAACATATTGATATCTTGTCACAAGGGAATGAATTTTATTTTCTTAGGGTTAACTTATAATATATTTGCTACATGTTATGTGAATATTTTGGTCATACTAAGAGGGTTTGGATTCAAAAATGGGCCTTCTTTCCTCTAGAGAGTGTGTTTGGACCAATCAAGAGAGACTATTATAACAAACCATGTCACTTCTTTCGCACACACACAAAATTGAAAAGATGATGTTTTGTAATTCATACTTTGCAAATAAGAAAATTGAAAACAAAAGGTTTAATACTCTCTGTATATGGTTAATTCCTTCGAAAAATGTCAAAATATAGTGTTATCATCTCATTTAATCGATATACTCTCCTTTCAAAGTACAACTCTCTCATGTAATAAAGAAAGATATTTCCCTCCAAAGTTTCTCTTCACTACTATTGCTCATTCTTGTATGAGCTCTATTAGTTAGTTCTTTCCTTTGCAAATTCGTTGTTTACTCTTCTTCTACTTGTAATTTTTTATCTACTCTTCTACTACTTATAACAATGACAACACTATGATTTAAATGTCCACGCTTTCTATTGGAAGTATTACAATACCATGATTTACATGTCCATGCTTTCTATTAGAAGTATTACATTATATAACAATTTTGCATAGAAAACTATACATAGATCCCCATCACAATCTCTATTGGGAGCTAGGTTATACTACAAAACAAAAAGAGAAAAAGAAACTTAGCACGAACAAGTTCATACACACTTACAATGATACGGTAAAAGACTTCAAATGGGTGATAATAGAAGTAGGCATGTAAAGGAAGTGCTGATACAAGAGCGTAGTAGCTATTGATGACAATCCCCTCTCCTCTCATTGCTCATCAATTAAGACATACCATTAAACAATGTAATGGAATTCTCATATAGTTTGTCTCATTATATTCAAATATGTACATTATTTTGACTACATAATTTGCTTGGAGTTCTATCATTTACAATGGTTTAGGGCTCCAAAGATTGTCTTTTACTTCATCTTGACGTAAATCATTACAAATGTCTAGAACTATATGCAACTCTCCTCCTAGGGAAATCTCCAACTTCTAATTGAGATGCTTGTCTTCATATATATAAGTAAATGCTTGCTCATGGTTCTAATGAACACTTAGGTCATTGGCAGACTCTTGCTTGAGTTTGTTGGGAGCTTTCACCTCTTCATTCATATTAGAGTTTGATCCAACCATTCAAGTAGAATCATTGGTGGCTTCAAGTAGGTTACACTCTTCATATAGCCACTAAGAGCATGGAGAGATTCCTACCATATAAAGCCACAACTCACTCGAATGGATTACAATAATAAATAATGTGCATAAAAATAGTTCATATGATGCAAAAAGTAAATGTGGCTCAAACAAATGGAATGCAACAAAGTCTATCAACCTACTCACAATTTTTGGGGATCACAAATGTGTCACGTAGGTCCTTCTAGAATTTTGTAAAGTCCACCTCCACGAATCATAAAGATCTCCTATGAATGATTGCACTTGGACCCTCCGTCATTGCTTTGCACAATTGGACATCTATCGAGAACATATTGAAAATATGGTAGTCATGTTAGCATGTCTTGGCCAGTCGGTTAGCTCTCCTAGGAGTAGGTAGTCGGCCCATTTTATGGGTAGGTCGGACATTATGGGACAATCGGCCAGGTCGGCCAGTTTTGAGGCTGGAGGCTATATATAGCAGCCCCCCCATCAGTTCCTTATACTATCTTGCAGGTTTCAGTGCACTCTTCCTCCATTCCTACTCTAACATTGGTGCTACCACTGTTTCCAACTTGATTTGGTGCCCTCACTGACGCTCCGAGATGCGTGCAAGGATCGATCAGTCCACAGCTTTGTATTCAGCATTCATCTCACTTAGTGTAGATTTTCTTCCTTCACTTTTTGATGTGTGTGTGTGTGCGTGCGTGCGTGCGCGTGTGTGTGTGTGCGTGCATGCGTGCGTGCGTGTGTGTGTGTTTCTTATTCCGTTGCGCACTCTCACATGGTATCATCACCTAACTGAGAGCACAGAGGAGAGGTTCCATGGAGAGACACCATTCCCTTCTTCTGCTCTACTGCCATACCCTCACCATCAGCAAGGCGGCCATCCTTGAAGGTCTCCCACATTGCGTTTGCTGCAGGAGACCCCTTCTGTGGCTGCCATGTCACCATCTTCTTCGTCCTGTTTGTGTTTCCATCAAGGTGGCCTCATCTACAGCTGGGCGACACTCCTCCTATTAGCATTTTGCTATTTCGGCAGTGTTCTCAACCACTGGCGGCGCTTTTTCTTGCTGGCGACTGCATAGCAGCTTGTGTTTTGGCGTTTGGCAATTGCTCCTCAGGTGTTTGCATCATCAACAATTGCATTTACAGCATCTAGTGTTAGGTGACCTCAGTTTCTTGTGTTTGGTAGTATGATTGGTGATTGGTGACCCCTTTGGTGGTTATCCCTTGGCATAGGCAAACTTTGTTTGGCGTGTTTGGTTTTTGTAGATTTGGAAGATGTCTTACCAATTTTCAGGCTTCAATGACTCAGAGGATGAGCTTCTTTCTCATCATTCCTCTGAGTGGAGATGAGCTAATCAGGAGTTTCATGATCGACGACAGGAGGAGTCTCCTCATACCCATCCTTCTTCGGTCCATGTATCTCAGAGGGTTCCATCTACTGTGAAGGTTCCATCGACGAAGACTTCTTCAAATGTCCGTATGCCTTGCTTGCTCCCCTTGATTCAAGTGCTCATACTCCCTTCCTTTCCGAAGGAAGACAAGTTGGATGGTTCCAACTTCTCCCTCTGGTTGTGGATCCTCAACACATTCGACCTATGGGAGCTTGTTTCTTCACCCATTGATCATCCCCCAGTGGATTCTTCTGATGGGACCTCTATGGACTGTGTAGGCTTGTGGGATCAGCTCAACTCTTAAGCCCATTCCTTTCTCTTTATGAGTCTTCACACAACTTTGTTCTTGTTCATGTTCACACATTGAAGACTGGCGGAAGTGTGGAAGAAGCTTGCGTCTTTGTACCAGCATAAGGCGTTCGCCCACAAGATCTCTTTGGAGAAGAAATTGCGGATGCTCAATCTTGATGATTCTTCTTCCATGAAGGAGCACATCACGAAGATGGAGGATATGTGAGGCGAGCTAGCCTCTCTTGGTCGGGTGATTTCTTTCGAGGATATGGCAATGATTCTCTTGACTCAGCTGTCATCACCTCATTTTGATGTTTTCTATACCAACCTCATCACCTCGAGGACCTTCGAGAAACTCCTATGGGAGAAACTTTCCCTGCTTGTCTTGGAGCATGACAAGCATCTCAGAGAGGTGGGTGCCAGTGGCTCCACCAAGGCTTTTACTGCGCAGGTATTGGTAGAGGCAAGAAGAAGAAGCAACAAAAGGAGAAGGCCAAGGACAAGAAAGAGGAGGACAAGAAGGATGCAAAGGAGAAGAAGCCCAAGTGCCCACACTGTGGGAAGGGCACTCATCCTGAGGAGAAGTGTTGGCAAAAGTACCCCCATCTGAAGCCCAAGGAGAAGGGCTCGAAGGCAGCCCCAGCCACGATAGAGTCTGCTTTTGTACATGTCTTTGTTGAGGAGGATACATGCCAAGATTCTACCACTCAAGAGAAGCCTTGGCTCGTGGACAACGAAGCATCTTCTCATATGACCTTCAGGAAGGATTGGCTTCAAGGCATTTGTTCGAGAGGGGGCACTGTCACCATTGGTGACAACTCTACCATTCCTATTCGAGGCGTGCGGACTTTACCTATGTTTTCAGATAGGCGGTCTTTTGCCAAAGTTCTTTATGCACCTGATTTGGGCTTTAACCTATTGTCTGTGGATGGTCTTACTTAGCTAGGTACCCGAGTCATTTTTACCTAGGATGCAATCACAGTGGAGGATGCTTCTATAGGTGATGCTCTTTGGACAGGTACGTAGGAGGGTGGGCTCTACAAGTTCACAGCCTTGGCTGTGAGGGCTTCCCACGAGCTTGGGCTACTTTGGCATGCTCGTTACAAGCACCTGAACCTTGATGTGATTCAACGGGCTTCTAGGAGGAAGATGGTGGAGGGACTTCCAGATTTCCGTCCTCTTCACACTTTATGCCTCAATTGCTTGAGGGGCAAGCAACATAGGCAGCCTCACCCTCAAGTTGCTTCCTGGAGGGCTTCTTCATCACTTGAATTGGTTCATGCCGACCTTTGTGGACCAATGGGCATGGCCTCCCTTGGGAAGGCCAAGTATCTGATGCTGATTGTGGATGAATTTAGTCGTTATGTGTGGCCTTATTTCTTGGAGTACAAGAGTGAGGCATACTCCCGTTTTTGTGAGTGGAAGGTGTTTGTGGAGACACATAATCCTTCCAAAGTTTGTGGCATTCGAGCTGATCATGGTGGCGAGTTCACTTCTCACCTTTTCTCTCAGTTTTACAGGGATCACGACATTCAGGTGGAGTATTCCCATCTGAACACACCATCAGAGAATGGTGTGGTGGAGCATGTGAATCGGACCATGGTGGAGATGGCCCGATTCCATGCTAGAGCATATGAGTCTTCCTCATTGCCTTTGAGGTGAGGCGATGGCTACGGCGGTGCATATATGCAACTACTCTCCGACTTCGGCATTGCAGGACATGACTCCTTTTGAGGCTTTCTTTGGGAGGAAGTCGTCCGTGTCTCACTTTTGCATCTTTGGATGAGATGCTTTTGTCCATGTGGACAAGAAGAAGAGGAAGATGAAGCTCGACTCTAAGTTGAGACAGCTTATCTTCGTGGGCTATAGCATGACCACAAAGGGATATTGGCTCTATGACCCGATGACAAGGAAGATTGAGGTGAGCAGGGATGTGATCTTCGATGAGGCTTTAGCCTTCAAGGATCTGATTGATGGTTCTCTTATAGGTGCTTCTTCGTATGGAAATGAATCAAAAATTAGCTTGGATTGAACTTTTCTTAAATAATTCAAATAATATAGAAGATTATTACCGTATGATTTCCCCAGTGTTTCATGCTCGCACACGAAGCACATTAAGGTTCAGTACCACTATGTTCAAGAGTGGATCCTGGATTCGGAGTTGGCGGTGGCCTACTATCCCATGGTGGACAATGTGGCTAATCTCTTCATGAAGCCTTTGCCTCTGGCTTTTTTGCTTCATCACATGTGGATGTTAGGTCTTCAGACTCTCCCAAGATCTATGAGGGGGTGTTAGCCTATCTTGGCCAGTTGGTCAGCTCTTGGGAGTAGGCAGTCGGCCAATTTTTATGGGCAGGTCAGACATTATGGGGCAGTTGGCCAGTTTTAGGCTAGATCGGCCAGTTTTGACGCTAGGGGGCTATATATAGCTACCCCCCCCATCAATCCCTTAGACTGTCTTCCTTGCAAGTTTCAGCACACTCTCTCTCCATTCCCACTCCCGCATTGGTGCTACCACTGTTTCTAGCCCGATCTAGTGCCCTCACTGATGCTTCGGGCTGCGTGTAGGGACTGATCAGTCCACATCTTTGTATTCAGCATTCATCTCTGTCAATGCAGATTTTCTTCCTTCACTTTTTACTTTCTGTATGTGTGTGTGTGTGTGCGTTCATGTTTCTTCTTCCGTTGCACACTCTCACAAGTCAACCCCCAAAATCTCTTAGATATTTTGGAAGTACTCCATTTCAACTATCACAATATTTGCATTCATGAACCTTGCAATGACTCTCTTGCTCAAACTTTGCCATTATAGCACAATCAAAGATGTGTCACCTTTGGTCTACATGCTCTACTCAAAAGTGATGCCTATAGGATCACAAGCCAGACTATGACTAGAAAAGGCAAGCAAAGATGAGTAAATGTTTGATTCTCACGTAAGGATGCATAACAAACAAGTTTAGGGCTTATTCACTGTGATTTTTGCCAAACCTCAACTCATTAAAGTTCTAATAAAATAGATCAAGACTAGACTAAAAGTGTTTGATATGCATATCAATTCTCAATAATAATCATAAAGCTTTGCAAGGTCGTGAGAGCCAAGTTTTGCAAAGTTCGTCATATGGAACTTCCATCATAGGTAGTTATTATTGTCTAGCTTTTCAATAATAGATTTTTCACTATTCTCATCCATTATGATCAAATTGAGTACCAAATAGTAAGTAAGTCTTTTGCAACCTTTCTCATGATGTGCACAACAATAAACCAAGCATCCACATTTTTCATTGACTGCTTAATAATACATACAATCTACAATTTGTTTGTAGATAAATTTTGTGTTTGCTTGTTGATAAACACCTCAAAATGTATAGATTTAAAACTGTAATATGTGCACTTGAGAATGGCTAACATAGTCGAAATTATAGTATACCATGAAACTAACACTTGTAGCCTTGTGGAGCTAAAATGTGAAGGGAAAGAGAGAGGGAATTGGAGATCTTCTTACCAGTTACTAAGTTTCTTGAATCCTTGCTCCTCCTTCACTTCAGCCTTCAAAACTAGCCTCTTTCAGTTTGTTGCTCTAATACCATATCGCAAATCATGTGGCAAGAGTACTTGCTTAAGCTACTATACCAAACACAAACAATAGATGCAAGGAGAAGCTCACTTACGAACATAGGAAGAGAGATGGAGGCCAAAACGTTTTCTTGTTGTTTTTTCTTCATTCTTCCTCCCAAAATACTATGTATAATTTAAGTTTATATAAGATACAATATAAGAAAAGTGACCTATTAAGTCAAAACTAACTATATAATCAATTGGCACTATAAGTATGCTAGCTATAGGTAAGTATAACTAACCAAATACAATAAGTGATAAGTTGATAGCCATGTGAGGATCATAATAACCACTAATATATTAGGTGTAGATGTGAAGACCCATCTAACTAGGTAGTCCATCATCGATGTCCACAGATGTTGAGCTTGCCATCTCAACATTTGTAGTCTTCTATCAACTCAACCACCTTTCCATAATTAGATGATATAACATACCAAACCTATTTATTTTTTTCGATAAGGTACTTATCCATCCTCTTTTCCTACCCTTGGCCTTGCATGACCTATTCAAGAATCTGGGGGTCCTTTTGTAGATGCCATAGGGATCGCATACCAACATGCTGATCCCCCAAATATTTTGTGACATAAACTAGTGACTCTTGGATCAACAACCCTTTCACCATGGAACCCTAAAGGATTTTCTTTTATCACACAAGGCCTTTTAATGTCTTTAATAAGCGCTCAAGGAGGAAGAACATCCACCTATTGGGTATCGTGCCTATTATAGATAGCATATTCACAAGGTATACTAGCGGATGCACTTGAATGGTAAGCATTAGGGGGAATATGGACTCAAGAAATTGATTAGAAATCTTGGATTAGTCTCTCTTGAATGGTCATCATCGCATGCCTTTTTGTCCCTTGGCTCCCCTGATTCCTAGGCTCCACCCTACTTTTTGTGGTGGACCCTACCTAGAAAGAAGCGGGGTCTCTTTTTCTTTTGACCTAGGTAACTAGTGTTTTTCATCCTCCAAGATGGGACGAGTAATCTTCCAAAAGTATTAAATCAGCAACTTGAATTTATTTTTACTCCCCAAAAATGATTTTTAAATAAAAAATGATTTCTTTTTCTTAAAAGGTACTAGATCATTAGTTGAAATACTCATTATCTATACACTTTTTGTATTAAATGTCCTCCAAATCAATTTATGCTTTTTAACATATTTACATGTGGTACTAACTGAGACCTTGTAGAGGTAGTTACACACTTAGTTTATATACTTCACTACTCCTCCTAATTGCCACATTAGCAGAGCAAACTAATTATGATCCCAAAAAGTGATTTTTTTCCTCCCCTCTTAAAACTTGGTGTTTTCCACCTTTAATGGTGCCTAACCATAGTATATATGCATCTAAGCATTTTTCATACTCTCTTTTGTCCTCTAACACTTCTAAATCAATATTATACTGAAAAAATAATCTACACCATTTTCTCTCTTGCATTTTTCATGCTCTCTTTTTTCCTCTACCCCTTCTAGATCAATATTATACTGAAAACTTAATCTATTCCATTTGCATGTTCATATAGATGAAGAGTATGCTATTACAAAGTTCCTTTATAGCAAGCATGGCCTAGATAGAGGGAAAGGAAAATATTGATCTTTGGGTAGATGGTTCCTTATATCCTAATGACCCTAGCACTAGGCTAAATCCACATTTCAATTCCACTTCTTCATGGCTCACTTTTGTTGGGAATGGTGAAAAGGGTGTACTAAGTTATTGCAAATGCTTAGTGGAAATATTCATGTACATAAATATTATCAATCAATGCTATAGAACACTCATCAATCTTTGTTATAATCCTAAGGTTTTTTAAATGTGTTGCAAAAAGCCTTGCAAAATTGAGATATCAAAGTGCAAAAACTTCAAGAAGAATTAAAATAGTGTAAAGACAAAGAATAAGAGACGGCAAAGAGGACAAGCAAATAAATTTAACCTCGGAGGAGGATAATGCTTCACTAAAATCACTTTTGGAGCAAATAGAGAAGGATAAGAACATTGCAAAAGCAAAGTTGCAAAGGTGCAAGCAAACTCCCATGGGTTATAAGGAAAGGAAACATCAACTAGTACCAATGCTATCACTATCCTTGAATGGCAAAGTGCGAAAAAGATGTGTGCAAGCATTAAGGTTCATCATTTTTTATTGAGAGACAATCTATAATTACTACATTCTCTCTTTTCTTAGGGAACTTTTTAATGATACTGGAGGCTAAGGTGAGGGTCAATAGATGAAGCTTCTAAAGGCATTTTGAAAACCTAAGCATTTGGTTGGAATTTTGAGAGACCCTCCACATCGAGCACTCTGCCTTGCTACTTTAAATAAGGTTCTTATGGATATTCTTATTCGTGAAGAAGTTCAAATAGCATGCAATATAGCCAGGGCTAGTTAACAGGGCTCTATATTGTATGATAGCAAATGCATTTGGCTCATAGAGAAAGAAAATGCATGATTTTGCCACATCCAATTTGACTTACAGCTATAAGATGAGCACAAAATATATTCATTGCTAATTCAATAAGATATTTTTAAAAAATCATTGATAAAATAAAAGTGGAGGAAACTAAAACTGAAAAGATAACTTCTTATGACTATGATAACCTCAACAATATTTTTATTAATCTAGTTAAGTTGTAATATGCCACGGCTCATTTTTACAAGGTGCAATGCTCAAATTGTATTGACTTGTCATAATATAACATTGAGGATTCAATATGGTACACTTTTTTTTACTAACTTCATGCCAATTATGATTACTAAGTTTTTGTTTCAACCTTGGAGTTTATTTTCAAGCTTGATCAATGCCAAGTCATAAAGGGATGCAAGTTGGAGAGTATGGATCATCCTAGCTTATGAAAAAGATAGCATTCTTGTTGGACCATTTAGTATGCAATCAAAAAATGAATTTGGTAGCTAGTAGTAGTAAGTTGAAGTGCCCAAGGAGACCCATAATATTCTCGTCTGGATCTTACACCATACTCCATATATACTCCATATCCGGATATGATTTCTAAGCAAACAAGTAGTAAGAGACTCTATGTAGAAGCAGTTAGAGAATTCAACATTAATTGGCACTTGGGGAGGGATCTCAAGATACATAAGTATATGTTCAATTGTGACACTAAGGCATCAATGCCATTACCTATGTTCAATTGTGGCATTAAGGCATCAACATCATTGCCTTGTCCATTTATTGCCTCATCCACATATTTGACAAGCTATTGAAGTTGCATGTTAATTATGTATCCACAATGAAGCCTTTATCTAGACATGAAGTGACTATTGAGAAAATCAAGAAGCTATTGAATTCACTAGGTGTACATGGAGGCAAGGGTAGGATAAAAAAAGGACCAAAAGATGTAATGCCTAACTTATGACGTAGCACATAAAATATGTGTAGAATCATGTGTGAATCCCCCTTAAAACCTAATACTAGGCTTCATATAAATAGAGCTATTTTAGTTCATTTATTATTTCATACTTCTATTGTTGTTTTTTTTTCTCCCCTTCTAATCCACCCCATGGTATGCACCAAGAAAACCACATGATGACATCCATTACCAGGCTAAGGCCAAGGGTATTTGTCACCATATAAGGAAAGGAGGTCCCCAAATTTAGCTAGCGGGATGACTCCAACAATAGTGCAAGCTCATTATCTTGCAGTCCCTTCCTAGATTGGCCTTAGAGACCTCGAAAAAAAGCTCGTAAGCAAGAAGACTATTTTGAAGACAAATAAGCAAGCAAAGATGTGGAAGGTGACAATAACCAACCAGAGGACAATGAGAGTGACACTTCTATGGATGAAGAAAGTAGTGCAATGATGTTGAGGGTAACATTGATGATGATATCAATATCTGCTAGAGCAGGATTGATAGGCCCAATCCTAGCGCAAATTCAAATGAAGGGCACTCAATAGGTGCCAAGGGCCCCATGAGATGCCCCAAACTACCAAAATCAAGTGACCCAAAGCACTTCCCCTCCTCGACTACCCCTCCTCCCCACTCTAGAACTAGTCCCCATCGACCAACCCATACTTGAGCCCCAATCTCCAATCCAATAAGTGCAAAGATGACAACCATGGTGAGGTGTGGCCAAAAGGGTCCCAAGGAAAAGGCTAAAGAGGAGAAAGAACTATCACCTACTATCCTTAGGGAGATCCGCAAGTACTAGAAGAGTACATGCCTACTAATTAGGAAAGTGCCCTTTGCATGCTTGATGAAGGAAATCCTTCACTCTTACAGAGATTGATTTCCCTTTGCAAGGACTTACACTATAGGCTACCTAGGAAGTCGTAGAAGCTTACTTGTCAACCTTTTGGAGGATGCATATTTGTGTGCAACTCATGCTAAATAGGTGATCATCATGTAGAGAGACATGCAATTAGCTAGAAGGATAAGAAAGGAGAGAGATTAGCGATGCCAAAGGCCTAAAGTTTTTGTAATATAGGCTGTAGTGTAACGTGCTTTACAAACTTTGATATCTAGTGAAAAGCCTTTGCTTTTCATTCAACCTCAAATGTCTCATATCATGTTTGTTTACAATGGTGTAATTTTTAATTTGGAACATCAATTGAAAGCTGAACAATTAAGTAGAATGAGCACTCGATTATTGAGGCGACCAGCTTGGCCTTTCTCCTTCGTTGAACAACAACTTAGTATATGTCATACAAGAGACAAAGTATATGCAAATTTTATTTATTTATTTAGTGAAAAATAATTGCTATTTGACAGGCTGCTAGAGGGCTGTCATCTTGCCCTTTCACATGCCATAGCATAAAGGGCCTCCTAAGCAACCCATCTAGCTTTCTTTTTGTAAAATTTTGACATTTTTGGACAAAACTATGCCATTTGGCATGTCAAACAACAAATTTTTCACTATAATTTTTAATTATATTTTTATCATCTTTCGCAGTCCAAAAGTATTAGCACATAATGTTGGTTCATAAAAGCCTTTAATATTATGATAGTTGAATACAAAAAAATACAAAGAGATAGTTTGCAATAAAAATATATTGGTATTATAGTAGAGAGTACAAGGGCTTTTTTCTAAACAAGCCTTTGCGTAGTATTAGGGGCTCAGTACACCTTTTAGGCAATTTTTAGGCACTTGATTTTCTTGTGGGCTTATATGCATCTCTTCTTGGCCTCTAGCAAAACAACTTTGACACTCTCCTGTGCTGCATGGCTACCTAGTTGGCCCCTATGGCTCTTCCAATACCCATGGCTTGCAGCACCCTTCCACATAGGTGTGTACCAAATACATGCATCACTAACTCCTTTTTCACAAGAATTGTTTATGTGCATTAGGAGTGATGGCATAGAGTATCTTTGATAGGGACTTCAAGAGAGTTGAGCCTGCCCATTCGGGATGAAAGTAGCATGTACAATGGCTATGCCACCAGTCAAGATTTGACCACTGCAGTGCCCCATTGAGTCATCCTTCTCGAATTCTCCCGGCCCTTTTGGTGACTTGCAAAGTCATCAATGTTGAGCAAATTCTATATTGACGTAGACAAACTATTGATATATTTACTTCCTACTCAGCATCAGCAACAACCTCCAAGGGTTAAAGTCTAGACTTGACTCAGACTTGTCAATCAAGGGGGACTTGCTACTCTTCCAGGGCACTTGACCTACTAGTAAGCTTGCTTGCATTGCCTTAAAATCTTGGGTGGTAACTGTAGTATGATCCATCAAGTCAATGGCATCTCCAAGGGCCATGAATGCACCTTGTACATCTTCAAGCTTTAGTGGCTATACTCGGTAGGTAGATCATCAGACACGAAGAGGGATTCATTTGCAATATCCAATATTAATAATGCCTCATCCTCCCTCACTCCAAAAAAATTCTCCAAATCGTAAAGAAATACAAATTTTTTGTCATTGATGAAGAATTCACTCATGCTATCTATGCGACAATGTACATCCACAGTAGATGGTGTGTCCTCTTACTCACCTGAGTTGCTCCCATGGTGTTGTTTGTTGAGAGATAGGCATGTGAACCCTATTATGCAAGGGTGGATAAGGGTAGATGGGTGTGAATGAGCTAGAGGGCACGGGGAAAACCCTAACCATAGCCATTAGAGGCTATTTAAACAGCCAAGAGGTCACTCTCAATGAAGAGGAGAGTGTACCAGTTGTACTTGTAAACAACTCATTAAGGAAGATCTTCTTCTTGTACTTGAGCTCTCTCTCCCTCTCATGCACACTTTCTTTTGCTCTCATAAGTAGCAGGCTTAAATGTGAAATGTTACAAAATGAGATGACGGATGAGGACAATGGTCTACGTGTTTATAACCTACACATAGCCTTACAATGACAGTTAGGCACTTAATGAATATGCTTAAGATAGAGACTAATCTCCTCAATATTGAGATTTAGGGTAAAACATCTTCCACATACTAATTAGAAACATGATCATGACTATAAGATGTAGCATTAGTGCTTACAAGCACTCATCTCATAGTATATGTTCACAAGTCAGCTTTCTTAATTATGTTCACCAAGTGACTTTGAACCTAAGATGGAGCTTCCAGATCTGCAAGAGACTCCATAGGACTTAAATCAGTGATTAGAATCAATATTAGTGTCAACCAGGGTGATTAATGTTGAAAGAATAAAGCTTGAAACTTTTTGGCTATGACTGCCAGAAAACCCATAGCTAGGGTTTCACATAGATCTCTTTTTCTGGGTGGAGATTTGAGGAGGCCTCTTGTGGCAAGATATCCTTCTAGGGGGATATCAAAGCCCCATGAAGGTTGTGCCTTCCGCAAGTTGCACCAGGTCGAAGAAGTCCATGATGTCCAGATTGCACTAGTTTAGTGTTTTTCTAAAATGTTGACCTCCTAGATGCCCAATGTGAACTTTGAAGCTCTAGGATATTGTGCCTTGAGCTAGAGAAGAAATCTTGAGCTGAAATAATCTCTTTTGCTCTCCCCATGTCATCCAACAGAGGTGGGTATGGTAGGCAGCTATGGAGGTGAAGAGGTATAGTGAGAAAATGCCATGATCATATGCACTTAGTGGGAAATGAAGTTGAAGGAAGCTTGGTGGATCAAAGATGGCTTTGATACCAAGAGCTCTCTCATCACTTGATTTTGACATCGTGTTTGACAAACCCCATTGAATGGAGTATGGGTCTGGTGTGCAAATTGGATGTTGTATGTGTACGTAGCGAGTCTCGGAAGGTCCCCAAGAGCAAAGAACTCTACTTTAAGCTCAAAATTCAAGAGAATAGACTTGCACGACATGAGGCAAAAAGACCAATTGGGTACAATCTCCCCCCATGCCTTGTGTGTGAGCGCTCCACAAAGCATGTATTTACAAATTTATTCATCTTAAAGCTAAAAAATAGCCCAATTTTACAATTAACATGCTTTAGCTTTTGTGTTTGCTCTTGTCCAAATAAAGAATAAAGTGGTTAGGTGGCCCAAGAGTCAAACAGTGTCCAAATACAATGTCCAATAATGAATGTTTAAACCATGTGCCCATGCGCATACAAAATAATAGATATATGTCAAGCGCTTCAATAAATAAGCGCACCTAAATAAATATTAGTGCCATGCCTTTAATGATAAGATACGCGCCCATCAAAAATGATAATTTCTTCTAAGTAACTTGAATACATGTTATTGCCCAGTGCTTCCCAACGCCACTGCCGCCTGCTCTACACATCAACTGAAGCATTCACAATTGTTTGAAAATAATAAAATTAAACTGACAAAAGTGAATACCTAGCAGTCTTCAACTACAAAATAAATAAATAGGTTGAAACTTTGTCCTAACCTTAATTTAATGCAAGTGCTCATAAACATCCATTAATTTAAATATGTATTTTGCAGAATCACTCGCTAGGGAATCACCCACTTGCACATTAAATTAACGTGACGCCCGAAAAGGACATGCATCCCTGTCAACTTCTCACACAAGGAATCCACCTTGTGTACGAGCCCTGGCAAATAAATATAGTTTTATGGAATCTACTACAAAACCTCACTTAATCCACCGTGGAATATACCTCCTACCATCATACCCACGGGGTGGGATAGCAATTTTCCTTAATTGCTATTAGCTCAATGTGGAGTGAGCAGTGAGGGGTAAGAACTTAGGTCACGAGTGTGCATCCATTGGGCCTCTTCAACAGGATGATTTTTAAACTTTACTAAATATCTAGAATATATATGGCCAGTTCAAGTGGTCATATAATCAGTGTCTAAAATAGTTTCTGGTTCAAGGATTTCAGTTTCTTCTTCTAACAAAGGAGGGTTTTCATAGACAGGGTGGACATGTAATTGGGCTTTAAAAGGTGGTAACAAATTGATATGAAATTTATTGTGGATTTTCCAATGTTGGGGTAATTCTAATTTAAATGTGGATGATTTTGAAAGGTCCATAAAATCTAGGAGCTCACTTTACAACAGGGTGTTTCTCAACACTTTGTAATCTTCTCTTTTCAATGTGTAACCAAACATAATCATCAACTGTAAAACTCATAGCTTTTCTTTTCTTCTTAGCTTGTTTTGTGTCTTTGACTTCAGCAAAAATAGTAGCATGCATATTGACAATATCATTAGCAGCTTTAACTTTGTTTGACAATGAGGTAATGTAGGTAATCTATATCCATAAATGATTTCAAAAGGTGCTTTTCATGTAGCTGTATATGGGGTGTTATTGTATGCAAACTGAAGTAAATGCAAGTGTGTATTCCATGTTTGTGGTTTTGAAATTGTGTATACATGCAAAAGATCCAAAATTGTATTGTTTGTAGCTTTTGTTTGCCCATTTGTTTCAGGATAAAAAGCATATGAAAAATCAATCTTTGTACCTAAATTAGCAAAAAAATTAGTCAAAAAATTATTACAGAATCTAGAATCACGATAAAAAATAATAACTTTTGGCAAACCATGGTTAGTGAAAGCAATTTTCAAAAAACAATTGAGTAGCTTGAGATGCAGTTAACATTTTCTTGCATGGAATAAAAATGCTTGTTTGCTAAACCGATCTACAATAGTCCAAATCATATCATGATTAGCTTGAGTGTTAGGTAAACCAGTAATAAAATCCATTGAAATATGTTCCCATGGTCGTTCTGAAATCGGTAAAGGCATTAACAAACCATATTGCTTACCATGGTGTCACCTAACTCTTTGACAAATTAAACATTCAGATACAAAGTTAGAAACATCATATTCCATTTTTGACCAGTAAAAATCTTCAACCAATGTACGTAAAGTGGAAATAACACCTCTATGGCCTTGATATGGGGGATAATGAATTTCGTGCGATAAAAATGATCTAAATGGAACAGTTACACATAACCTTTTCTCATGAAACATAAATCCATCAGTATAAGACAATGAATCTATTAGAATCCAATTATTTACAACTATTTTATTCCAATTAGCTTGAAAACTGGGGTCTTGATCATAGGTATCTTTCATAGAGATAAGGAAATCAAAAGATATCATAGAGATATTATGAATAGTTGGTTTTCTACTCAAGGCATCGGCAACAACATTTTCTTTTCTGGGTTGATATTGGATAAGTGGATGGAAACTTTGAATAAAAGCAGCCCATTTAATATGACGGTTAGATATTTGTGGCTGACTAAGGAGATGTTTGATACTTTGTTGGTCAATTTTGATCATGAATTCAAATCCCATTAAATAGTGTTTTCATTGTCATAAAGCTTGTAGTACTGCTAGCAATTCCTTATTATAGGTAGAATACTTGAGTTCAGAGGGTTTAAGTTTGCAGCTAGAGTAGGCTATGGGATGTGAATCTTGCATAAGGACATCTCGTATTCCAGATCCACTAGCGTCAGTGACTACTAGGAAGAATGGTCTATTAAAGTCAGGTAGTTGCAATACAGGAGCATGTGTTAAGGCATGTTTTAGTAAATCAAAAGACTTTTGCTGATTTTTGGACCAATGATACACAATACCTTTCTTTAATAATTTTGTCAAAGGTAATGCAAGCAATGGAAAATTTCTCACAAATTTTCTATAAAAGCTAGCAAGACCTAAGAAAGAACATAATTCATACACATTTTTAGGTATCACCCAGTTCAAAATTGCTTCTATCTTTTAAGGATCAACTTTAATATCTTCAAATGAAACAATGTGTCCTAAATATTCAATGTAGGTTTGGAAAAATTCAATCTTTTCAGGATTAGCATATAATTGATTTTCTTTTAATAATTTAGAAACCAAGGATAAATGTGCATAATGCTCGTTTTCATTTTTACTGAAAACCAATATGTCATCAAAGAAAACAATGACACAATGCTGATGCTTCAAAAATATGCAATTCATCATATGACTGAATGTGGTTGGTGCATTAGTTAAACCAAAAGGCATAACAAGGAATTCATAATGTTTGAATTGAGTCCTAAATGCAGTTTTGAAAATATCATATGTGTCCAGACGTACTTGATGGTATCCGGATTTAAGATCTATTTTACTAAATATTACAACCCCTTGTAGTTTATCCATGAGGTCGTCTACCTTAGGGATCAAATATTTATTCTTGACAGTGATCTTATTTAGGACACGATAATCAATGCACATCCTATAGGTGTTATTTTTCTTCTTTACTAACAGGACAGGTGCACCAAAAGGAGAACTATTGGGCCTAATGAGTCCCCGGGTTAACAATTCTTTAACTTGGTTTTGAATTTCTTTTTGTTCAATTTGATTATGTTGATAAGGTGCTTTGCATGGTGGTTGAGAACCTGGTATTAAGTCTATTTTATGATCTTCCAGGACGTGTAGGTGGTAAACCACGTGGTAAGTCAGCGCAAAATAATCTTTAAATTATGAAAGAAATTGTGTGTGCCTAGGATGCATCTGCTTTTTCTTAGCTTCAATTTCATTCACCCATATTAAGTAGGATTTGCTACCTTTTCTTAATGCATGTTTAGCCTATGTATGACTAAGCAATGGAAAATTATCAAGGGTGTGCATACCATGCAATGTGATTTGTTTTCCATTAGAATGAATCTTCATTGAATGCGTAAAATAATCTATATCGGGATTATATTGATTACGTCAAGGCATTTCTAAGGTAATGTCACTAGATTACAAAGGCACAACTAAGAAATTTATGTGCTCAACATAATCACCAATTTTAATTTCTAAGTCATGCACTTCTTGTATTCCATTATATCTAGTGCCTCAGAATGGAGCCTTGATGCGATAATGAGTCGAAACAGTATGTAAATTCAATTCTTTGACCAATTTTGCAGAAATAAAATCGCATGTGCTCCCGTCATCATGTAAAACAATATTTTCTCTACCATGCACAAGACATTTTGTCATTAATAAAGAATGAAGATTTGGCATACCTAGTAAAGTATTCGAAGTAGTACCAATATCGTCATCCTCTTCTGTGAAATTTGGCATTTCTTCATGGTTTTCATCTTCAGTTGCTCCCAAGTAGTTGATGTGAACAGTTGGCTTTTTGGATTGACAATTCCCTGCTACATGTCCAGGTTGATTGAACTTATAGCAGACTATGGATTTAGCTTTGGAAACATTATTGGTAATAGCGAGAAGTTTAGGAATGTTGGGATTTGGCTAGAAAGATGGCTTAGGATTTGGATTTGTGTTTGTTGATAAAGTAGGGGGTCGTGTCCAAGATTTATAAAATGAAGTTGGAACAAATCGGTTTTAATTGAATCTTTGGAAGTTAGAATTGAATTGCTTTGTACCGAAGTTACCGTTATTTGGGAATTGTTGTGATCGCTTCTCTCGTCCTCGAATTTTGTCTTTAGCATCATGGGCCAAGGAAATCGCATCCTTGAGAGTCGCTAGCTTGAACATGTTCACTTTCGAATAGAAGTGAGCAAGCAAACCAGACATAAACTTGTGCTTATGGATCGTCTCAGGTATATCTTCGAGCATTCGAAGTTGTAATAAGGCATTTTAGAAATGCTCGGTATATTGTGAAAGAGATTCGTGATCTCTTTGTTGGAGAAGATTCCACTGTTTGATTGCTTTTTCGTGGAATTGAGGGGGAAGAAAATTGTGCAAAATTTTCATTTGAAAAGTCTCCCAAGTAGTAGGACGATCAATGCTTTTGCGGACAACAATCCACCATAGAGATGCTCTATCCACTAAATGATTAGTGACACACTTGAGTTTGTCTTTTTTGGCATACTGTTCTTTATGGAAATAATCATCAAACTGATTGATAAAACAATCTTTCCATCACGTAACCCATTAAAATTATGGAATTTGAAATTTCTTTTACTTATCTTGGTTTCTTACCAGATAGATTGTGCTTCAAGTGTCACATCGATCGTATGTCGTATAACATCTTCGGGTTGCGGTCCATCTTGATCGGCAGTAGATCGTTGAAGAGTGGCCAATTGAGCTTGCAAAGATTGACATGCTCTTCGTTCCTCTTGAAGCTGCATCATAATTAGGTCCAATGTTTGCTCCATCGTTGGTTTCGGTAAATCACCTTTGGCCATAAAATCTGCCATATTTTGATTCGTCATCTTGCAAAATTTCAAACAACCTCACACACTCAAAATCTTGTTAGCGGGATGAGCATAGCTCAAAGTCGGGTTTGCAAGGTTTTCTCTTCTTTTTTTTAAAATGGATTTTTGAGATCTTTCTTCTTTGCGGTGCAGAAGTTGATGAAATCATTCTTTAACGTATACTTTTGCCCGTGTAGACTACGTATAGCAATCTGCTTGTTGGAAATTATCTCTATTACAACACGGGTGTGAACAGAGGCTTGCAGGGAGGTTGAAAACTGGTTCGGGATTAATTGGGGGTGAACTTTCACTATGGAAGAGATTGGATATTGAATCTTTAGCCTTAGTAAGGCTTAAAATCCTTTAAGCTTTAATTAAAAAGAACTTGACTAGTCGTTTTGACCTCTGCGACATGATGGTGGTGACTTTTTGGCGATGTCGACGCTGATCAGTTCGTCCTGCTGCCATTGATTCTTAAATTTTGGAGCTTAAGTTCTTTCTTAAGCTTTATTAAGCTTGTACTCCCAAAGTGATGCTAGGAGGCATATTTCACGGTGGATTCCGTGCCATGGTGGATTCCGTAAACTTTGATTACCGGGGCTCATACACAAAGTGGATTCTTTGTGTGAGAAGTCGATGGGGACGCCTATCCTTTTCGAGCGTTTCGTTAATTTAGTGTGTACATGGGTGATTCCATAGCGGGTGATTCCGTAAAATACATATTAAATTAATAAATGTTTATGAGTTTAGAGTGCACACTCGTGATAAATTAAGGTTACGATTGATTTCTAACCAATTAATTTATTTATGTAGCGGAAGACTGCTAGGTATTCACTTTTATCGGTTTAATTGTATTATTTTACTAACGATTGTGAATGCTTCAGTTGATGTGTAGAGATAGCAGCAGTGGCAGTGGAAAGCATTGGAGGATAGCGTGTATTCGAGTTATCACTTATATTTTGATGGGCGCATACCTTAGGCATAGCGTCTATATTTTGTCACGCCTATTTATTAAGGCGTTGGATATTTATTTATTATTTTTGTATGCGCATGGACGTATAATTATGATATTTGTATTTGGACATTGTATTGGGTATGACTGACTTCTTGGGCGCCTGCCCATTAGCTTTATTTCTACTTGGCACTAAAGCAAACTCAAAAGCCAAAAGCGTGCTATTTTGTAATTTGGGCTATTATTTGAGCTTGAAGATGATTAATACATAAAATACATGCTTTGTGGAGCGCTCACACAAGGCAAGGGGGGAGATTGCACCCAATTGGTCTCTTGTTCATGTCATGCATGCTTTCTACCTTGAGTTTTGTGCAAAAAGTAGAGTTCTTTTGTTCTTGGGGACCTTCCAACGCTCACTACGCGCATTTACAGCATCCGATCTGTGCCCCACAAAGTTAATCACCTAGTTCTCTGTCAACAAGACTACTTTGCAAAGGAGCTTGCGAGGTGGTTCTTTGCTGTTAGAGACTGGTCCTTCGCAATCCAACATCACAGCAGGGGGTTCTTCACCACCAAGAACATGTTGGTATTGATGGATTGTTGCAAGACTGACTATAGAGCTTGTTCGTTCCAGGAGCTTCGCCTTCGTGCGAGATGGCAAGAGATTGGAAGCCCTTGATCTCAGCTTCGCTCTGATACCACTGATGCGTAAATCGAATGTTGTATGCGTATGTAGTGAGCGCTAGAAGGTCCCCAAGAGCAAAGAACTCTACTTTAAGCTCAAAATTCAAGAGAATAGACTTGCACGACATGAGGCAAAAAGACCAATTGGGTACAATCTCCCCCCATGCCTTGTGTGAGCGCTCCACAAAGCATGTATTTATAAATTTATTCATCTCAAAGCTCAAAAATAGCCCAATTTTACAATTAGCATGCTTTAGCTTTTGTATTTGCTTTTGTCCAAATAAAGAATAAAGCAGTTGGGCGGCCCAAGAGTCAGATAGCGTCCAAATACAACGTCCAATAATGGATATTCAAAACCGTGTGCCCATGCGCATAAAATAGAATAGATATATGTTAAGCGCTTCAATAAATAAGCGTGTCTAAATAAATATTAGCACCACGCCTTTAATGATAAGACGTGTGCCCATCAAAAATGATAATTTCTTCTAAGTAACTTGAATACACGCTATTGCCCCCAGTGCTTTCCAACACCACCACCGCCCTGCTCTACACATCAACTAAAGCATTACAATTGTTAAAAAATAATAAAATTCAACTAACAAAAGTGAATACCTAGCAGTCTTCAGCTACAAAATAAATAAATAGGTTAGAACTTTGTCCTAACCTTAATTTAATATGAGTGTGCACTCTAAACTCATAAACATCCATTAATTTAAATATGTATTTTGTGGAATCACCCACTTACACATTAAATTAACGTGATGCCCGAAAAGGACAGGCATCCCCGTCAACTTCTCGCACAAGGAATCCACCTTGTGTATGAGCCCTAGCAAATAAATATAGTTTTACGAAATCCATCGTAAAACCTCACGGAATCCACCGTGGAATAAAAACTCACGGAATCCACCATGGTCTCACGAAATCCACCATGGAATATGCCTCTTGGCATCAGGGTCACCACCAAGCAAGGGAGGCTTCTCACTAGGGTCAAGGGCCCCTGTATCGCTTAGTGTTGACCCTCATGGGTCACCACTAGGCAAGGGAGGCTTCTATCTAGGCCAAAGGGCTCCCACATCACTTGGTTTTGACATAGTGTTCACTCGAACACAGCATGGGACACCACTAAGCGAGGGAGACTTCTACCCAGGCTAAAGAGATCCTGCATCACTTGGTTTTGATGTCATGTTTACTTGATGTAGTATGGGTCACCACTAAGCAAGGGAGGCTTCTCCTAGGGTCAAGAGCTCCCGTATCGCTTGGTGTTGACCCTCATGGATCACTACCACGAAAGGGAGGCTTGTATCTAGGACAAAGAGCTCCCACATCACTTGGTTTTGATGTAGTGTTCACTTGAATGTGGTATGGGACACCACCAAGCGACAAAGGCTTTTAGCTAGATTAAAGAGATGCCGTATCACTTGGTTTTGACATTGTCTCCACTTGAACATAGTATGGGTCACCACCAAGTGAGGGAGGCTTCTCCCTAGGGTCGAGGATGCTTGATTTAAAGCGGTTTGTTTGGCTTGGAGAATCATTTTCTACTTTTGGATTTCCTATTGGGCACAAGAAATAGGAAGATCGAGCTGGTATTTGAGGATGAGGTGGAGGAGACCCTGGATGAAAATATATATATATTCCTCTACAACGTTGGTGCTCACTCATGTGCTCCCAAGTTGTTGAGCATGTTCAACTCGCCACTTCCTATTGAGAAAGTATTGGGCTTCTTTGGAAATGTGCTAGTTGAGCAAATTGAGGAATTTCAAAGAATCACATCATTTGGCACAATGACCATTAATGCATAGGAATATGTTCACCCAGATGGCTACCAACAAGGTTGCCAAGTCAAAGTTAGCCAGGGCATTGGACAAATTACGTGCTAATACACATAGGGGCATAGAGGATTTCCCAGTATACTCAAAGAGGTGTTGTCTACTACATTCTTCCTTTGCATTTCTTTGCTATTTGCATCTCCTACCAAATGGGAAGGACCTAGGGACTTCACAAGCACTATACACTAGTGGTAGGAGACAACTTGCTATTACTGATAGAGAGGTTGATGAGGCAGAGGTGATTATAGCCTTTGATGCAAAGGAGGAGGAGGAGGAGGCTACTCAGCAAAGGCAAAGTTTTGACATAGCCCTAGTTACTATCCTTGCTGACCTAGAGGATGCGCTACCAATAGATTCATATACCAAGAAAGGAGACATGCCTTTTGCATGCCTACATTTATGATGTCGGATGATGAGGATTATGTGTGGCTAGTTGACATTATGAGTTTACTAGACATCTGTGAGGATTACAGTCTCATCGTCTTAGCCTTGCCAAGGGCAGTGGTGGATGATGTAGATCTACATCTCCTGGCTGATGCTACGATCAAAGATGCAAAATGGGCATTGGGTGAGGAGATCCTTGAAAGGCTTGAAGCAGAGGCCAAGGCCTATGAGTAGTGGCAAGGGCCTACAGAAGAGGAAAGATGGGAAATTATGCAAAGGCTCAACATAGCGAACATGGGATGCCATGAAACATCAATGTGATAAGAATTGAGGGGTGGCACAATCCCTTTGTGGATGTTCTAGTTGCTTGAAAGCAATGAAAATCAACTGGTATTTAGTCTATTTGCTCTTCTTATTCTTGGTCTACAATGGTTCATGGCTTCTTTTTTAAGAATGTTTATTTACAACAAGCAAATGCTAGTTGATAGCAACAACTTTCTTACGTGAGCACATGGCTCAAGGACATTAGTTAGCTCCAAGATAACATGCCACAAAAAAGAGGCCACTCTCTCACAATACATTGGAAAATTAGATCATACAAAGGTACATATGCACAAACACAATGTCAAGCAATGTATTACAAAGAAAGATTGTGTATTGATCTAAATAAATCACTATGTTATTATATATTAAAATATTTCAAACTGAATATTCTCCGAACAATGCAAGGCTCCCCATTTTTGCGCTCAAAGTACTGACCGGGTTTTGTGGAGGATATGTGCTTCCAAAGAATGTGGAGAAAATAATCATGGTCGAGAAGTGACATGCATTGTGGGTATTTGGCATTGGATATGGATGCCAACCTTTGAGGACCCCTTACTATATATTGTACACTGATCATGCCATTGTAGCGAGGATCTAAGAACTGGGAGACTTGTATCCTTATGCAAAAAGAGAATTCTTGAGGTGGAGGAAGTGCGGGGTTCCTATAGAGCTTGCCCCTCTAGGAGTATTAGGTATAGAGTCACCACCTCTAACAGAGCTAGCACCACTTATACAGCTACCAATCTTGGGTGATGTGAGGGTGATGAGCACAAGGAAATGCTGGCAAAGAAGATGAAATCATCCCCTTCTAGGCCACGTAGCAAGGAATGAACACTCGCCTATTTGCTCCTTGAGCCCCATCTCTAGCCTTGTCTCTCCCTATAGGCCAGCCATTGTAAAAAATTTCATTTCCACATGAGTTATTATATATTTATTGTCTCTTTTGTTTCAATATTTTTAGTGTAAGAGCAATGTTTGAGTTTTGGGACGTCCTTTTTGCTTATTTTGACCTCATTCTGTGCGAAATCAATCTATAAAACCATCGGAAAGCTTTTAATAGGCTATTTGTCTTTTGTGCACCACCATCATGTCTTGTATGCCCAAAGTATCTAGTCCTTGCTTGGTAATGAGACTTCTCCATTCCTTGGGTGGACCAAATTGACAAACTCCCATATTGTCTTGCAAACCAGGGACCATGGCTATAAATAATATGCTACGTATTAGAAAATTGATGGAATTAGTTAAGTGCTAAGTAGGAAGTTCTAGGGAGGGTCATTACCAAGCAAAAAAAGTACCACCCTCATAGAGAAAGTGCCCCATATCACTTAGTAGTGACCCCTTTTGCAGGTGTCCCTGAGGCCTCATATTTTCTTTCCCTTTCTTCCAAAAAAAATTAATAAAAAAATCAAAGGAACTTCCTTACCATGTAGTGCATGAAATTTTTCTCTCCCCATGCATACTTCATGGAGATTTTGAACTTGTCATTAGTTCTGTAGCTTCAATATGTTTGAATGTCGTGCTAGATTCTATGTATAAGCTAGAAGCCCTTGCTTGCCATCTCCAACAAACCTCGGCAAATAAGAAACACAATGAGAATGGAGGGGTACTCATTGTGGGATCCACAGGATACAACCTACCATCAGTCCATAGATCGATATTCTTTCCACCCTCTCATCTCATTGCCTCCAATGCACTTGGTGTGTTGACAAACACTTGGTTTCCCTTGCAAATGGGTTCATACTCATCTTTGAGATCAATATAGAGATGCTATAGGCCTTTATAGCTAGCCATGTTTGCATTCGAGTTACAGATATGATCCATGCTTGAAATGTTGATGTGGTTTAGAGTTTCTAGAAACAAAGTCTTTAAAATGGAGAGGAAAGATTTTCAAAGAGTCATCGGAGGATAGTTTCTATGTGACGGTAAGGCATTGAAGGTGGTGCATGTGATATCTTCGAAGTTCATCGTCAATGAATGATAGACAATGAAAGTACCAAGTTGAAAGAATAGTTGGGTGGCACAAAACCACATGCCTTTAGTGAATTGTGTGTAGAATAAACCAATTTTTAATTACTCAACAATTGTGTCTTTAGTGAAAGTCAACCCATGCACCAACCATTATGCTACAACCCCACTAGCTAGAAGAGTTTTTTTTCTTTTGGAAGAAATGGAAGGATTAAGATATTTAAAATTAAGTACTAAAATACCATGGCCCCCTACTAATGGTCATTGCAACTGACTGTGGATGCTACAGGGCTAAGAGGAAGGGGTCAAGGTCAGGACTCTACACCTCTTCTCTCTTCTCTCCTCTCTCTCTCTCTCTCTCTCTCTCTCTCTCTCTCTCTCTCTCTCTCTCCGCAGATAAGCTGCATGCATGGCCTACTCAATATTCATAGTGTGCTCTCTCTCTCTCTCTCTCTCTCCCAAAAAAAACCAAGCTCATAGTTTAGACATATTGCAGTAGGTAGCTCCATGGCCTTCTCTCTCTCTCTCTCTCTCTCTCTCTCTCTCTCTCTCTCTCTCTCTCTCTCTCTCTCTCTCCAAAAAAACCAAGCTCATAGTTTAGACATATTGCAGTAGGTAGCTCCATGGCCTTCTCTCTCTCTCTCTCTCTCTCTCTCTCTCTCTCTCTCTCTCTCTCTCTCTCTCTCTCTCTCTCTCTCTCTCTCTCTCTCTCTCTCTCTCTCTCTCTCTCTCTCTCTCTCTCTCTCTCTCTAGAGATGGAGAATCTCGATTACAATGCATCCCAAGCTGTGATGACTCCAAGCCAGTGCACCTCATGGATGTGGGTCCAAGTAACAACTCAATGCTCAAAGAGTCGCACGTAAAGAAGCAGAGAAAGGGATCATGGCACCATTGTGAGGTCATAAAAAATAAAGTCAGGGGAGAACATTTTCTCAACTATGGCACGATGATAGTGTAAGCAAACTCAAGGTCTTCCAGTGGGGACGAGAAAAAGGATCTATTCCAGGTACTACAATGCAAACAACCCCCAGCACTACTACTAATGGCCGTTGCAAACTGATTGTGGACATGGTAGGGGTAAGAGGGAGTGGTCAAGGTCAGGACTCTGCATCTCTTCTCTCTCTCTCTCTCTCTCTCTCTCTCTCTCTCTCTCCCCCTCTCCCCCCCTCACTCCCACAACAAAAATTGCCATAGCTTGTTCTTTCTCTCTCTCTCTTTCTCTCCCCCTGCCTCCAATTAAAATGGGGCTCACAATTTAAATATGTTGCAATAGGCAGCTCCATATCCTTCTCTCTCTCTCTCTCTCTCTCTCTCTCTCTCTCTCTCTCTCTCTCTCTCTCTCTCTCTCTCTCTCTCTCTCTCTCTCTCTCTCTCTCTCTCTCTCTCTCTCTCTCTCTCTCTAGAGATGGAGAATCTCGATTACAATGCATCCCAAGCTGTGATGACTCCAAGCCAGTGCACCTCATGGATGTGGGTCCAAGTAACAACTCAATGCTCAAAGAGTCGCACGTAAAGAAGCAGAGAAAGGGATCATGGCACCATTGTGAGGTCATAAAAAATAAAGTCAGGGGAGAACATTTTCTCAACTATGGCACGATGATAGTGTAAGCAAACTCAAGGTCTTCCAGTGGGGACGAGAAAAAGGATCTATTCCAGGTACTACAATGCAAACAACCCCCAGCACTACTACTAATGGCCGTTGCAAACTGATTGTGGACATGGTAGGGGTAAGAGGGAGTGGTCAAGGTCAGGACTCTGCATCTCTTCTCTCTTTCCTCTCTCTCTCTCTCTCTCTCTCTCTCTCTCTCTCTCTCTCTCTCTCTCTCTCTCTCTCTCTCTCTCTCTCTCTCTCTCTCTCTCTCTCTCTCTCTCTCTCTCTCTCTCTCTCTCTCTCTCTCCCCCCCTCACTCCCACAACAAAAATTGCCATAGCTTGTTCTTTCTCTCTCTCTCTTTCTCTCCCCCTGCCTCCAATTAAAATGGGGCTCACAATTTAAATATGTTGCAATAGGCAGCTCCATATCCTCTTCTCTCTCTCTCTCTCTCTCTCTCTCTCTCTCTCTCTCTCTCTCTCTCTCTCTCTCTCTCTCTCTCTCTCTCTCTCTCTCTCTCTCTCTCTCTCTCTCTCTCTCTCTCTCTCTGTGGCATGGAGAATCCTAGTTAACAGTGCATCCCAAGCTATGATGACTTTGAGCCAGTGCACCCCATGGATGTTGGTCCAAGCACCAACATGATGTTATAAAGAGTCACATGCAAAGAAGCAAAGAAAGTGATCATGGCACTATTGCGAGTTCACAAAAAAAAAAGTCAAGGGAGGACATTTTCTCAACTGTAGCATGGTGATGGAATAAGCAAACTCAAGGTCTCCCAGTGGGTGAGCACAAGGATCTACTCCAGCTAATACTGATGCACAAATAACCTCCCAACTCTATAAAGGACATGCATTAGGGGAGTATACCTTTGGCATATTTGGTTGGAAAGAATGCTTTGGTCTTTTTAGGACATTGCAAACCTCTATGGCATCTAATATTTGATTTTACTTTGCAGAGATTATACCCGTTTTCAATTTTTCCTTTTGGTTCTTTTCCACAAACTTGGAGGGGGTTTCATATCTCTTTTTATGCCTTCAAAGAAACATGTGTAACACAGAGTTGGACTTAAAATAGAATATAAATTATTGAACGAAGCAAAGCTCACACGGAGACACAGCTAGCCATGCAATTAGATGCTCAAACATCCATGCGATGATAGGGCTTCAAGGCTCACAAGGATCAAATACGGCTACCCATGCGATTAGATCATTGAATGTCCATGCGATGATTGGGCTTCTCCTAGTTCTTATTCTTTTAGATCTATTCTTCCTACTCGATGGTATTGTTCTTCCTCCTTAGTGAGGACTATTAACCCAAGGGTTTTTCTTCCTAGAATACTTTGTGTCAGCAGCAGCAACAATTGAAGAGGTGCAAAGCTTCTCACTTTTAGGGCTCCATTTTTCCTGTGAGGCCACTAGCATGCAAATCGCACACTGAGGGTGAGCCCCATAGCCATTGCCTTGATGTCGAAGAGGATATACAACCTCTTTGGTGAGACCACGGAAAACACCTCCTCTCAGTAGTAAAACATGTCGACAATGAGGATGAGGAGTGAGCAGTCGTATTATCACTTGCATGATCACATATAGCTAGTTATAGGATGAATTTCCGGTGCCACTCAACAACTAATTAGATAGTTGTGCAGTGTAGGGAAAAATAAAAGGGATGAGTACGCACTACTTAGCAAATTATGTTGTACACCATGGGAACTACACGAGGAGTATAGCCTAAGCCTTGAGGGGAGGGTCACTTGGGACAATGCTGATCTCCTTGACAAACAATGGCTCTCAGTCTTCAAGCTACAGCATCGAAAGAATGCCAAGATATACCTAAACCATCTATGTCCTAAATTTTTCGAGGACTGCAAATTGCTCTTCCACAAGGTATATCACCCTCCCCATCATGTGAGGAGATCATGGCAAAGTTTACCAAATGCTATGCATTTGAAAGGTGTAGTGCTGCAAAAGAAGACCCTTCTGTGCATAAGATTGCATGGGCAAAGTTTGGGGTATTTGTGCTAGAAATGTGTAGAAGCAAGCCTAGAGAGCTAGAAAAGAAGTTGAGCAATTTTGGAGGAGGGCAAACAACATATTTTGGGGTGGCCAACATGGGTCAAACGAAGAAAAAGACCAACTGCATATAGGATGCAAGCAACATGTGCATTGAAGAGGATAATATTTTCAAGTCAAGACCTTCTAAACTAGGTTCTGACAACCTGCGTGTAGAAGTTGAGCAAGTTACATGAGCTAAGGACATCTCTCCAATGAAAGGAGAGCTTATTGAGCATTGAGGGCTCCAATGCCGTGGCTAAGAGAATTAAGGATGGCATTGCCATGTTTGAGCAACGCTTGGAGGAGCTACACCAACAAGAGATAAATGAAGTGGAGGCATTGCAATCTAAATGTGTCAAAGTGTGTGCTCCATCAACTTGGAATGATGAGGATTCACAACTTCTTGCCCAAGAGGTGGAAGATCAATAGGTACTTTTACCTTACCTTTTGGCATCATCGTTTTTTTTTGTAGGTATTGTACTTCGTTGGCCTAGTGTTGTATTTGTTTTGGCGTCTGTTGAAAATTTTGGATAATTTTAGAACATTTTGAACCTTTTCGCACATTTTTACCGAAACAAATTTTCACATTTTTAAACTTGGTGATAGATCTTGGTATATTAGGCCTGGTATTGACCCTCATGTGCACCAAACGCCTTATGGGCACCATCTTATCCACATCGCCTGATGGTAGCCCTCATATGCACCAAACTCCCTATGGATCACAACTAAGTGAGAGAGGCCACTTATTGGGACGAAGGGCCTTTGCATCGCTTGGTGGTGATCCCCATGTGCACCAATCATTGTATGGGTCCCTTCGTCATAGCGAGGGGTCCTCACTATGACGACGGAGGACACCCCCTCCCCCCTATTTCTTGGTGGTGACCCTCATGTGAACCTTTTTGGAGGATCCCCCATCTCTTGGAGGAACCCCCATAGCTTGGTACCTTTAAGGTATTTTTTCTATTGTTTGGTACTTTTTATTCTTGAATATAAAATATTTTTTCGTACTCCCATTGCTTGGTGGATCCCCATCCCTTAGTAGAGGGTCCCCCATTACTTGATGGTAACCCTCATGAGAAGTTTTTAAGAGGATCCCCCATCATTTGGTACTTTTACTATTTTTGTGCTGTTTGGTAATTTTTATTTTTGAATATAAAATATTGTTTGGTCCTCTCTATTGCTTAGCAAGCCTCTATCTCTTGTCAAGGTGTCCCATCGCTTGTGGTGTGAAAGTTATTGAAGGGTCTCCACCACTTGGTAGTTTTCAGTATTTTTGGTATTATTTGGTTCTATTTATTTTTGAATGTCAAATATTTTTTGGTACTCCATGGTACTATTTGGTACCTTTTACAGACTTTTATTGCACACATTATAGTGCATTTTTTGCATCAAACTATTTATGCATTTTGATATCTCCTGAAATATTTTGGCATATTTTTTTGTGTATTTGGGTACATTGTGATTTACCTTTTGGTGCTTTTTTATAATATTGGTACTATTTGGTACCCTATTGATGAAATTTTCATGTTTGTCCTACAAATGGAATATGATTCACTCACGGTTGAGAGTCAAGAGGCTCACACGCACAAGGTGATTTTCTTAAAATGTTGATTGCAGAACTAGAGGAAGGCAAGAAGGTTTGCATTGTTTTCCAAACCCCAAGTTGTGGATGAAGGCAACTCAATCCATGTTTTGGGGACTTGTGCTGCTTGTGGAGTCTTTAGACTCCACCTATGTGGTGGGTTCTTTCATGCTAGTCCGTAGGCACTAGTACCACCCCTTGTGTTTTTTTGCCACTCTCATGAACAAACGATAGATGTGTGAAAGCTGGATGCAATCATCGAATCTCAAAAGTGGCCAAGAATTGGGTGTACAAGGGATATATTCAGGAGAGTAAGCAACTATTTGCTTCTTTCTCATAATGTCTGTCTTTTTCTTTTCCTCTTTTTCTATGGGTAATCTTGCTAAACTTTGTAGATTGCAAGGCTAATATGGCATACACAAACAATCATGCTGCAAACCAGGACCCGAAGGGTCTTGGACACATGACTCTAGTAATGTCAAGAAAAAGGTGCTTGCAGACCCTAAAGCAAACAATGACCAGGGTGAAATGGAAATGCATGTTGAAATACACATTGAGCCTATTGTCTATGAAGAGCAAAAGGGGGAGCTAGAAGGAGAGGAGGAGCCCACTATGGTTCCTATCTCTTGAGAGCAGAAGGAGGAGTTGGAAGGAGAGGAGGAGCCCACTACATTTCTTGTCTTTGGAGAGCACAAGATGGAGCTAGAGGAAAAAGGGAAACCCACTATGGTTCCTAAAAATGGGCAAAGACCAGGTGAAGATAATATGTAACTCAATCACTTTGAGTTCAACAATTTGTTTAGTCTCTTGCACATATCTAATTTGTTAACTTATTTCCTAGCCTTAAGAGCCTCGTGGCAAGTGATGTTCCTACAATCAAGGGCATATTCATTGATTTCAATGCGGTTCTCTTGAAGGAATCAAAAGAACCTCTTAAATAGGATTGACTATTGGACGGGTCCAAACCAGTCCAGGTTAGTGAGGATTATTATTGTATGGTGAGGCCTAAAGCGAAAGAGTTCCTACTGTCATTGGGGGCCAAAGCAAGTATCATGGTTTGGAGTTGTTGTAGCAAGCCAAAGTCGTTATGCATTTGTTTGCATGCTTCCCCTACACATTGACAACAAATGATAAAATTCTTACAAGTAAAGCTATCGGTATTTCTGTGTCATTCTATAGTCTTCCTATTGATTAAGTCTTACGTTCCTATTTTCCTATGAGCAGATGTATTCTTTTAGGAAGACTGTGAAGTGTGGTGAAAGATTTTTCATCAAATTTCTCATGTTGATGAGCAACATTGGAAGAAAAACACCCTCAGTTTGACGACAATAACACCATACTCTTGGAGGATTGTTGCTACAAATCTTTAAAGAATGAATATGAAAATGGTTTAGTTGTCCATTCCTACGTGCTAGAGGTTGAGCCCTATAGTAGTTGTCGTATCTGATGGGTACGATTGAGCCCTAACTTCAAGGGTGAATCGAAGATGCCTATCCATCATCCTATAGTAGGAAATGTCCCATGTATGACATGGAAGATGACTTGTCTCTAGCAGTGACAAATTACTTCATTCAGAAGGAGGGCTACTCATATCGGCCTAAAAGGCCAAATTATGAGTTGTTCTAGTTGGTTTTGAGGTCATTAGTATGAGATCTCTTCCTTGGTCCAAATTGGCCAAGATGCTAGTTGCCAATCCCAACCAAGTCTTTAGTTCATATACATCCTCTACGTTTCTAGAAGATACAATGTAGATAGCATGTTGGTAGAACTCTTGTTGTAGTAAAAGTGCTTGGTTATATGTTGCTACATAGAGTTTAAGTTGACTTTCCTAACAAAGAGTGTGCCAAGCATGTAGTCAAACGTTATAATACTTCATTATAGGTTCTATTGGCTCCTTCCTCCATTTGATGGACTATATTATCCAAACTCGTCCTAATTGTATTGTAATCCCATGAAGGCTACCTTCATCTATGGAAGGATATTAAAAAACCCCATGTGCATTATATCAATGACAACATTGATGCACTAGTTACAGTTTCCAAGCATGGGGCTTGTTACAACGACCATAAGGGTGCTTCCTCCCTACTGCAGAAAATAGCTCTGACAAGGCGCAATCACTTGGAGATTTTACCGCCGCACCAGCCATCTCTGGATCAACATTTTCCTTGGCAAGTCTTCCAGTATCACCATTCAGGCTATCAAACTGCACCCTCGACTATCCCTATGTCTATACTTGCTCCCTCAATAGATTCTTCACAAACCTCTGACCCAATAGCCTCATCCACCAACTTTTTGCAACTATTAGGAACTATCAATTGCACCCTCGACTATCCCTATGTCCGTACTTGCTCCCTCAACAGACTCTTCATGAACCTCTAACCTCATAGCCTCATCCACCAACTTTTTGCAACCATTAGGAACCATGCCCACCATGGCGTGTTTTGCATTCTTGTTAGCCCCCCTACTGCCCCCTTTGGCCCATCAATAGCCTCCTCCCCACTTTTGGTATCAATAGTATCCAAATCCCCCTCGACCCCAACAACATGTGGCACTGCCTCATCAATTGAAGAGTCTTTCTTAGCCCAAGTGTGCTCCACATCTAGCATGTCATCCTCAATGTTCTTAGGTTCAACAACACAAACTCTCGAGTCCATGTCCCATGGAACCTCTCTCACCTTCTTCATATTGTACAACTCCTCAAACATGGGACTAGTAATAGATTTTGCTACCATGGCCATCATATTTTATATTATCTATAGTCTTCCCATCTTTGATGACTTCAACCACATGTTCCTCATCTGTGCAATAACCATGACAATCCCAAATGCATGAGCACACCAAATTAGCATTGTAATCTACATGTAAAATAACCATGATGGATAACTATGCCAACTTACTCTTCACATTGCAGTGTCCAATGATCCATACCTTTGCCACCACAGATACTTCAACGCTACACCCTTCTTTCACACAAAACCCATCAATTTACAGATCGCACTAAAGAAAAGGGGGTGGTATTGATGTTGACACTCAAGCATGAAGCTGCCCACGACATGTGCCACTTCTAGCAACTTCCCACATGCAACACAAATGCCAAATACATGGATGATCCTATGTTTGTCTACAATATGTGGCTTGGGGAAGAGGGTGAACCTCTTCCCCTTATTCACATATTGATCATCTGGTTGACAAAGTCCATGTGGACCTACCCTTCCTTACAAGAGACCTCTAATTTGTCATACTATGACTGCCAACAAGTAAAAGAAATAAAGAGGATTAAACTTACAAAAACAAAATATCAAAGGAACCAAATAGCAAGTGCCAAAACTTTCAACCATTATACCATTACCAACCCTTGTTGCAATGACTACCAATTTATCAAATGTACCAAAGAGTACCAAATGTCCCCCAAATGATACCAATAATAGCTACAAACAACACCAAAGGGAATCTTTGTACAAAAAATAGTACAAGGAAGTACCAATAAACACCAAAGGTACCAAAGAGTATAAGAAAATATTTAGTACCAAAGGAACCAAACGTACCAAATTCAACAACATATTTCATGTACCATAGAGCTTTAAGTACACCGAGTACAAAAACCATCAAAATATACCTAAAAGAGATTGAGGCAATATCAATTAGCTTTTTAGTAATGAAAACAACTAGAGAGTACCTAGAAGCTCCAAATAGCACTGAATTGGTTTCAAAAGTAATAAATGTATTCAAAAATATAAAATGCTACAAAAATATTAAGAGAAAGTAGCACCAATTGCACCAAAGGTTCAAAAATAATGTACCAAGTTCTACCGAATGCTTCAAGTACCAAAGAGCTTAAAATATGCCAAAGAGTGCAAGAACCACCAAAATATCCCAAAAAGAGCATGAAGCAATACAAATAAGCTTGTTATTGTGCTGACGAGAACAACCAAAGAGAGTACCAAGAAACACCAAATGGTACTAAAAGGGTTTCAAGAGTACCACATGTATTTAAAACAACCAAGTGCTCCAGAATAAGTAAGAAGCAATAAAGCACCGATTCCACCAAAGATTCAATAATCCCAGAGTACCAAAAACCACAAAATGCACCCTACATTTTCATGTATACCAAATGCAACCCCTAAACCTAACGCACTGAAAAGAGAACCAAATGTATCAAACAAGACTAAATGTACCAAAGAGTACAAGAAACACCAAAATATACCAAAAGAGCCAAAGTTTGTACCAATAAGCTTTTTATTAAAGGAGATTAACCAAAGCACTTCCAGAAGCACCAAATGGTATTGAAAGGGTTTCAAGAGTACCTGATATATCCAAAACCACCAAGTGCTCCCACAAGATTAAGAGGTAGTACCAGGGACAAACCAAGACAAAGTACATTGAGTATACCTGCTGAAGCTCAACATCTTATCCCAATTGTTTTATGTTCTCACAAACCCCGAGACATTGTATCATTCATTGGTTCCAGCCTCCACCTCCTTTACCTCTACATCATTACACAAAATTTGTTGTCAGACCTCTTGAATGCAAGCTTCATATATTTTAATGTCATCCTTGGCCACTACATCCGACCCCTCGTACCTAAGCAATGCCTCCTTTTGTCTGATTGAAGCCTTCAGCTCTGATAGCCTATTCAGTGTACTCTTGGTCTTACCAGGCATCCTCTCCAACAATGACTCCAAGTCAGCAATGTAATCATAGACTAGCCCTGCATACCCAATCCTCGACTTTATACAAATCTTGCTCGGTGACTTGCAAAGCAAATCTTCTTTCCAAGAGGGACACCTACCACCTGAGAGGCACCATTCACCCTTCTCCATGTCTGAATCTTCTTTTCCAACACCCTGGTCTACTCCTGCAAATCTGAATCACACTTTCCCCAAACCTATCCTATGCCACGTTGTGGCCTACAAGGTATTTTTTCCCATCATGGCATCACTCAAATGCATAGCACCACAAACTTGGGTATGATCTCATCACAAGATGGAGGTGCTTAATACATCTTGTGGAAAAGCAATTTGCAATCTTCTGCCAAGTGAGGGTGCATGTGGCTCAAGTAGATCTTTGCACCTTTTTGGTGCTTGTGCTTGAAGACAATCAAACACTAGTCTTCATGGAGGGCGTCTTCGCCTAAGTCCTTTGGAAGCACCCCTTCCAATGCACCTGGTGTAGCTCCTCTACTATATAGCAAAATTTGCTCAAATGTGGATACTTTTAAATTTTATTTTCCCCTGAGAGACGTCAATCGATACTCGAGGTAAGACATACTATGGCTCTCTTTTGAAAGTAAAACAATATTTAATGTATATAAAATTTGGGATGATGTTAAACACACCTCCATGGCATTATTATCAACTATTGCTCATCAGCGGGATTGATGGCAATGGCAATGTAGCTCATTTTCTTTATCAGAAATTGATAACATATGACCACTAGTCAAGTCAACTCTAGTTTCCACTATCTACAATCAAGTGTGCAAAGGACCTTAGAATCTTAAAACTTTTCTACAATTTGTGAACAAACACTTATAACACAATTGTTTGTAGTGCTGGTTATAACACTACCCACTGTCTACAAGATAATTTGGAGTAGCAAAATGGCCGAAATACAAAACAAAAACAGAGAGTCAATAGCAAAAAAATATTTAAAAAATAAAGATAGATCTTCTATTCGATCAATACAACTTTGTATAAATCCAAGGTGCATACTAGCAAACTCAACATTGGTCCATTTGTAAGAGGTTTTGCAAGGGATCACATAGCACTATTGTGTTCTTAATTAAAATTCTTTCTAGTGATGGATTGATTTGTCTCGAATCTTGAGGAACAAATTTTGATGTGCACTATACGAGCCTTGCTACAGTTCCATGCTCTTCTAAAAGTTAACCTTGCACTACTCAATTCTTACTCCATGTCCAAAGATATGAACACAATTAGCATCTCTAACCTTAATTTTTTGCTTCTTGATCTCAAATATGAGTTTTGTATCCCTCTGTCAATCATTGCAGACCAAGATATTCATAGCAATAGTTATAGTTGACCCTTTCGGTATGTTGATCAAGGCATAGGCAATTGCAAACTAGAGAGTTACAAATTGCTTTGGAAAGTCTACTAACTTCTCAATGTATCCACAGAGCACATCCTTCTTCATGTCTTTAGATATGTTTTGTGAAACCAAACCCAAGCTCAAAGAATAACCCTACCATGACATCTTTCCTACAAGATATTGTACGTTCTCATAAATGTATTTACTTTGTGGGTGCTTTTTTATCGTCGCAAACTAAAAAGATTGAGTGTTTCCTTTGGCATCAATCCTCCAACAACTTCTTGGCTTCTTCCAAGCATTCATGCTACTACATAAATATTAGATACGCAAATATAGGATGAAGCAATAATTTTATTTGTTTCAAGGATACAATCAAAAGTCAGTCTCCTAAGCCTTGTGGCCAACTTGGCCTGCATTGTAAAGAGCTGCAATTTGATTGCCATGCATATGCAAGGTTGCAGAGACAAAGGAAGGGCAGGCATGGTTGCAATTTTTAGCATTGGATGACTCTCTAGTCTACATGCTTTTCTCACCTCCTAAACACAATTCTCACCCTCACCACATACGAGGGTTGCAGACCATGCGATATGAGGGCCCTTTGCCATTGAGATGGGGATCTCTCACTTGGTGCTGACCCATACAAGTTTCATCGCACAAAAGGGTCACCACCAAAAGCGATATGGTACTCTCCACCCTTAGGAGGGGCCTTTCTCGCTTCCTAGTGACCCATTGTGAATTTAAACCATGCAAGCGTCAGAATCGAGCAACAAGCTCTTAGGAATCAAAACAATGAGATCGACCATATGAGCCAATATGGTAGACTGCATGAAGTCCTAACTAAATGTGGAAAAACATAGAACAAACAAAGTGAATCCTAAACAAACTGATACCATGGAAGCTCACCTCTAGGTTTCATCAAGGATTTGTCTTTATTATTAAACCAGACTGATGTTTTCTCGAATTGCTCCATGGAGCAACTATCCTTGCTTGCACCATTGGTTGGGGTCTATGTCTCCTTTGGCACAAACCATGGTGTCTTGATACTACGAGGGGATTGTGTCCCCTTGTTGTGCTTCATCATTAGGGGCTTCACTGGGTGGTTTTAATGGCCCCCTTCCTTGATGGTGTCCTCATGGCAACAAGAAAATTGGCAAACTTGGTCCAAAGCATCAAGAAGAGAGTTTGAGTTGCGTTGAGAGCTTAATGGTTGGAGAGGGCTCGTGTTGGATCTGGGGCAGTAAGCTTTAGCACATCTCCTGTGCCCTATCAATTGGATGATGGCGAGATTCATTTGTGGGATAGGATGTTTCTCAGTAGTTTAAACTCAAGTCTACTTGATTGAACTCCATTCATACATGATCATAATGATACCATAGATGTACATTGCATCTTAATATCATTTGGATCGATGACATGCTCAAAATTCTATACAATTTTAACTTTTCCTATCTAGGATTTTCTCTCCAAAACTAGTCCTTTTATTATACCACCAAACCATGCTTTCACCCACCAATAGCTAATTTTCCCTTGGATTGTGATTTTTTTCCCAGTGGTGTATTTTATCAATTGCACATCACTTTCTCTCTCAATTTCTTATAGGGCCAAAAATTGACCTCAAGTCTCCCTGATGTATGCATCCTTCTCTCCAAACCAAGAAAGCAAGAATACAAGACTAGCTTCAAGGTGTAGTGAACTCTCCAACTTACCTTCCCGCATTGTAGTCTAAAAGCTCAAAGGCTTGAAGATGGTTCCACGACCCAAGAAACATGATCCGATGTCATCACTTCTTGGCATCCACCACCAAGTACACCAATGAGTCGAGAAGCTAATAGAGAAGAAGAGAAAAGCAAGAAGACAACGAAGAGCTTCACCTTCCCTTAGTCCCGTGCTCAATACACATCTCACTCTCTCTCTCTCATTCATCCTTAACAATGGAAGCAAAATGATAGAATAGAAGAAGAGAGTAGAAAGCTTCAATAGTTGTACTGATAGAGCTTCTGCAACATGGATGCACCAAAAGGGTCAATACAACTAAGACCTCCCACCCTTATATAGACACAAATTAGGATTAGGTTTAGGTCACCTCTCTAGGACAACGTACTGTTTTAGGGTTAGGGTTTGCACCCCACTTTGCATTTTAGGGTTTGTGCCCCTGTGAATTAGGGTTTGAACCCTCTTTTGGATTTTAGGGTTTCCACCACTGTGAATTAGGGTTTGTATCCTCTTTTGGGCATCCGACCCACTTTGTGCATTCTAGGCTGGTCAATCCTCATCCCATGCTTGTACCTTAGTCTAAATAGATCACAAGTCTATGCCAATCTAATCACAAGTATATGTATGCAACCCACGCAACACTTGCAAATGCGACAAATACAATGTGAGAGATAAATACAATGTACATGGGAGTGAGCCCCCCAAATCTCACAAAATAATACATCCATGATGATATGATATCCATGAAGT
The DNA here is from genome assembly GCF_053477565.2 of Lygodium microphyllum. NCBI lineage: Eukaryota > Viridiplantae > Streptophyta > Polypodiopsida > Schizaeales > Lygodiaceae > Lygodium > Lygodium microphyllum. Next base: position 101,650,172 of record NC_141149.1, on the reverse strand, counting down.
ACAAAAAATAAAATAAGTGTCCAAAAACAATCGTTGAAGTGCTCCAAAAATAATAAAGCACCATCAAATAAATCGAGCACTTGTGCTTTGACTTTCCTTTGATCTTCTTTGACTTTAGCCTTCAGAAAATACTATTAACACCAATCTTTATATAGGACCACACAAGGCTAACATCATCACATGGATTCATTGATTTACACATGCCACTCAAATTAGCATTGTGCCACTCTGCCATCATCATAAGGACATGCTATAAATACACCCCCTCCCAGAGTGTGAAGGTGCCCTATTCAAATTATAACATACACCTCATGCTATTGGGGCACTCCTAACACACAAAGATCTCAATGGAACCTTCTAAACAAGAAAATCAAGTATTTCAAACTTACATTTTTAAACATTTTAACTATTTTTATCATTTCTCTTTACAAGCTAAAATCCTTTTAGATTTAAGTCTAATAGGATATCCTCAATTCTTGCTCTTTGATAAGCTAAGATACCACTTTACTAAATATTTGTATTAAATAAGGTAAAATCAATTGATATACATCACATTGGATCACTGAGAATATCATTTGTTAGGCAAAAAGATACATCTCAAAGATTATCATCCCACTAGCATTTGCACATCTAGGGGGTAAGGGGGATTTGTGTACTATGCTTAGAGTCGGTAAATATGTTGTGAAAAAATGAAATTATCGATTGTGAGTATAATGATGAATTATTGTGCCTTGGGTTCTTTGAGAATAAGAAGAATTGAAGCCACCTCTATTTCCTTAGGCCAAAGAGTTGTAGTTTCCTCTCTTTTTTTGAGAGGTACTTTAGGACGTGTGCGCATGCAAACACACACACACATGCACATACACACGCACATACACATATATACAAATATATATGTGTATGTGCATGTGTGTGTGTGTGTGTCTGTGTGTGTGTGTGTGTGTGTGTGTGCGTGTGCGTGTGCGGGCGCGTGTGCGGGTGCGCGTGCGCGTGCGCGTGCGTGCGTGCGTGTGTGCGTGCGTGCGTGTGTGTGTGTGTACACATATACACAAATATATATATGTATATGCATGTGTGTGTGTGTGCGTGTGTGCGCGCACGTGCGTGCATGCGTGCATGTATGTGTGCGTGTGTGCGTATGCGTGCATGCGTGCGTGCGCGCGCGCACGCGTGTGTGTGTGTGTGGATACATATATATGCATGCCACAAGTGGGATGATAACATCCCACAAAGTCATCAAAGTAGGATGTTGCACTTGAGAGCATCATTTTTCACGTGGCATGTTGTCATTATAATATTGTGCTATAAAGGCCCTCTACTACCCCCTTCCCCCCTAGCATGATTTTCCCATTCCCATCCCACACTCTCTTATAAAAGATTGTGTCAACATGCCCATTGTCTTCAAGCAAATTGTGTGTCATGTCCATCATTCCTCAAGAAGTTTTGTGAGCATGTTATTCATAGTTCTTGAAATCCTTTTTGAAAAAAGCATACCTTCAACCTCTTGCACAACTATGTTTCCAAAAATAAAAGTTAATATCATTAGGGTCATATCGTAAATAACATGAGGGCCCTTTCAATTGCAAGAGAGGGGCAAACTCAAAATATTTGGGCTCACAATTTATGGTGTAAATTTTAATATCTTGAAGTGTATCCATGGAAAATTGCATTGTATTAAGTGTATAACAACAAAATGATCATTGTTAGGGTCATGTCCTAAGCAACACTAGGAGGGCCCTTTCTTGTGCAAGAACGATGTCACCCTTGTGTTGTTTGAGGTCACACTCTATGGTATGAAACTTAATGTCTTGAATTTTGTCCATGTAAAATGGTTTCATCTTAGCTGTACAAGAACAACAATTAACTTTATTAGGTCATGGCCTAGACAATGCAAGAAGGACCCTTTCTTATGGAAGAAGGGGATCACCTCACAATATTCAAGCTCACACTCTATTATGTAAATTTTAACACGTTGATGGATATCCATGTAAAATTGGTCTTCCTTTAAGTGTATCAAATAATAATAATTCCATTAAGGTCATGTCTCAAACAATAGAAGATGACCCTTTCTATTTCATCAAGACTAGGGTCACCTCATGGTGTTTGAGCCCATGCTTTATGGTTTTGATTTCAATATTTTGATGCATAAGTATGAAAAAGTGTGTCATCTTAGATATGTAGAAACAAATATTAAAGCTATAAAAGGTCGTGTCTTTGTGAATAGTGCAAGGGGGGCCCTTCAACTACAAGATAAGGCTCACCTCATCGTGTTCGAGTCACCCTTTGTACTACTAATTTCAATGTTTTCATGAACAGTTATTTACATGAATGGTTGTTTTTTGCACTCTTTCTCGTAGTCCCATATATGAATTTTTCAAATATTAGAGAGCCCCTGAGGTGATATTTGAAGAAAAACTTAGCAAGAAACTTTTTGATTTTCTACAAAAGGTCTAATAGCCTCATTAGTACTCTAAAATCTCTCACAAGTTCTTGGTGAGCATAACTCTTTGAGGATATCCCAAATATTCAAAGAAAGATCTTCACATTAGTTAGATATGAGAGAATTTCAATGGAAAAGAAGAATTCCTCTTCCCACTTATGTCTCAATTGAGAACATACAATTTTTTCACATATCAGTTCATTGGGCTATCCTTAGATAGGCACAAAAGTAGCTACTAAAGGCTACATGGACAAAATAACCACAAAGGATGTTCATGTCAAGACTTAGTGTGTGCATCACAATTCTACATGCAAATTAGTGCAATACTATTATGCATTCTCTGCTACTTACATGTTCTGAAAGGCAAGGATTAGAAGTCAAAGGTGAAGGAAGAGGATGATACAACACAATATGTTATTACAAAGGAGAACAAAGTTGGATACATTGAAAGAGATAGATCTTGTAGGGGAGAGTAGGGAGGCAATGCAATTAGAAATCAATGAACTAATGGATGAAGTTATAAATATAGCGGAACAAATAGGCCCAATAGGGGAGAGCAAGGAGGCAGTGCAATTAGACATTGAGAAACTACAAAGAGGAGTATAGAAATTTTCACCAATGAAGAGGAGGCAAATGTAATAGAGGACCAACCTTTACGCTTCTTGTGTTTTCCATTGGCAACCATGACTACATTCTCTTCTATGATTTTCAAATAGTATTTGACCTAAGGGTGAACTATTGATTGGGTATTGTTGCAAAGAAACTTCAGGAGGATAATAATTTTATAAAGGAGGATTAAGGAGACAAATATAAATGGTTGGATTCTCATATCAAAGAAAGTGAATTCTTATACTGACTATGATATATAATGGAGACATGTGCTACATTCATGGCCTCCCAACAAGAAAAAGAGTTTGAAGCTACATAGCAAAGATGTGATCTAATGGATATGGAAAGGCCCAAGTGAGCATCATCCTTTGTTCAAGTTGATAACAAAACTATCAATTCGTGGAAGCGTGTTATGTTAGAAGATTATGAGAATTAAAAAATACTCATCATTGACCTTTTGTTCCTATCAATTTAGATATATATCTCGTATGTACTATGTGAGTTCAGATAATTAATTTATTTTTTATAATTACTTTATTATGTGAGTTATTTATGAGTATCCCAATGTCTTGCAGCTATTTTGTATGAAGAAAAGTTTGTAAGCTAAGGCAAAGGGAAATAGGTTGAGGGCTTAAGCAAGGACCTAGCCCTTGAGATGTACATAGAGAAGATTAGTTTTCCAAAAGGCCAAATTTTCCACGAATAGTCCAATTTCAGTTATTCATTCTGAAGACTTTATCTAAGTATTTATGAGTTTCTTCATTGAGAACAAATTGTTAATGCTTGTCTCATGATAGCGAGCTTGTACCATAAATTCAAAAAATGAATTATAATATTCAAACATCAAGCATGACAAGATTTGGATCTCTCAGTCCTCTACCACTCCAAACTTTGAATAGTGCAGAGTGGCCAATTCTAGAACAAGAAACATTTGAATCTTTTAAATTAAAGATTCATGCAAATTTTCAAAGATATATGTGACCTAATGTAGCGAGTTGACAACAAGTGAAGATCACAATCTTCATGCCATTACATATTTTTATGGACTTCTTTAATGATGAGAAAGTCCGGAAAACATCTTCAATGTTCATATGCAAATCAAAGAAATGCATGGACTTCCTAGGTCAAAGTTGGTATACAAAAGAAGTTTGTGGGATTACGTCCAAAGTGAAATGGAAATCCGTTGTTTGTAAATATATGATTGCATCACAAAATTTTATTATGACTTTCTATTAGATGAGATGGCATTATGTGAATGGAAAGATTGTAGCAATTGATCAGGACTTACAGGATGACGTTGATAATCCTATGACAATGTTAGAGGTTTTCTTAGAGGATGAGCTCTTAATGATGTTCAATGTAAGGGCAAATGTCTCTTTATATCAATTGCGAATGGACCTAGCAAACGAGGACTATCACAATGTTGTTTTAGATAAATAAAAATGGTTGATCACTATGAATCATTCACAGTTGTATTGCATTCAACACATGGTATTATCCTGAATGCATGGCAATTGTCTTCGTAAATGTTGACCCATGCTGAGAGTAAGGTATCCCAAGCCATAGGGCTAGATATTTGTTCCCTTTGGGGAGTGTTCAATAAGGATTAGCTTTTATCTCCTAGAACAATTTTTTAAATGAGAGGACTATGTATCATGTGTGCTTTCTATGTTATAGCGCATCTTGAGGCCAATCCTAAGGTATAGGAGAGCTGTAGAGGGGGGGCAGCAATTAACCGAGGGGTGCTCCTTGTGTCTGTTTTACATGGTGTATAATACCAATATGTGTAGGGACTCCCTGTGAGGATTTTGGGAAAGGTTAACCGTTAGACTACAAGCCATATAAATGCCATGAGGTCGTGGGGTATTTTCGTGGAGCATAAAGGCTTGGATAGAGCCTTAAAGCCAGTGTCGTGCCTAGTTTAGGTCCCGATAGGTGGTGCGTTTTACTGGGAGCCATTAATAAGTGGCAGTATCCAAATCACGGTCAATAGGGATCAATTTATTAGTGTATGTCAAAAGGCAATGAACTAGATCCAAAAGACCATCAAGCTAAGCTTCAGAAGCAAGAAAGAGCTAAACAGGCTAGATGGCGGGCCAAAATTATTAGGAGATGGTTTCCTCAACAAAGTGGTCCGTTGTTCCTACAAGGGAGGGGTCTTAGCAACCCTAATTCCACGAATAGTTCATTAGGAGGAGAAAGTTTCAATACTTTCCCTCTTCCAGTTAGTCAACCCATTTTGAGTGGGGTAATAGTGCCACCTATTCAAACTCTCTTAGCGAATCCGATCATCATGACACAACCCATTGCAATCCCAGTAGAAACCCCAAACTTGCCAACCTTAGGATTTCCTCTACCCATTTTTAATGAGTTAATAGAGAAATATGTGGAACTTCATTTTAATGAGTTCCAAAAGTTAATGTTTGACTATTGAATCCAAGACGAAGAACACTTGATGATGTTCTTTAATATGACCGAAGTTGCAATATGGTATCATAGCCTAGAGGCTGAAACCATAACTACGATTGATCTATTTTTTATAGCCTTTCGAAGAGAGTTTGCCCCTAAAAGGGGAGTTCAATATTGGCTGTGTGTTCTCAATGTAACACATCAAGAACATCACAAGAATGTTCGAGGCTATGCCAAGAAACTGAAGGAAGTATTTTGTAAGTTACAGACTTATATTCCCATTCTGAATTTTGCTCGGTTATAATAATTTTTTCATGGGCTGGACTTTAATATCCAGGTGCAATTGAGTAGTGTTGCTCTTGCCGACACATTACTACGGCTATTACACGAGCAGAGGAGATAGAATCACGATTACAAGCAGTCTATACCTCTAGGGAAAACTGGAATCTGAGTCTAGGTGCCAGAAATATTTTGGCATTGACAAATGGAGGTAAGGGACACCCATGAGTACCTCTACTGTGAGAGAAAGCATGATTTTGAATGTGCCCATGTTGTTAGCTTCTCCCATGTGACCATGTTTATGGTTAGTTAGATGGCTTTACCAAATGTTGGAATCCAAATGACTAATTCTAATGTTGTTCCAATGAATCAGCAAAACCAATTTCCAATCAAGTGGTTAGTCCAATGGAATGACAGGTAGATGATTACGGCTATGAGTCAAGTGCCTTGAATGTCCTTAGCAAAGTTAAGGATATGATGAAGCATTATACTGACAAAATTGCCAAACATTATAGGCAAATAGCTGTTGTTGTCAATTTCCTTAAGAAGCAGCATAATTTGATAGGGACTCGACACCCTGAAGAGGATGCCCCCTCAAGATTTAGTTGTAAGTGGTGTGGCGGCTAACATTTCCCTACCAAATGTTAAATGTGACATATGCAGCAAGTTCAGCCACTTAGCTAGTACCTATTGGAGCAAGATTAGTTTTCTCCAGCAAGGGAGCAAATAGCTAGGTCCAATGAACTATGAAGTGCAAGGGAATAATCTCCAGCAAGATGAGGGACCGAAACAAATACTACAAAGAGGGAAGGCTATTGTAGAGGAGCTACCTAGTGGCAGTGGAGTCAACCTTATTGAAGTTGTACATGTCAATGGCACTAAAGCTTCTAATCTACGGGTTATTACAAGAGGTCAAAAGGGTAAAGAATGTGACAAAGACAAGGTAAAACATGTCAAGGGAAATCCTAAGCAAGATGATAAGGGGACGCAAGTCCTTAATCTTGACATGGAAGGCAGACCTCTAAAAGGCATTGAAAGTAAAACTGACCCCAATAAAGTATTGCCAAAGAAGAAGACAAAAGCTAAGGAAGAGGCACCAAGGCCTATTCAATGACCAAATGAGAGAATGGTCTAGTGGGAGAAGAGAGCTATTGCTAGCTATCATAAATTTGATTTAGCAAGTTCTCTTTGCGAGGTTAAGCCGGATGTAAATCTCCTACAGTTGATCAAAGTTATCCCCACGAGCATGAATAGAGTTTCAGAAGATCTTCACACTGGGTATATTGTGGAGCCCTTGGGCATAGCATGGGTAGGAGATTATTGGTTTGAGCATGCTAAAAAGAATTGTCCAAGGGTAGCAGCATACGTTGAGATGGCATATTAGTGGAACATGCTATTGTGGACATAGGATTCTCCATCAACATCATGAGTTTGGAATTGATGGAGAGGCTAGAGTTAGAAATCTAAAAGGACGCCTCCACGATTCTCCGAATGTTTGATGATAGTTTAAGACTATCCAAGGATTGCATCAGTAAAGTCCATGTGACTGTCACTAATGTGGAATGCATTTTGGACTTTAGGATTATCAGGTTCACAAGGTAGCCTAGCTATCAAGTATTGCTAGGTAGGACATGGATCTTATAAGCGGACTGTCAGGTTGATATACCTGCTGGTTGGTTGATCTTTGGTAGAGGTGTCGGATGTGTAGTAGTAGATGCCTATCCTGAATCTCCTCAAAGTAAGATAATACCTTTATCTTTGTTAGAGTTAGATACATTAGATGACCCATCTGCTAGTGAGACATCATTAAGTGACGAATCCAAAGAGAGGTCCACTATAGAGGATATCTATCAGGTAACTTTGAATGAATCAATAGAGGCTTAGGAAAAGATAAGAGACATTGACATAATTGATGTAGACCTTCGGACGATGAATGATTCACATCCAATTAAATTAGGATACATGCTCAATTTGGAAGAGAGAGAGGACTATGTGACCTTGATTCAAGAATTCTGTGACATATTTGCTTGGAGTTATGATGAGCTGAGAGATATTCCTCCTAACCTCACTGTTCATACCATTCCCCTAAAGGAAGATAGTTGTCCTGTGCAAAAAAAAGTGAGGCATATGAATTTTGAACTAAGGGATGGGTTATTCGAGGAATTGACAAAATTACGGAAAGCTGGCCTGATATTTTTGGTACAACGCACAGAGTGGTGTTCACCAATCGTTATCAAGAAAAAGAATAATAATTGAATTCGACTTTCTGTAGATTTTAGAGAGCTTAATAAGTAGAGATTAAGAATTACTATCCATTACCATTCATTGATTAGATTTTAGATCAATTAGCGGGTAGGAAAATCTATTCATTTATGGATTGCTTTGTGGGATACAACCAAATGGCTATTGCAAAGGAGGATAAGTTGAAAATGACATTTATCACTATCTTCAATACCTTTGTGTATCACATGATGGCCTTTGGGTTATGCAATGCGCCTGGTTCTTAGCAATGAAAAATTGATAAGACTTTTGGTGACATTTCTCCAAAGGAGTTAAAAGTTTCATCAATGATCTGAGGGTACCCACCATAAGGGATAGACAATTGATCATTTTAAGTAAATATTTTGAGCGTTGCAAACAGTTCTGCATTGCTCTTAATCTACAAAAGTGTGTCTTTGGGGTGCTTTATGGGTTGTTATTGGGCCATGTGGTTAGTTTTGATGGTATCGTGAACTGACCTTGAAAAGATAAAGGTCATTGTCGCTATGAGCCCTCCTCCATGCACTCCAATAGAGGTACATAGCTTTCTATCACATTAGTGGGATATTATCAAAGATTTATTAATGCATTGGTAAAAAGAATATTGCCATTGATGAACTTGTTATCTTTTAATTGTCTATTTAGTTGAAGTGAAGCAAGTCAGGTATCTTTTGAGGATGTGAAGCAGGAACTAGTAAAAGCACCAATTCTAAAAGCACCCAAAAGAGATCATGTATTTTATATATTTTTAGCAACAACAATGCATAGTATTAGCTACTGTTTAACCCAAATTTGGGAAGAGAAATGGTATCATATAATTTCCTTTACTAGCCATAAATTGGGGATATCTGAAATTAATTATACTTATATGGAGAAATTGTACCTTCGAATGGTTTTTGCGACAAAGAAATTTAGACACTATATTCTCTATGAGAGGGTGGTATTTTTTACGAAGGTGGAAGGACTTAGATTGTTGATGAACAAGTTACAGCTGCCTAACTTTTTAGCAAAGTGGTTAATCACTTTGCAGGAGTTCGACTATGAGAAAGAGTAAGCCACCAAAGCTGCAGGGCATTGTGGAGTGTCTTATGGATTTCGAGGAGCCAAAGGAAATTTTGGCTAAAGGAAGTGACATTGAAGGTTTATTCAAAATTGATACAGCTTCCATTCCTTCTTGGTATGTAGCTATAACACATTATCTATCTATAGGAGAGGTTGGGGCTGCTCTATCAAAGTCTAAGAAGAGAAAGATTGAGCAGCAAGCACTACGCTTTTCAATTATAGTGGGTGTCTTGTATCAGAAAGGTGCGGATGAGATTTATTGACAATGTGTAGTACCTGATGAGCTACCATTTATTCTTGAGGAATGCCATGATTTAATGTGGGGGACATTTTGCTAGATGACTTACTGCCCAGAAAGCTCTACGTGCTCGATAATGGTGGACATCGATTTTCCAAAATGCTTTCAATTATGTTAAGCATTGTGATGTCTATCAAAGAGACGATGCCATGGAGAATCGTAAGCGGCCGCTGAACCCTATTTTAGTTATGTTACCCTTCAAAAATTGGGATATCAATTTTGTTGGACCAATATACCCTTCAGCAACAACTACACGGAAGCATTATATCATTGTAGCGAGTGACTATTTTTCAAAGTAATCTGAAGCTCGAGCAATGATAAAGGATAACACTAAGGAGACTGCCAATTTCATTATGAAGCAAATTGTTTGCCATTTTGGTCCACCTAAGGAGTTAGTGTCTAACCAAGGGACACACTTTTTGAATAAGGTTATAGTAGCCTTAACAGAAGCTTTGAAGATTAAACATAATAAAACCACCCCATATAATCCACAAGCAAATGGTCTAGTTGACAGTATGAATAAACAGCTTGTAAGGATCTTATCCAAGATAGTATTTGAAAGTAAGCCAAATTGGAATAAGAAATTGTATGTGGCGGTTTGGGCTTACAATACAACATTTATAAGAGCTACAGATCACACCCCATTCAAGCTGGTATATGGGGAAGAGTATATCTTACCATTGAAAATAGAGCTGCCCAATGTGCGATTTGCTCTCTCAATCATTCATTGGGTGAGGCACAAGCATTGCAAGAAAGATTTATTTCTCTTGCTCTTCTTGATGAAATTCGATTGCAGGCTCTATTACATCAAGAGGTAGGGAAGAAGATAATGAAAGTGCTTCACGATCTTTGGGCTAAGAAATATAAATTTGTGAACAATCAATTGGTGTTGTACCGTCATGCTCGTCGTGAGCTATTTCCTGATAAGCTAAAACCCAAATGGGATGGGCCATATAAAATAGTTCGTTTAGGAAAGAATGGCTCTACAGCCCCTCTAGCAGACTTGTAGGGGTTAGAGTTCAAAAATAAGGTGAACTTTAATAAGTTGAAGTCTTACTACGTGTAAGGGCTAACATTGGGCTTGGTGCCTGTGTAGGTCCTTCAAGATTCAGCTTTAACTTGTAGTAAGTACCAAGACAATCTGATAGGAAGAATCATTCCTTATCTTGACCATCCGTATTTAGAGAAACATTACCACCAAGGTCAAGTGATCTGGTGGAGTAAAAGTTATTAGGTTATTGAGTGGCAAGATGGATCTTTCATGTGGGATATTAAGGTCTACTACCACCATTGTCAAAGGATTCTTACAAGTATCTCTATTGAGTTTAGCAAAGGAGAGATTGTACTGTTATACATCCTCTCTCTCGGCTCGACTTTGATTATCATAAGTACAAGTGAGTTGATCAGTATGGCATGGCCTATCAATGAAGACTAGGTCTATAGTTTGTATTTTGACAAAGCTTCTAGAGGGCCCACTAAGAATGCGAGTGTTGGTGTGGTCATTAAAGATCCCCAATGTAGAGTTGTTATGAAAATGGGAACATATCTTGGCATTGCTTTTACGGGGCATAATACAAGGCCTTAATTATGGGACTGGATCTAGCCCGATATGGTGATATCCATCAATTATTGGTAAAAGGTGACTCGTAGCAACTGATCAATCAATTGAATGGGACCTAAAGTGTGAGGGATCCTATTCTACGGATGTTCCACCATGTAGCCTTGGATATGATGCATCTTTTTGAGGAAGTGAATCGCCAACTTATTCCTTGATAGTGGAATCACTTTGTAGATTCCCTGGCCAATTATGCTTGTGTTAAGGATATCTTTTTCAATTGTGGTCCTAGGGTGCTCTTACAATTTCCTCCTAATATTAGCTTAGGGCTACTTTGGGGATTTCTTACTGATACATCATATTTTGACCGCCACTAGTTTGTATGGATTATGAGTCAAGTGGCAGTTGATCACCTTTCTATTTTGTCATGGATGCATAGGATTGTTTATCATCATATTCGTCAGACACCCCTTGCTGTTTATGTAGAAGGATTAGCCAATAACCTGATGCACTTAATGTAGGGCTAGAGGAGCCCTCAGCCTTGGTCAGCTTTATGCTTTAGTAGAGTTACATTGGGACCAAGGGTTTGTTTCAATAGTACATTGTTGAATGGTCTTTTCATAAATTATTTTGTTAGGCCAAGAGGGCTAGTTATTCTATAGTGAAGTGCTATATTTCGTTAGGACAAAAGGGCCATCTGTCTATCTAATGCAAGTACGGTTAATGGTTTTGTTTTAGTGATGTGCTATACAAATTCAATGAAACCTGAGGGAGCCTTTTGTTGCATAGAAGTTCTTATGGCCAAATCCACGTGATATTTTTCCTTTACGAGTACTTTCTTTCTATTCTATGTGTTTATGTACTTGTGGGGGATTTTTCTTTTATTGGGGATTGTCAATCAATGCATGAAGTCCCAGGGTTAGGTTAGGTGTATCTTAGGGAGGTCTGAGTAGTTGTCTGGCATCAAGACATTATCATGCATTCTAAGAATTGTTAGGTGTGCCTGAGGGAGGTCTGAGCAACATCAAGACATTGTCATGCATTCTAAGAATTGTTTAAGAAGATAGTCCTAGTGACCCTATTCTGCTAGCCTACTCACTAGGCAGTCGTTTCTATTTTATTAGTAGTGAGATAGTTAGAGAATCTTGCCAAGTAAAAAGAAGAAAATTTTTAATATACTTAAAATACCAAAAAAACAAAGGTGTGTAAAAAGGGGTTCTAACCCCCTAAAAATAAGAAAAAAGAAACGAAAATAAGAAAATTCATAAGAGCAATTGATCATCACCTTGTGAAGGCCTAGTAGGTGCTTGGGGATGAGTCAAGACCTAGGGCCAATGCCTTGTCTTCCCAGGGGTGGCATCTAGCTAGAAAAATACTAAGAAAGATTGAAGAAAAAATAAAAGTGAGAATAAGAAAAGGATTAAGTGTCACCTTGCAAGGGCTTGCTAGGTTCTTGGATACCAAGTCAGGACTTGAGGCCAATGCCTTGTTCTCCTTGGGTCACTATGCTCATCTCCCTCCTTTTTACATACCCAAGTCCTCACCTAGTAGAAGTTCCTAGTCTAGTTGTCCTAAGTTGGATAGGTAGTTCAAACCACCACCTAGGATGACTTCTTCGATGGCTCTTTTTAGCCAGTCTATATTGGAGCACTTGCTCTAGATTTCTATCAAGCTATGCTAGGCCTATCTCTTGGGGTTTCATGCCTTGATCTTGTTGAAAGGGAAGTGGAACCCGAGAGGAAGAAGCTTGGTGATGAGAGCTATGGCAGATGGAGAGCAAGAGCCAAGAGAAAGAGAGACTCAAAAGTGGGAACTCCAACAACCACAATGTGTGGCTGAGCCTTCCTTTATTCAAACTGTCACTAAAAGAATAAAAAATAAGTGACTATGACGGCCGCCTGCCACCTACAGTGTACAATGGCGGGTACAATCAGTGTAGTAATACACGGATGACTAGGCGGAGGTGCCTTTACCCCCAACAACCTCCCACTTAAAGGTGAATATGCCCTAGGAAGAGAGAAAAAGAAAAGACAATACAACATGCACACATGTACAAGAGGATGAGGAAAAAGACATTATCCCATCCAGTGCCCATCAATCTCCTGAGGAAGGCAAAGCGCTCGGTAGTGAGGCTTTTTGTGAGCAAGTCTATAGGATTCTGCTCAGTCGGAATCTTGACAAGGTCAACAGACCTGTCCTCAACGACCTCGCGAATGAAGTGATACCTCACCTCAATATGTTTCATCTTCGCATGGAAGACCGGATTCTTGGCCCGGGGATTCTTGGCCAACTGAATGGCACTCATGGAATCCGAATGCAGTGTAGGCATAACATCTGTCATACCAAGTTCTGCAATCAATCGGCCTAACCAGAGAGCCTCCTTGCAAGCCTTTGTGGCTACAATATACTCAACCTTTGTAGTAGAAAGAGCCGTACACTTCTACGCCTTGGACATCCAAGAGATAGCCCCTCCAAAATAAGTAACACATAGCCAAAAGTGGACTTCCTACTATCTGCATGTCCTGCATAATCAGAGTCAGTATACCCCACGACTCCTATATCCTGGCTGCCATACCAAAGGCACATATTTGATGTGCCCTTCAGGTACCTCGTGATACCCTTTACGGCATCCCAATGTTTCTTGCCAGGTGTAGCCATATAACGTGCCAGAATCCCAACTACAAAAGCTATATCTGGACGGGTGGCTATCATGGCATACATAAGACTGCCCACGGCTGATGCATAGCGAATCTTGGCCATCTCGACCCTCTGCTCATCTGTCTACCGACAATAGGCCTGTGAAACCTTCACATGAGAAGGTAATGGACAGCCAATAGGCTTAACATCCTGCATGCGGAAGTGCTCAAGGACTTTATGAATGTACTTCCTCTAGGACACATAGAGTAGTCTCTAAGATTGATCGTGTGTAATGTGCATACCAAGTATATGAGAGGCATGTCCCAGATCTTTCATCTCAAAGCACTTCTTGAGGTGAGCCTTAAGAGCATCTAGCTCCTCATGAGCTGTCCCTGCTAAAAGCATGTCATCCACATAAAGTACCAAAATCAGTAAAGAACCGTCACCGGCTTTCTTCGTGTACAAGCATGGATCCATAGCACTGTGGCTGTAAGCTTGTGACTATGAATGCATCAAACTTATGGTACCATTTCCTAGATGCCTGCTTCAAGCCATATAGACTCTTCTTTAGCTTGCACACTAGGTGTTCCTGCTTCAAGCCATATAGACTCTTCTTTAGCTTTCACACTAGGTGTTCCTTGCCAGGGTCTACAAAGCCCTTAAGTTGCTCCATGTAAATCTCATCATGCAAGTCCTCATGTAGAAAAGCCGTCTTGGCATCCATATGGTACAAGTTGAGGTCAAGCTGTGCAACCAAGGCCAAGACTAAGCATAGGGTGGTCATCTTGACCACAGGAGAAACGACTTCATCAAAGTCAACACCATGCTCCTGCTTAAAACCCTTAGCAACCAATCAAGCCTTGTATGCCGGCTTGGGGTGTCCAAGGGTACTTTTCAACTTGTACACCCACTTGCATGGCAAAACCTTCTTACCCTGAGGCAAGGAAACCAAATCCCAAGTCTGATTCTTATGCAATGAGTCAAGCTCAGACTACATAGCCCTCTCCCAAGAGTGACAATCACCCCTGCACATAGCCTCATCATAAGTGAGAGGCTCTCTTGCATCTCTAACCAGTACATAATCCATAGAGGGTGCAAAATGGTCAGGAGGTTGTCTACCTCTAGTAGAACGCCTTAATCCAGGCTCTACTACTTGACCGACATCCTGTCTAACATCAGCATGTCTAGCATTTGGGCCATGAGCATCAGGTGATGCTGCGCGCTGTCTAGCTGGCCATGGAGCGGGCTGAACGGGAGCAAGTGGCTCCTCCTCTTGAAAGATCACTCTGCGTACCTCAACCACTTTCTCAAGCTGCATATGCATTTTGTCCTCATGAAAGATGACATCATGGCTGTGGATCACTTTCCGCACCTGCGGATCCCATAGACGGTAACCCATCTCTCCTGCATCTCCATAGCCAATGAAAATTCATTTGACACTTTTAGGATCTAGCTTATTGCATTTGTCCTTGGGCACATGTTAGAATGCCTCACATTCAAAGACATGCAAATGATCATAAGAGGGGGGCTTGCCTGCCCATACCTCCTCTGCAACCTGAAAGTCAATGCCACTGCTAGGCGACCTGTTAATGAGATGCACTGCAGTAGTAACTGCCTTAGCCCAAAAGTGTTGCGATAAGCCAGCCTAGCTAAGCATGCTACGGACCCTTTCCTAATGGTCCTATTCATGCGTTCAGTCACACCATTCTGGGGTGGGGTGTAAGGGGCGGTCAACCGATGCTTAATACCCCACTCATCACAAAACTACTCAAAAGCATGTGATACATACTCACCCCCATTATCTGACCTTAGGCATTTGAGCTTTTTCCCAGATTGGTTCTCTACCAATGCAAGCCAACGCTGAAATGTATCTAAGACATCGTATTTTCTCTTTATGGGATAAGCCCAAACCTTACGTGAGTAATCATCTATGAAAGTAACAAAGTACTTTGCCCCACCAAGTGACTGATAGGGCATGGGCCCATATACATCTCAATGCACAAGAGCCAAGGGTTCACCCATGCGTTTCTTACTAGACTTTTTATGCGTATTTCTAGTCGCCTGCCATACAAACAATGATCACAACAATCAAAATGCGAAGAGTCAAAGGCGGAAGATACTACAAAGCACTGAGCATTTTCATTCCTTTAAGAGACATATACCCCAAACGAGCATGCCAAAGGGATACATGGGGAATAGAACCCACAGACAAAACATGATCTAGTGTAGCTCCAGATACAAGTAAGGGATAGAGACTGCCAAACTTGGCACCTCTTGCAAGTACAAGCCTCCCACGAGTAATCTTCCATACAGAGTCTTCAAAAGACACAAAATATCCTGCATCATCGAGCTATCTAGCTGACATAAGGCTGCGAGTCAACGTAGGTACATGGCGTACATCATGCAAAACAAAAGGACTGCCAGAAGGAAACTGCCGCCGCCTAACATCTCCAATGCCCACAATGTCAAGAGACGTGTCATCACCAAGACGCACAGAACTAGACATGGTAAGATAGGTATGAAACCAATCTCTACAGGGTGTCACATGAAAGGACGCACCCAAATCCAAGATCTAGCACTGCACATACATAGAATGTATCTCAGAAGCTTGTAAGGCATCGCATGAAGAAGCTGCAAGTATGTAATCATCATCTGAATCAATGACCTACATGACATTAACCTCTTTGATCTTCACACTGGACTTTATAGGTACAATACTGTGCTCAAAAGACTTTTCCTGCACTTTTTCTTTTCCCTTTTCCTTGCGCTTATCATTGCGCATTTTATGACACTGCGGCCTAATATGTCATGCTTTCCCACAATAATGACAGGTAAGATCAAACTTCCATCCACAGGACTTACTACGACCACGTGACTTGGACTTGGACTTTTGAGAGTCCCTACCCTTATGATCATTATCATGCCTGCCATTTCTGCCACCTCTAACGGTCAATGCATGTGAAGAGCGGGAAGCATCATTGTTTCTCTTGTTGATTTCCTCAGTCAATAAAGCACTCTCAATATCTTTGATTTTCAGCCCATCAAGCTTGTTCCTGCATATGGCAATACGGAATACATCCCATGATTCAGGCAAGGTGCCAAGCAAAAACAATGGGTGCAAGTTGTCTTTGAACTCAATACCCTGTGACAACAGACTCTTCATGATAGCATGAAACTGATTGAAATGAGATGAAAGGGAGGTCCCCTCCTTCATGCAAAGATCCATTAACTGCTTCAGCCAATACATTTGTGACGCAGGGCTCTGCTGCGCATAGAGCTCCTAAATCTTCTCCCATAAATCCCATGCACTCTTATTCTCATCTTCAACAACGTTATGATGGACTTCTTCTGAGAGTGACACAATAATGGTAGACTTGCATAGCTCATCAACTTCCATCCAAATATCATCATCCATATCCTCAGGTTTAACACCCTTGAAACGTAAGGGTTTAATCTACAACTTTTGCACCAAAACTTGCCATATTTGGGACTTCCAATACCCATAGTTGATACCATCCAACTTGGCAATGTTAAAGAGAGCTATATCTTTCAGATGACCAATCATACTGTCCCAGATCCAAGCAAAAAAGCAAAATTGTAGGTTGTTGTAATTAGCAAAAAATGCACTAAAACCGTTGCTAAAACTGGGTGAAAGGATGGATTTCACCAAGAGAACCACCTGTCCACCAAATATGAGCAAGATAACATCAAATAGTAAGCATTACTCTCATAGAAGTGCTCAAAATCTGCTGATTTCAGCTTGCTATAATAAATGACGACAGTATGTAAAACTGTCCCAAAATGAAGCAATCACTGATACATATATCACTGCAACTGCCAGGTAGCAAGATACATCCAACAGTGAGTTTCCAAGGGCAAGAAGGTACCAAGAAATGTCAAACCAATAACCTATTAGGCAAGAGACATCTCATAGGTCCAAAAGTCATGAATGTAATGGGTCTCAGGGTAAGAGAAGAGACCAGGCACAAGCACAATTGATAGAGCAAGAAGCTCAATACATAACCATCCAAGATGCATGCAAAACTGACAAACCTATGACAAAGATAGGTGCTTGCCCCAATAGGCATATCAAATCATCCCACTACAGACAAACTGCAGACATAAAGCTCTCAAGAGAGCAAATGCATGTAACTGTCTCACAAGCTCAAGCTCATCTGTAAATAAGACTATGTGTACATCCGAATATACCAAGGGGCTCCCACTGGAAGTAAAGTTAGATGCAAAGAGAGCAAGCAATGCTCTAATACATTGAATACATAACATCAAACATGCCAAATCCTAGTAGGGTACATCCGAAGCATAAATCTCAAGCTATCTCAGACATGTAAAGCATAAGCCTGAAAGCATTCAAAGAGCATGTAACTGACAATCAAATGTAATGCCCAGTAGATCCAAAATGCTTAAATATATCTGAAGATGAAGCTCCAAGTAATTGTCAAGCATGGGCAAACCAAGTGGCATCCATATCTGACCAAAGCATAAATACAAGAGGCCTAAATGTCAAGCAGTGACAATAGGCATAGACCGGTCCAAAGCATCCCATACACCAAGTAAATGAGCTTCAACCCACTATATTAAAACAAGTAATTTATTGTTAAATGAAACTCAAACGGTGCTCAAATTTGCTCCAAATCAGTCCCAAAGCATAGACATAGCATCCCATAACATCCTGGCATCACCGAGCATCTATAGGCATCAAACGGGCAATGCCAAGAAGCATCAAACAATAAATGTCAAGTGCTGCCATGTTTTGACAGTCCTGGGACTGTGTATACAGCAAAGGGCTGAAGGGGGAAGCACTCGAATCAATCACCGAGAGTCAAGCACTAATGCCAGGGAGTCAAGCAATGCTCGAGAGGGTTGCCAAGAGTGTTGGGAAGCCTAGGAGAAGCAGGGAAATACCGGGAGCATATTAGCCCAACCCCCTAAAAATTCACCGAAAGTTACACTGGCTATTCTTGGGGGCTGGGGGATCTTCAACAACCCTCGAGGGCACTTGGCAATGTCAAGGAGACTCCAATGCAGCCTGAGAAGAAGCCGATGAAGGTCCGGAAGCTTAGGGAGGAGGCAGGAGATCAAAATATACCTGCAAATGAAGGTGCCATGGCTGCCATTGAAGCTCGGGTTGAAGCTCTTCAAATTTGGGCTGAAGAGAATTCCGGGCAAGCTCCAATGCCTTTGCTCTGATACCAGTTGAAAGAGAAGTGGAACCCAGGAGGAAGAAGCTTGGCGATGAGAGCTTTGGCGGATGGAGAGCAAGAGTCAAGAGAGAGAGACTCAAAAGTGGAAACTCCAACAACCACAATGTGTGGCCGATGGGCCTTCCTTTATTCAAACTGTCATTAAAAGAATAAAGAATAAGTGACTGTGACGGGCCCCCGCCACACCTGTAGTGTGCAGTGGCGGGTACTGTTAGTGTAGTAATACACGGGTGGCTAGGTGGAGGCACCTTTACCCCCAACACTTGTTAGGGGGTAGGGTGAGAGTTGTGGTCGTGCTTTATTGTGTATTTTGTTTTGTGGCAGCTCGATACTTTTTGTCATTGTTTTGTGTAGATCACTTCATGGATTCGACAAGCTGAGTCGCCCTATCCCATGGTCGCCAATGAGAGCGTAATTTAATTTCCAAGACATGTTAGAAAGGTGCAAAATTATACAAATTTTACACGAAATTCAAAGCCTGACGAAAGTGGAAGACACGAATTCGACGATTTTAAGTGATTGTGGAAGACGATAATGCAAATTTTGACCGTTGTAATGATTGCACATTTTTCATAGTTTTTTTGACTATCAGATCCAAGTAAAACTTCAAGCATTGGACACGAAGGATTTTTCAAATCTCAAATCGATTGCCAAAAGAAGGAATTGTGGTAGGAGGCTAGACATCTGAAGGGCTAAAATTTGGCCAAGATTGCAAAGGGCATGGCCTTTGGGCCTTTGGGCCTTTGGGGGGCCTTAGGCGTTGCCCCCTCCTTCATGACAATTTATAGGAAGAGTAGAGAGGTTGAGAACAAGTGATCAATCCGATCAGGGCAATGGGATCTTTGAATTTTTCACTCCCAATCACCAATTGTCTTGCATAAAATGGTTGCCCAAACAGAAACTTCAAAAATCAGTCTTTCTCTCTCCTCCCTCTCTCCTCTTGATGCATATTTCCATGATTCGATTTGTGAGAGAAGGGGGTGGGCTAATTGGAGAGATTCTGATTTGGAGATGATGCTGAGACATGATGGAGCATAGATCGATATTTGGAGGAGTGTTAGCGGCTATTAATAAGCACCAGTGACCTTCCAATGTAGATGTGTGTGAAATAAAGAGTGATTTCATAAGTGTTAAATTTCATTGTTTTATAAGAAATATTGGTTGCAAATGGTTAAAAATGGTCGTTCTTGATTGTCAATGATCTGTTTAATGAGAACCATTAAGAAAATCAACAAGAATATGTCGTCTATTAATTTTTCTCCATATACATGAAACTCGTAAATTACGATTTTAAGGCAAATTATGGATTTTGGGGGTTTTTATGTGTTAATAGTATTTGCATGGAATGAAATGAGGAATTAAAATATTATCAACAAGTCTAATCAAGTCACATCAAAAAATAAAAAATATTACTATTTATTGACAAATAAATTGAAAAAATAGAAAATAAAATAAAATAGGGTTTTTGCCCTTGAAAAATAGAAAAAATAATATATGTGTCTGTGGATGTATGATATGGCTAAAGCATGAGGTTAGTCTCAATTTAGCTTTATCTTTATGTTAAAGTGAGCATTTATCACTTCTTATGAAGAAAAATACATCAAAACGCTCTCTAAACCTACCACCTAATGCACAAACTTAAGCAATAGGGAGAGGACAGGGTAATAAGTGTTGATTACATGTTGAATCTGATTTTTTCTTATGTATGTTGCATATAGGACACGTGTTTTGAGAATTAAAGGGTTCAATAGCACGAGCATGCTTGGTGTTGATCCTATGCAACATGGCAATTATGTTTAGAATGAAAGCATAAAAAGAAATGGTTTTTCACTATCACAATGTTGTTTTAGATTAATAAAAATGGTTGAGCACTATGAATCATTCACAGTTGCATTGCATTCAACACATGGTATCATCCTGAATGCATGGCAATTGTCTTCTCATAAACATTGACCCATGCTAAGGGTGAGGTATCCCAAGCCGTAGAGCTAGATATTTGATTCCTTTGGGGAGTATTTAGTGAGGACTATATTTTATATCCTAGAACAATTGTTTAAATGAGAGGACTATGTATCATACGTACTTTATGTGTTCACGGTACATCTCGAGGCCAATCCTCCCTGAGGTGTAGGAGAGCCATAGGAGGGGCCATGGAAATTAGCTGAGGGGTACTCCATGTGTTTGTTTTCCATCATCTATAAGACCAATATGTGTAGGGACTCCCTATGAGAAGTTTGGGAAAGGTTAATAGTTGGATTACAAGCCATATAAATGCTTATTTGGTTAGACCAGTGTGTAGCCTCCGGATGCTCCTAGCTACAAGTCCGTGGGGTGTTTTGGTGAAGCATAAAGGCCTAGCTAGAGCCTTAGAGTGAGTGTTGGGCCCATTTTAGGTCTCGACATTGTAGCAAACTCTCCACTCGCAATTGTGGCCATCACCCTACTCTGGCACTCTGCAATTGACTATTCTTGCATTCTCTAGCATTTTGTGGTCTTGAACCAAAACCTCAAAGCCCCTAATAAGTTTCTCAACAAAAATTTTTTAGTAAAGGAAAACAACGTTAGTACCTCTCTTTCTCCCCCTCTCTCTCTCCCTCTCAAGAGCTTAAGGAACTTACTTCTTCATGTTACCATGGTACCCATTTGTTGCTCCTTGTCTAGATGTCATACACTATCAAGCTCTAGTGAGATCTACAAGGTAAGGAGGAGAACAAAATTATGGAAAAAAATATTTAACATAACTTAAAAGAAACACACCAAAGAGTTCCTTACCTCTCATTATATGACATCACAAGATACTTTACGAAATCCAAATTACAATCAGTATAAGATGGGCACATGTCCAAAAGGGATCTCTCTTAGATAAACACTGCAAATAGGAGAGAATCTATGAGAAAACATTCTCTTGTACATGAAAAGGAAGGTTTACAAGAATTAAGCTACAAAAGCAAATAAATAGTAAGTTTCAAGCCCATCTGCTTATAAGAAAATCATGTAAAATTTTCAAAGTTTACTATTTCACACTATACCTTAAAACAACATTCATCACATGATCGTTGACCTCCTTATGAAGGTATGCAAGGACAAGATTATCCTCATCATCACTAAAGTCAAAGGCACAAAGCTGCTCATGTTGTTGGTGTGGCCTTCTAAGAGGTAGCATAATATCAAAGCATGGGCTACTACAAGCATCTCTAGCGGCCTCACAATTCTTTTCGTGCATGCTAACATGTCTTTCTCTAATCTCTGAGGCCTCTCCCTCCCATGCCTCTCTCTCGTGGGCCTCTGTCTCCCCCACCTCTATCTCCTTGGCCTCTGTCTCACCTGTCTCCCTTTGGTTTTGGGTTATCCTCTGAGAATTTAGCCTTGTATTGTGGGGATCTAAGGGTCTTGTGACATCAATCACCTTCACCTTATTTCTCTATTTTAGGGGAGGGATCTCCAAAATTCCCTTCATTTTTCTATCATTGATGCCATCTAAGCTCAACAATTTATCTTATTTGAACATGCAAGCAATTTAATGCTATTGAGGAATGCCTATGGAAGTTCAAATTTCTCCTTTTTTATATATCTTTTACAATCCTAGTGGACAAAATCTCAGCAATGGCAGGCTTATGGACATTCAAAATCCTCCTTAGCTCCTTAAGGACAGAGGTGTCCTGCTATTATCGCTTCCATTCAGCTCTGGCCTACAATGCAAACATGCTCTTCCCAATACTCAGTTCTTGCTACAGGCTCGGTCTAGAGATCAATCATTGATTTGCAATGTGCAAGTCTCTGGAAGATACACACCTCATAGTCTACTTTTTTGTAGCCATGTCTATGAAAATGTAGAAAGATAGTATAAGAAATCCAAATGGAGGAAAGGGTGAAAAAGTAGAAAAATGGAATAAAAGAAGCTGAACCAACATGACGCAAGGGGGGTTCCAGAATTAGGAAACCCCCCCCCCCCCACCCCTCGCATTGTGTACCAAGGGGAAGGGAGACCACACAATGCAAGAGGGGGGTTTCAAAACTAGGAAGCCCCCTTTCCCTCACGTTATGCGGCTCTTGCCTGGGGGGAGGGGGGACCAAACAACACGAGGGGTGGGCCTCCTAATTTTGGAAACCCTCTCCCCCATGTTGTGTAGCTCCTTCTGGGGGGACTGCACAATAGGAGGGGGCCTCCTAATTTTTGGATCCCCCCTCTCATTGTGTGGTCGCTCCCCCCCCTCGACGAGAGCCGCACAATGTGAGGAAGGGGGTCCAAAACTTAGGAGCCCCTCCCCCCACATTGTTTGATTCCCCCTTGCTTTCCTGGTGGGAGACCACCCAACACAAGAGGGGGGGTTTCCAAACTTAGGAACCCCCCCCCCTCGCCGCCACCCCTCTTGCATTGTGTGGGTTACCACTTGGGGGGGGGGAGGAGGACTACACAACACAAGGAGAGGGGGTTCCAAAATCTCAAGGCTCCACCCTCACTTTGTGTGGCTTCCCACGGGGGGGGGGGGGGGGGGGGGGGTCTACACAATGTGAGAAGGGAGAGCTTGAGATTTTGGGACTCCCCTCCTTGCATTCTACAGGTCCCAAGGGGATCCCTCAAGCCCAAACAACATAAGGGGGGGAGGTCCAAAATGTAAAAATTCCCCCTTGCATTGTGCAGGGCTTCGCTAATGGGAGAGACTCAACATAGATTAGCAACGAGAATGTTTGGCATGATGTTGTTATGGAGGTGTGAGACACATGCAACATGTGAAATGAAATTTTGACTTTCAATTCGGGCTATATAAGGCCATTGCATATGCTAATATCAATCGATGCCACATCAATAAGAAACATTCACCCACACATGTGAAGATTAATGGTTCATGTACGTGCCATGTGTCCACCATTGAGGTCCCTTTGCACATGTGGAAATAATTGCGTACGTACCCACCACCATGGGTGTAATACCCAAGGCTATAAAGGCTCGAGTGTGGGGCACATCTATCCCCCATTTTCTCTCTCTCTCTCATTCTACTCTCGCGCTCTCTCTTTCTCTCTCTCCGCTTTGGCTCGTGTTGTGCACCTGCCCTCTTCTCTTCCTCTTTCTATCAAAGGCTCTCCCTCTTGCTATCAATTGTCCATCCTCTTTCTCTTCTTAGGCAAGGCCCTTGGTCCATTCTCTTTTGGACTCTTATTATTGTTTTGGTATTGTCTTTTTTTTCATCCTTTGGGATATTCATCTCCCCCTTGTGAGGGACCTAGACAATGTAAGGGTGAAGGAGGGGAAGGACCTATGCAATACGAGGGGAGGTCTCAAAATTTTTCACCCCTACACTCTCACATTGTGTGGGTCTTCCTCCTGTCCCCATTTGAGAAACCGCCACAATGTGAGGGGGGGCCTCGAGATTTGGGCGCCCCTTACTGGGTCTCCCCCGGCGGGGAAGGGGAGAGCTGCACAACACAAGGGGGGCCTCAAAATTTTGCACCCCCTCACATTATGTAGGCCCCCCCTCCCCCCTTGCATTGTGCAGATCCACCCTTGAGACCCCCTTTTCTAATTGGAGTTTCTCATATAGTTGTGTTTACATATGGATGCTACCGAGGTGCAACATGTGGAGGGATCTCAAGAGCTTGCAAGGAGTGATGGCACTCCTAACGCTCATGCACAAGAGCCTAGGAGTAATGGAGGAAATCCTAAGGATATGCTTTTAGATTCCCTTTCTCGAGTGGAACAAGAGTATTTGCTACCACAAGTATTGTAGGTGTTTTCTATCACTACCACTTTGGAGGAATGGATCAGGCCTCACGAGTCTACCTCAAGGATTAAGAGGCCACTTTTATAGAGCAACATCTACTAAAGAGGTTCATATTGAGGACCTTCGGTATGTTCATATGATTGATGTCTTAATTGAAAATCCCCTAAGGAAAAGGTTTAATAGGATAGTGGTGAGGGTTCCTAAGGGCATGAAGAAGACATATCTACAGTGCCATGCATACAATTAGAAGCGTAATGTCATCGAGTACTTTTATGGGTTTGTTTGCTTTTTGAATGTGTTGCTAGGGGATGAAGGAAACGAGCTTGTCCAAGACCCAGAAGATACACGATAGCTTGTTGAAGTGGAGACTAATGAGGTGCAAGAGGTCTCCCATCTAGTAGATGTGGCTAGTGAGAGGGAACAAAGTGCTCAACTTGATGTTGAAGTGTTGAGAAGGGAGAACATAGAGGTGGGTTCTGTTGATGGAAGAGACTAAGGAGGAGGATGGTGATGTTCCTACAACTTTACTCCCCACCTTCCCTATTGGCAAAAGGCAATATGTTCTCTTGACTGATATCCAAGCCCTTTTCAACATTAGGGAGGACTACTGCTTGGCCATTAGTGCACAAAATCTTGGAACATATTCTGACTTTATTATTCCAGATTGGGATAAGTATTTGCTTGTGGATTCAAATATCAAGGAAACAAAATACTACTCTGCAACAAAGACTTTGACCATGATATACAAGGATGTACTCCAATATGAGTCATCCCTTCCTTCTAAGGAAGAGTTTGAAGTAACACAAAAAAATTGAATATATTTCACTTGGGCATATCAAACAAGGACTTGACTCCTAAATCTTTCCAAATCGGCCAATCAAGCATTTAGATATGGAGTGAGGAGTTATCGGTTTCGAATGAAAATTAGAAATGGCTATGTTCATTTGGATACTATATTGATTTCCGTAAGAATTTTGCAATAATTTACTAGGTATGTTTGTTATTTTTCAGCTTGTTGTATACGAGCATGGGCTCGTTAGTCATGCAGGTGGCAAACAGAAGGGAGGTTTAGGCAAGGACTCTGCCTTGGGCCATTATATCAAAGACCTCACCTTTCCAAGTTTGTTATTTTTCATCACAAGTTCTCGAGGGACAATGCAAAGTTCCCTCTTTTTACATTGAAGACCCTATTAAGATATCTAGGAGGGTATCCTATTAGGTGGAACATAGAGAAGATAATGCTTTTGGAGAAACAATAAGCTCTATGAATTCTTGGTCAAGGCCTTGGTATGCATGTGACGTGGTAAATACCACTTAGCGTATGCATCATTTGGCCTAATGAGTGGGATCAAGGATCCAAATGTGCTTGTAGAATATGGAAAAAGGTGCCTACTTAGAACTAGATCAATTTCAAAAATTAATCAACAATCTTTTAAAGAACTAGAGCAATAATTACAAGATGAAGTTGGGCCATCTCAAAGAGGCCACGAGTAGAGGAGTGAGCTTTGAGCATTGATTGTATTGTCACTTTACTCAGAAACAATGGTTTTTCAAGAAAAAAATGAGATGTATTTTTATTATGTAAAAATATCATTCCAAAAATTGGTAAGTGTTTCTTTGTGTCAAGATTTCTCCAAAACTCCCCTTGTATTTATTTCATTGTGTATGGGCTTATGAGGAACTGTTGTTTATGGGTATCCAAGCCTTTCCTTGTCTTTGTCTAGTTTTTCTCCACATGCTATGTCTCATTTTGCTACATTAGAATTCTCCCATGATTTCTTTCTTCTTTGTCTCTCCAAATATTGCATTGCTTTATTAATTTCATATTTTCTTAGTGCTTCTTTTCTATTAGCTCTATGGACAAGTGCTCTATAGGTCCATTGGTGTAATTCTTCTAAACTATTAGATTTCTCTACTCCTCCACCGTGTCTTGTATGGTTGAAATAGTTGATACGAGCTTGATAATGGGTTTTCTCCATACCTTGAGTTGGCCATACTGATAGACTACCATATTCCTTAGCAAACCAAGGGGTGTGATTATATATAATGTGCTATCAAAGCATAAGAAAGGATGCTAGATTAGTACTACACTTTCAATTAAGCGATTATACTTTATCAAACATTATGAAAACAATGTACCATATAGTGGGTAATGTGTTGATTAACAATTGACTTTTAAACTCGTCCAATGCTATTTCAAAGCCTTGATAGTCGCATGAGTTCCATACCCACATGTCACAAAACTTAAAAATTATATCTAAAGATTTCCAAGTGTTGGCCTTGTGTAATCATGCTTCATCACTACCATCATGGTCTACAAGCGCATTATGGATACACTTCCACCTATTGAATTGAACTTTGAGTGGACTGTATTGCTTGACAAGGATTATTTGAGGTTGGTATAGGTTTAAAAACTTCATGCTTTCACACCCCATTAGAAAGTTTCTTTGGCATGTTTCCACTATCCTTTGACCTTTTGTCATCCTTTTCAATATTTACATTTCCACCATGCAAACCACCACCCCAACCATCTTCGTTTTTTATATTGATTTGGCCCCAACCATCCCTATTTGTGATGTTTGTGAAGTTGCTTCCAAAAAATGAGAAAGAATACATGGAATGTTTCAAAACGTAGTGTGGTGGGCACAACTCAAGGCTTCATTTTGTCTTTGGCTTATCTTTTGATAAAAAGAGACTACATCGTTAATCCCAATCAATCTATATATGAGCCGTCAAGTTCTTAGCATCGAGCACTAAATTCCAAGAATTGACCTCTAGACTCTTAATTAGGGTTGATTGAGAGCTTAAAGGCTATGGGCTAATTTATGTATTTTGGAAAAAAAAAGATAATATTTTGAATTTTGTATCATTTTTAATGATTTTTGAAAGGTGGAATTTCTTACAGGGCCCAAACTTGAGTCCAAATCTCTCCTAGTATTTATGGCTATTAGAAGCCTTTGAATGATACATTGATATCGTTAGCACTTGGTGATGGAGGTGTGGATGACCACAATGCAAGTAATACTTGTACACCTCATAATGAATTTCTCATTTTTGTTTCACTCTTTCAACATTTCTTATTTTTCCCATATAGATAAAACAAAAGAAAGTACCAATTGAAGCAACCTTCAAATCACCATTTGACAGTGTTGGTAATACTCTAAAATTCTATTCAACATTCTTCTCATGAAGTGTTCAGAGAACTCAATATTGAGTATCATTTTTTTGTGGATTTTTGAGTGCACTCCCAAGTTGGATCTTAATGAAAGTCCAACATTCATAGTGCATGAAATGGAGGAGAGGATAAAAGCACATCCCAGTAACAAGAATGGAGTTATCAAATGACAGGTGGAAACTACTTCAGAGGTCTTCACAAACATTTTGAGGAGCAAGAAGAAGAGGAAACCATTGAGTAGCATGCTACTCTAAAGAAGAAGGCTAAGATTGCCACAAAGTTGGTAGTGTTTGATTCAAAAGGTAAAAGGACGAGTGAGTGTTCGCTTGATTTCTTTGAAGAAGTTTGTTAGCATTATCTTCTAAGGGTAAGTTGCCTACCATTATTTACATATATATTAGCTTCTTGTTGCTTCTTTCTTCTTCTTTTATTTTTTCATCTTTTTCCTTGTTTTTTTTCTCCTTCCTTATTTCTCTTCTAGAAATGAAAATGGAGTCAAAGTCAATTGTCCTTAGATTAAAGTTAAGAGTAAGTTACATTAAAGAACAATTTTACTAGTTAGCATATGTCATTTGAAGCCATCCTAATGTCTTTTGGATTAGCGAATGCTTTGGCAACTTAAAATTACCTTATGAAAGACATTTTTGTCATTACCTAGACCATATAGATATTGTATTTTATATTTTTTAATCCTTGTATCTCTATTCTTAGGTATGTGGACCAACAATGGAATTATCTTTGGCAAAGCCTTGTCAACATCACCATCTTAAACTTCCATCTAGCAAGAAAGGCAAAGTAGATTCCTCACCTTCCATAACATAAGCTTTATGACCATGACCAACAACCATTGTTCCTCCACCAAACTCCACTACTAAAGTCCATGGCTATGATGCCTTCCATGATGGCATACCTTGATAGCAAGTGCCAAGGGACTGGCACTCATCTAGAAGGGAAAAAATGTCAACTAATTTCAAAGATTGACCAACAATTCTTAAAAATAGTAATTACCAAAAAGAGTAGTTGTTAAAGTCCAAATTTGAGAAGGAAGCTACCAAAGATACCAAGAGTTACTACAGCACTATTTTCAAACCTTGATATCACTAAAACCTTGTGAAACCATTCAAAAATAGTACGTGAAAGTTAGTCCTCGGATTTAGCAAGAAGAGACCAAAGCATGAGCCCAAAACCAATGGATAAATTTTTGGATATATTTAAGGTAACAATGTCTCTTTACATCAGTTCTCCATTCAAGTTTAAGTCCCATGACTAAGCCACAACATGTGAGAGTTAATATTCAAAATTCCCATAGCACATGGAGAATTTTTATTTTTAAATCCAAGTGCTTAGAAGTTGTATAAATATGTGGGTAAAAGTAAAATGTCCACCAAACTTGTGTACAATAAAAATCTCCCACATGCTAGATATGAGAATCCCATGCATGGATTTTCAAATCCCATGAAATGTATCCATTATATGGTTACAATTGCTTGATCAATGATTTCTCATCTATACAACTAAGCATGCATACATAAAAAATACAAGTAGAACTAACCGTGCAAATCCTCTAGGAGAGAGGCAAGCAAGGAACAAGCATATATGGGTACCCTATTCCCTTTGTAATTGTGCTCAATGGCTCCCCTTTGCTTCTCCACCAAGGAAAACCTTACCAACAATCTACCACACATCAATGAAGTACATTTGGTTCTTCCCCAACACCAACATTATGATCAAGCTCTCTAACACTAAAGGTATTAATTAGTGACCTTAACCTTGGATCACATTAGTGACTAATGTGGTCAATTTGGATGTCATTTACTTATGTATTTGCATGTGCTTGTACTAAACTTGAGAACCAATTACATCACCTCTATTGGAATTTACTTCAATCTCCATATAAAAAAGCATAAGGCATGACATAATGGTACGCAAAAAGAAAAGAATAAGCATGCATATTTACTACATTGCACATTGTGGTCCTCAAGTTAGTGATGCCCGATGGCCTTGATTGCCCAACTCTATGTCTAACCACCTAGTTCCTTTGCTCTACTCCCCCACATATGCTTGATATACTTAGAGATTTTTTGGGCACATCAAGAGTTACATATGCTTGGAAAGTTTTTGATTTCCTAGTGTTAGGCCCAACTCCTTGATTCACGTGCACGTTTCTTTCCCACCACTTCTCGCACCTACCCTAGTGCCAAAGGAACAAAATTGCACGTAACAAGGTGTGAAAAGCACTTCACAAACAAGAAGATTTCTCAACTGACATCTCAATTGGGGTTGAGTCACCACGTGAACCTATGTGTAAAACTACCAAGTGGATAGAACTCAAATGTGGCTCCATCCAAACTCGTCTCCTTACATTTTCTCTTTTATTCCTTTTTCCTTTTTATCACCAACATTTCCTATCCCTCAACCATAGAGAATGCCCTTACCACATGACCACCCATCAAACGAAGGACATCAAGGACCTATTCTTCTAGCTAATATATTAACTCGTGTAAGAATGTACACTCACTTATTGATTGCATTCAAACTTAAACATAGGTTGGGTGCTAGTGTGGGACATTACTTGGGATGATACTAAAAAATATTTAACATCCCAATCCAACAACCTAGTTTGCCTTATGCACGAGAAGATAGACTATCCTTAGGAAGTATTTGCACATTAAGGCTAATTTTAAGGCCAAACAAGCCATGAGATAATTTAATTTAATTTAATTTCTAAATCACATCCTTGCTGGATAAAATTTGGGGCAAATGATACTTTATTAATCGCTCATTCTTATTTAAATTTAGGTCTACATTTAGTGTTAAGTAATACTAGCACATAACTCTTTTTCTCTCTTTCCTACCCTTTTGTGATTAATAGTCTCATTCCTTAAAATTTTAATTAGGACTTCAAAAAAGTGTCCCATTCCCATAAAATTTTGACTACAACCTTAAAATTACAGTAATAAACTTTTATTGCTTTTTACTTTTGAGATTTAATATTTTCAATATGTTTCCTTTCCTACATCTTCTTTTGTTTGTTCTTTCTTCTTCTTTGTCTTCTTTCTTTTCTTGCCATGGTTGGAGTCTCACCCACCACAACTAAGTCTTTGTACGTATTTATATGCACCTTTGGAAAAAGATTAAGGTACCATGTGGATTGTAAGAAGCAAAAAACTAGTCAATGTATTCTTTGGAATGTGAAGAGCAAAATTTCTCTTTGTGTTTGCATTTATAATAGTTTTAAAAGTGCTAATAAGCATATATCTGATTGTTAAAGTCCTTTCTCTCTCCTTGATCTCTCTCATGAATTATTAAGCACTTGAACATACCATAAAGAGGTTCTCATTTAGCTCCAATTTTTTTACTTTTTTCTTTATGTTTGTAATATATTTAAGAAATGTTGAATGTTGAAACCCTTTCTCTTATTTTTAGGAGACATGAATAAAGCTCTTATGAAATGTAAGAGTCATATTTGCATACTAGCAAAAGAATCATATTCCACATGGAAAGGAAAAAACCACATAAGTTGAAGCCAAAAGGTCAAAAAATGAAGGCAAGAAGCACATTGATGTTGAGGTGGATGAAAGGTTGTATCCAATAAATCTATTAATAGGTAAGCCACCCAAATTATGTACACCTCATGATACAATTCAATTTCTTACATGAAGTAGTGGATTACTAGGATATTGTTAATTTTTGCACTCTCAACATGAAATCGAGGTTCATAATATGAGACAATGGTTTTATCAAAACCATTGTGATTATGAGGCAACATAGACAACTAGCAAGTAGGTTCGCTAAGGTAGAGATATAATTGTGGTCCTTGAAGATGCAATTGGAGAAGCTCAAATAGGAGAATTTTAAAAAAAATTGGATGTTTAGGATCTTATGAGAAGTAGCAACAACAAATCCATGCTTGTAAGATATGGAAAAAAATGAACTCCTAATAGCCCTAACATGTTTTTCCCCATGCATCAAATGTTATCAAGGCATGAACATCCCTTGTTAACAATTATGGACCATTCTCAATATGGAGTATCCTTTGTTGATATTTACAAACCATTGGAAATATGGAACATCTAAGGCATAGAGAAATCCTACTAGTCACGCAATATAGTTTTACTTTAAATCCATAAGACTTGGTAGTAGGTAAATAAAAGAAAATTCCTTATATGAGATGTTCAATACTTTCTAAAGAAGACAAATTTGATGCAAATGTTCATCAAGCACTCCACAAAACATTGAAAAAAATGTGGAAGAATATCCAAATGTTTCTCATTATGAAGTTTCTCATTAGTATGATGAGAGTTTGTACAATACATGTGATTTAAATCGCTTTAAGTTGTAGAGAATTCAATCAAACACTCTTCCCTTTTTGCTAGTTTAATCTTTCTTTTTTTGTTCTAGAAAGGGAGAATTTCCTTTGTATGCACAAGATATCTTTGTCTCTTGTAGCCTTTCAATGGAAGATTAGTTGCACAATTAGGAACCAAGGCATAAGTCCTATACTTCTTAACCTTTGAAGCTTGAAGCATAGCCAAAAATTCTAGTTGCAAAAAAATTTTCAGTAAGTATAATCTTGTCTCTATTTGGAGTTATGTGGGAAAAACCCAAAAATCTATACAATTTTTTAGCACATATAGTGGCAAGATTGCAATGGAGGATTAGTTGCATGATTAGTAGCCAAGGGATAAGCAATATAGCATAGGAAATGTCTACTTTTTAGACCTTTGAAGCTTGAAGCATAGCCACAAATTCTCATGGCATAAACTTTTTAATAAATATAATATTCTCTCTATTTGGAGACATGTGGGAAAAACACGATAGTTTAGACAATTTTTTAGTGCATATAGGCAAGTAGTTGGCAATGTAGAATTCACCCCAATCTTAGATATTGTGCCATAGAACTAATACATTTAAAATGAATGAAAGTTCAAGTTGGTATTTTCCAATGGATTACTTCTCAACAACTAGACAATTCATTCCATAAAGTAGTTTTTTAGTTTAGACAATTTTTTAGTGCATATAGGCAAGTAATGGGCAATGGACAATCCAACCCAATCTTCACCCTTATGCCAATACAACTAATACATTTAAAATGAATGAAAGTTCAAGTTAGTGATTTTCCAATGGTAGAGACTATAAAAAGTAATTATAAAGGAAGAAAGATAACTTCTCAACTAGGGATTCCTCTCCGTTAACAATTTATTCTCCAAACTAGTTATCCTCTATTGTAGCCTCCTCTTATGCTTCTACATCAACTCCTATTTCTCTCTAATATTGGGAACTTCAAAGGACTCTATATGACCAACTTCTTTGACCTCCATGCGTACATAAAGGAGAAAAACCATCCAAGAATAGGGTAAATTACAAAAACTTGGATTCTAAAGCTAATTCAAACTCTATGATGTAATGAGAGGCATTGTCGAATTGCCTCTAGCACACTATAGATTATAGGTGCACATAAATATTATTTCTTTATGTTTTGTATGTTTGAAGACTTACATGTATGTATTAATGTTATTTTGAATGTTGTACACTAATAAACAATTTCTCGACTAGGGATTCCTCTCAACTAACATGACAATCAAGCTAAAAATATCACTATTTCTTTATATTTGTTTTTTAAAGACTTGCCACTATGTACTAATGTAACAATCAAGTGGAAAATATCACTATTTCTTTATTGATTTTTAAAGACTTGCCATTGTGTATTGATCTAATTTTTGATATTGTATACTAATAAATAAAACAATATTGTGATAAAAATATGAGGAAACATAACAATGCACATAAAAATTTCCAAATTCAATGCTCCATCCAAAAAAAGATATGCTTAAAATCAAGTGGCAACTACAATGGAACCTCTAAAAATTGGAGTTTAGGTCCAAAGGTGTCTGGTCTCCCAGCATCCGTACTTAAGTATGCACTCTTCCATGGTTGATACTGCACAAAGCAAAATGGAATGGTGAAACTGCTCTCAAACTAGGAATAGTTGTAGGCATATGTTCCAAATGTAACTATGCTTAAGAATCTATTTCTCATAGGAGAACGATGGTAGTATGGAAAGAAAAATTGCAAAAGACATCGAATGAGTACCTACCATCCACTAGATGTTGCTGTCTATATAATATAACCAAGGAATAAATTATGGGTCACCCACAACCTACATTTGCCTATCAGCTATCCTCTCAAATGGATGTTATTTTCCCATATAATCTTGTAAAAGTTTGTGTAGCACAAGTTAGTGTTTTGAAACAAAATTTGAGATAGAAGCAATACACTAGTAGAAATTTCAAAATTCTTGATGTTAAATTTATCTTTAGGATTTTGAACATTTTAGGGTCATAGATTCCTATTTTTTTGAACAAAACATGACCCCATTAAGCTATCAAGTGAAAATATAGCATTATCTTTAGGATTTTGATCATTTTAGGGTTATAGATTCCTATTGTTTTGAACAAAACATGACCCCATTTAATTGGCTATGGAGTGAAAATTTAGCATTTTTTGGGATCAATTTGGTCCTTAGCACATCGTAGGGTATGGCCACACTACACCAAAATAAAGGCTATCCTGAGAACTCAAAATGGAATCATGTTTCTAAACAAGCTTTTTCAACTCATCCTATGGCCTTAAATAATTAAGATCCTTGCCAAAAAAATCTTGCATTAAGAATTTCTATGTTTTACTAGCATTTGTCTTAATCTCAAATTTTGGCTCAAATTTTGTATTTTTCTCCATGTAAATGTTCTTATCATGCCTATTAAAAAATATTATTTAAACATAACTACCTTCTTCTCCATGTAATTGAGGTCACAAGTATCTACAAATATATCATCTTCATGTCAAGAAGAGGACTAAGAGGTGAGAGAAGAGAGTGGAATAGGGAGAGAAAAGAGGAGAGAGAATGAGTGAAGAGGAGAGAGAAACACTAGAAAAATAGGAGAGAGGTGAGAGAAGCCATCAAAACTATGAACAAGAAGGTAAGGTAAAGCGATTATGATGAAAAATTACATGCCCAAACGTTGAAGTCTTCATTGATCAGCCATTTTAACTTGAAATGGTGCTGCAACAAGTCATTGCAATTTATATGCCACATATAGTTCTTCATGCAGAATATTAACCCCTGGACCTCCATCTAGTAGTACATCATCAAAATTACTACCCAAGTATTCAACTTGAATAGTTGGAACCTTATAATCTACCACCTCCGACTGTGTGGGAATTACTACTTGACACTCTGAGATCAATCCACTATCACCATCATGATGGTTCCATGCCCTATCCTGATTAGACATAATCTTTGTAATGAACTTTTCCTTAAATCCTAGAATCAAATCAAGAATTTGTTCCAAATTTAGCTATAAAGAATATTTAACTAATGCAACAAATAACTCATGGGAACCATGAAAGGACTCATATGGGTCAAAGCTTTAATGTTGGCCACTGGTTTGCTCTGCTATCAAAACCCTATCCTACTGTTTGTCCTCATGGGGCACTTGAGGTTGTTGAACCCCATGGGGCAATTCTGCATCATTTCACTGATTTGAGTCCTGCTTCTTCTACAACTTCATAACCTCCTTAGAGACCACTTCTCTAGCCTTTTCTTGATCCTCCCAATTAATCTTTTTTTTCTTAGCTTTTGCCCTAGTAATGGCCAAAATTGTTGTCTCATCCGAACAATCTTCCATAACTATGCAATTTGAACAATCACAACCCAATTGCGGTTCTAACCCATGATTGGGTACATCTAAAACATCCTTATTCAGCACCTCTTTATAATTGCGGTTCTAACCCCATTGTTTAGGTGGCTGACTCCCAAAACCTCTAAATCCTCTTTGTTGTACCATTTCTGGTACAATTTGAATTATCAGTGCCACTGGGGGGTGTTGTATGTTGTCTTGTATTCCGCACTATTGGGTTGTACTAGCATTCTCTAGCTTCATGGCCAACTTTCTGACATATACTACATGACTTTCCCTTTCTTGAAGAGGTCATAACTCCCATATCCAAGAGCTATTTCTTTATCTTCTTTTCCAAACTCTTTTCCAATGTTGTATTTTATCCTTTCTCTTTCCCCTTCTGCTTCTCCCTAGAAGAACTCTTATCCTTCTTAGATTTCTTTTTATATCGTCTTTGCCTCCTATTACTTCTTTCATAATCTGAAAACACCATATTGGGGAATATGGGAATTTCCCATAAGTTTGGAACACATGGTCAAATCTTTGGATTTGTCATAACTTGAACATTATAACTCCAAATCGAGTGCTCTATAGCTCAATAGATTCCATTTTTCAAGTGCTTTCCAATGATAGGTCATATTCATATGGTTTTGAGAAACTCATGAGCATGTTATACAGGTGCCACCTTTTTAGTATTCAAAAAATGGAAATCGGGAGATTCCCAAACTCACTAATATTGTGTTTGAATCACTTGATTCAAAATCTGTCTCAGAACCTGATGAGGTATCTTCATCAAAATCAGAATCATTAGAATCAAAATTTGAAGAATCCCTATTACTCTTCTTCTTAGGCTTGCTCATACCTAGCCTTTTTTCCACTTTTTGTGCCACTTTAGCCAATGCATCAATGGTATTATTATTTCCCACCTTTGCATTAGTAATAGCTCTTGCAATACCCTTATTCAACCCCTTAACAAAGTATGAGTATTGTAAATCCAATAAGGGCCTATCCTATTGATTCAATCTATTCACTAGGTTCTTGAATTTTTGGGCATAATCTTGAACTAACATATCCTTTTGCTTGATTTTCCTTAACTTTTTTAAAACATATTGAACAGTCTTATATTTTCTAAATCTACTTAGAAAAGCATTCTTAAGATTATCATATGTTGTGAAATGTCCAGTATCATGGGTATTGTACCAATCCATGGCTTTACCCTTGAAGGTTGTTGCAAACTGTTGTAATTTGACCTAATCCCCAAACATATTATTAAGACCATTGGCCACCCATCTTGTTTGAAACTGTGCAACATGGCAATCACGATCTTCTTTCTTTTTGCCAAAGAACTTAGATGCCCTAACCTTAGGGTTAAGTGGTGGATTAGGATTCATAGCTCTTGGCTTCTTCTTCTTTATTGGAGGTAAGGGATCAAAAGTAAGAGACTTCTTTGCTGTAGTTACTCTACTCCTCAATAAGATGATACTCCCTAACACCAAATGTTGCAGTCTTTCTACTGCTCTATCAAGAGGAGTTGAAAAAAAAATCCAATTTAGGTATTCCATTTTCATCTTCAATGGGACTTGGAGGAGATTCATTAGATGTGGCACAAGAATGATATGCTGTAATGGTACCAACAGAGGTACCAATATCCTAGGCCTCCTCTCTAAACAAGGAAAGCACTTCTTCATCCAGGATGGGATTTCCTCCTGTTTCCCCAACATCATTTTTCAATAACCCTTGTCAGTGTCCTGCCAATAACTCTCTGAATTCTCTAGATTTGCTGCGAGTTAAAATAACATTTGATGGGTATGGGCAATTCTCTGACATATATGTAGAAATGCAAAGTTAAACCTTTAATCTACATCATGATGCTTCAAGCAATCTACCACTCCTACTTCAAGAATCAACCAAATTCTCAATTTTATATCATCAAAGAATATTATTTTGATTATGCTTTAACATCCAAAATAGAGAGCAATAGAATAAGGTCAATTCCCCTGGCTATGATACTGCATAGTTGCTTCTTGCAACAATTCTGCTTCATATACGGAAAACTACTTCATGCAAGAAACTGCTTCAAACAAAAAATTCACTTCATGTAGAAATTGCACTTCATACAGGGATCCTACTCCATACAATAGTTTTGAATTTCTGGCCTCAACCTTTGCCATTTTTAATGGTGTTTGAACACAGAGGCACAGAGAATCAATTGTAGCATATACCAATAGAAAACCCTTCAAAATCCATACAAAAAATACATTTTTCATCCATAAAACAAAGTCGTTTTTCACAAATCTCAAGTATTTCTTCAGATCTCTGCACAAATTGTGCACCTAGAAAACCTTTCAAATTGCATATAGGAAATTAGGTTCTCTTCCCCAAAACAGGGTCATTTTTGACAAAGCTTCAAATTTATGGCATCAACAGAAGTCATTTTGCTATTAAACTTCCACACAAGAAATTCAGGAAAGCATGGCAGGATCGCCAAAGTGTTGTTGCCATATCTATACAAAATACATAACAAGACAATAGAGAATGCTTTCATGGGGTAAATCCAAAATCTCATAACCAAAACTCATAGAAACTCAAAACTAACCACATAGAGACATAGAATTATCAAATCCTCAATATATCTAGATAAATCCATCATACATCAAGCATAGACATCATAAATGATCATATTCACAAAAATGACACACAGAAATGCCTCTTTAGGTCACATTTTTTAACTGCGTCAAAAATGCACTTCATGATGCACTAAACTTCATAAGACAAATAAAGACTGCCTCACACATAAGACTAACATAACTAAGGTCAACCATGCTAAGGATATAATACATGATCCATAAAGTGTGAGACCATGACCATGGCTAACAAGTTGGCTGAAAATTATGAAGCAAAGGTAAACTTGATTGCCTTGGAAATGGGACCCATAGGTATAGTACTTTGGGTGTGATTGGCTAATGAATTTAGGAAGGATTGCTATGAATTTTTCACAGTTGTACATGAATTTTTCCATTGATGGATAGCATGTCCATCTATAGGGAATCCATAGTAAGTCTGATTTATAGCTTATCACCATTGAGTAGCTCAAGAAGGAGTATAAGAAGCAATCTTAGATTTTTGTTTTACACTTGAATAAAGACGTAGAAGATTAGTCCAAGGAATCAGTTTTTGATAATCCAGTATTGAAAGCTCTACTTAAGAAGTACACGGACTCCAAGTCAGTCAATAAGGCACCCTACATATTGTCTAAATGTAAATGCAAAGAAGTGGCCAAGAAAATTAAGAATCTTTTAGATATAGGTTTAATTGAGTTTACCATGTATTGTGATACTAGTGGCAGAGGCATAGGGGTTGTATTGTTACATGAGCATGGTGTCATTGCCTTTGAGAGTTGCAAGCTCACAGTGGCACCATTATTTGTATGGAATGTGGTTTAGGGTCAAGAGTGATCATAGGGTCTTAAAGCACTTCCTTACAAAGTCAAATCTCATTCTTAAGTAGTGCAGGTGGGTGGCTACCCTACAAAGTTATGA
This sequence comes from Lygodium microphyllum, assembly GCF_053477565.2. Lineage (NCBI taxonomy): Eukaryota > Viridiplantae > Streptophyta > Polypodiopsida > Schizaeales > Lygodiaceae > Lygodium > Lygodium microphyllum. The sequence goes on along the minus strand of NC_141149.1, from coordinate 101,611,289 downwards.
TTTTGACATCACACACACTCAGGGAAAGGATAATATAGTGCCTCATTCTCTTTCTAGGATGTGGGCATATAAAGTTTTAGCCATGATTGAGCTACATAAAGATTGGGTTGAAGAGAAGCTCAACCATACATTTTAGAAAATTACAACAATGATTGATGCAAGAAAACTCACATTTTCATCTTAAGAATGGCTCCTATCTTAATGGTAGGATTGCTATTCCCTCTACTTCTCCATCCAAGCTGAAATTTATAGAGGAGATGCATTCTTCACCTACAATTGGAAATTTTGGTGTGTTGAAAACCTATGATAAAATTAGCAAAATCTTTCATATGAAGGGATTGTGGAAGATGCAAAAAATTATGTCATGATGTGTATTTCATGCCAATAGAATAAGGATAGCACTCATAAGCCAAGTGATTTATTGCAACCATTGCGCATTCCTAAAGGAAAGTCGATGTATATAACCATGGATTTTATTACCGGATTTCCTATGACTAAAAAGGGATGGGATGATATCTATGTGGTGGTGGATAGACTCATCAAGGCAGTCCATTTTATTCCCATGAAGTTGCAGTTCATCGTATCATAGGTGGCTAGTCAATTCATGGAGCGTGTCTTCAAATGACATGGATTACCACATGTGATTGTGCATGACATGGATACAAAGTTCATGAGTAACTTTGTAGAGTTATTTAGCTCCATGGATACTAATTTGACTCCTACATCCTATCATTTTTGTAGACTAATGGAGCTAGACAAAAAGGGTTAATAAGTGCTTACTAGAGACCTACCTTCGCCATTTCTGTCATGATGTGTAACATGCATGGGATTCTTGGTTACACTTGGCTGAGTTTGCTTATAATAACTCTACCCATGCTAATATTAGAGTTTCTCCCTTTGAGGCTTTGTATTGCTATAAAGTGCCCCTTTCCATATTTAGTTTTAGTCAAAAGATAAACCCTCATGGGAAGGAGGAATTAGAGAGGATGTAGATCCTTCTTCATCAGTAGTGCAAGGTGAATATTAAGAAATCCCAAGAGCAGATGGAGATGTATGCTGATGAGAAGGCGCCCTATGGAGTTCCAAGAAGGAGAGTTGGTTTTAGCGAAAGTACCCAAGTCTCGATACTCTACCTTGAAAGATGGTTCCAACTACAAACTTAATCATAGCTTTTATGGACTATACATGATATTGAAGTGTATAGGAGACTTGGCATATAGACTGGAACTACCCTCTTCCACTAAAATTCATAATGTGTTTCATGTCAATCAGATCAAGTGGATACAATAGATGAGCTCCCTCCCATTCACGAACTCATACAATACATTCCCAAAGAGATAATATGACAACATGAGAGGAAGCTTTGCTTGAGATTTATCATTGAGTACTTGAGTAAGTGGAGAGGTTTGACACTTGAAGAAGCTTCTTGGATGATTGATTCTATATTGGATTAGTTTTGGTACTTGTGGGATGCATTAGTGACTAAAGTATAGCTCTAGATGGGCCAGCTTTGGATTCTACCTAATTTTTAATAAAGTGACACCTACATAAGGCCAAAGTACTCTTTGAGAGCTATTTTTTTATGTGTGGCATGCCCCATTGTCGGACTACTCTCTACGAGGAGTTATAACAGTTGTTTGTCCAACATGGTCTATTTTTTCTAGCAAGCTATCTACTAATTACAGGTACCTTTTCTTGAATATTTGAAAGTTGAATTTCTCTTTTGAAGACATCTAGATGGTGTACATGGTAGAGACTTTTATTTTTTTCTTCATTCTAATCAAAAGATTTGATTTTTCTCATTCATTTCCTATTATTTGTAGGTTGAAGCTTCGAATTGCATTGCGTGTACTATAACAGCTCAATATCATCATCAGCATACTCTTGTCCTAGCATGATCAATGCAGAATCAACTCATTCGAGTAGCAAGATTGAAGTTCAAGGTCAGCTTTGTAGTTCTCCGTATGGAAGGCTTAGGAGATTCCTATAGTATGTTGTTGGGAAGACCTTGGTTCAGATTAGCCAAGTTGAAACAAGATTGAAGTTCTAATACATTAATTATCCTTCATGGGGGGAGGGAGGTCAATTTATCTACTGAGAATCAAGTGGTATTGAAGTCTAAATACCATCCATTAGTTGCTCAAACAATCAAAGTTCCCCTTGAGATTGAAGATGATTAGGATGAACTTTTTCTACAGGCTAATCCTACTGTTATACCAGTGTTTGAAGTGGATGTTGAAAATATTTTGTCTCAATATGATGTTTTTCCAACAATATCACCTTTAGAACACAATAACTCTATGCAGCAAAATAGTGACTCCATAGAGCAAAACAATTACTCTATAGAGCAGAGCAATGATTTCATACAGCAAAACAGTACTATGGTTGTGAAAAGCAATGTTACTCTTAGGGAGAGTAAAGAATCTGATCTAGAAACTCTTAAAGAGCAAAAGAAGTCTTCATTAAAGATAGAGGAGGATCTAGACAGAGCAAGTCAGCAAGCTATTATTGATGTAGAGTTGAAATATGAGCACACTATGAATAAGTCAGCTAGGGTGTTTGAGGATGATGTTCAGGAACATGAGCAACATACACTTAGCTAGGAATCCAATGTTCCATACTAGGACAAAACACATTGAGGTGCATTACCATTTTGTGAGAGAGAAGGTGCTTGTAGGAGAGATTGACTTGTGGCATTTTTTCAAAGGCATTGGGTGCAAAGAGGCTTCAAAAATTTCAAAGCTTACTTGGAGTTATACAGATTTGAGGGGGAGTATTGAGATGGCTAGCTCAACATGTACGAACATTCACAATCGACCACTTGGTTAGATGGGTCCACACATCTACACTTAGCACATGAGTGGTCATTATAATTCTCGCATGGCCACTAACTTATCACTTATTATATTTGGTTTGTTGCACCTACCTACAACTGGCATAGTTATAGAGCCGGTTGATTAGTATAGCCAGTTATGCATTGTTTGACTTAGAGGGCTACTTTCTTTTATGTTGTACCTTATCTATACTTTTTGTACATTATATTGTGTGTGAAAGAAGAAGAAGAAGAAGAAGAAACTAGCAAGAAAATGTTCTGGCCTCCATCTCTCTTTTTGTGTTCTTGATTGAGCTTCCTCGTGTGTATGGTGTGTGTTTGGTGTGATAGCTCAAGCAAGACCCCCACCATGCAATTCATGACATGGCAAGGGAGATTGAATCTTGATCAAGAACAAGAGCAACCTGAAAATAGAAGTTCAAGAAAGTTGCAACATGAGACTCAGAGGAGTTATTTTAGGCTTTAGTAAGATGTTCTTTCCAATTAACCTTAGACCAAATCTAGACTTGATACTTGGCTTTAAGGATAAGCTTCTCTTGAAAATTAGACAAAAGCAATAGGATGTTCTAGAAGGGAAATTTTTATAAGTTCAGGAAGTTTCTGATTGTCAAATAGTTATAGCTACACAAAGGAAGGTTGTGGACTACTAGGTCCCTACCATTCAAGTGGAATATACAAGAGAAAAGTATGATGATGTTCTTTTAGATGGGGAATCTGGAGTTAATATTCCTCCTGAATAGACATATGTGTCCACAAGTAGGATGAACTATTACCTACACCATTTTAGGTCAAGATGGTAGATCAAAGAAGATTAAAGCCACTAGGTATTCTCACGAATCAACAAATTAAGGTGGCTAGTTTGAAATTTAAAGTAAGTTTTGTGGTCCTAAGAATGTCAAAGATAGGGGAATCCTATCATAAAGAAGGACATGGTTCAAACTTGCCAAGTTGAGGCAAGATTGGTGGTGGCTGATTATGTATGCATTCCCAAAGCACCTAAGGAGATCAAATTATCTATAGTCAATCAAGTAATCATGAAGAATATGTCTCAACCTATAGTAGCTAAGACTATCAACTTAGTGGATGAATTTGAAAATGATGAAGACGAGTTATTTCTATAGAGAAACACTTCAATGGCACCACTATTTGAAATAGATGTGGATAACATCATTCAAGGATATCAAGATTAGCCCCAGCAATGCTAGAAATGGAATTCCTAAACACCAAGCTATTCAACTTGTGGTTTGATAGCATCCTGAAGAGTGTTTGGAAAATTGAGAGCAATTTGAATTTTAGTAAAGGTTAGAAGTGAGAAATATAAAGCATTTCAAGACCTTGGAACTATTCATCCTAAATTAACATAGCAAGGAAATTTTGAAAATCAAGGAATTGAGAAAGTACATTGTATGGATAGTTTAGATGTGTAGAATGAAGAAGGGTAGAAGGCTATTATTCAAGCTAGCAAAGATATGAGCATATAATGAGGAAGTCTACAAGAGTTGTGGAGGATGAAGTTCAAGAAGTGAACTTGAATGAATCAAGAGAGCCTAAACTAATCAAAGTAATTAGCTATGTGGAGGAAGAATTCAAGAAAGACCTCATTGAGTTTTGTAAGGAGTTTTAGGACGTATTTTCTTGGGATTACACAGATATGAGAGGGTTTGATCCAGTAGTATGTGTAGTGTGTTAGCGTAAGATTAACTTGAAAAAGGATGCTAAGCCTATTATCCAAAGAGGTATAGAATGAACCCTAATTATGCTAAGCAGGCTAAGGAGGAAATTGACAAGCTCTTGAGGGTTGGTTTTATAAAACCAATGAATGAAGTGACATGGTTTTCTCTTATTATAGTGGTACCTAATAGGAATGGGAAGATTAGGGCTTGTGTTGACTAATTCTTTTTTTAATGTGATGTAGCAAGACATGATATGCATAGCTTCTTAGATGGATTTTCTAGTTATAATTAGATTAGGATGCATCCACATGATATGGACAAGACTATATGTATTATAGAATGGTGAGCTTATGTCAATATACTAATGAATTTTGACTTGAGAATGGACCTCTAGAGTTTCAAGGAGCTTCGCAAATGATCTTTGATCTGTACTTGACAACCTTTATGAGACTATCCATTGATGACTTCTATGTGTTTGATAGCAAGGGGGACCATCTGAAGTATTTGAGATTACGTTTTGAGAGGTGTATGAAATTTGGCATGTTCTTAAATCCATTCAAGTATGTGTTTGCGGCTACGAGGGGAGTGTTGTTGGATCATATTTTGTCAGAAGAAGGTATGGTCAATTGATCCAAGGAAGATATCTATTGTCCAGAAAGCTAAGGCACAAACAAATGTTTAGGAAGCTATGAGATTTATAGGCCAATTCAAATGGCACAATAAGTACTTGAGGTATTTGTCTCATATTTGCTTTTCCCTCACTACTCTTACTGAGAAAAGTGCACAATTTGTTGGATATACCATTTCATGTATTTGTAGATGCATCTGACATTGCGGTGGGTGCAGTTTTAATGCAGGAAAGAGTGGCTGGTTGGTTTAGGCATGTTTACTATGCAAATAGAAGGCTTACATCAGCTAAAAAGAATTATACAATAACTGAAAGAGAGGCTCTTGGGATGATATTTGCATTGCAAAAAATTTCAGCATTATCTATTGGGAAATCAAGACATTTTTCATGTTGATCATTAAACTTTATTGTATCTCATTAACAAGCCACAGCTTACGAGAAGATTGGCAAGGTGGATGTTACTTTTACAAGATCTTGACTACAAAATAATACATAGACCAGGTAAAGAGCATGGGTAGCTGATTTTCTGAGCAGACTTGAGTCACTGGACCTTGCATTGGGGGTAAATGATCAGTTGCCTGATGGAGAGTTGTTCAGTGTGCAAGTAAGTCAATTCAATTCCTTCTATGATCAAATGTTGAATTTTTTGCTTCATGGAGTGATGCTTGCAAACTTAGCAAGAGACCATCGTAGAAGGTTGGCATTACAGAGCAAAAACTTTCAGGTTATTATGGGAGTGCTCTATAGGAGGGGCATTGATAATGTGTTAAGGAGATGTGTAATTGTGCAAGAATAGCCTGTTATTCTACATGACGCACATGCAGGACTCACTGGAGGTCATTTTTCGGGAGAACTTACAAGTAAGAAGATTCTTCAAGTTGGTTTGCGGTGGCCTACTGTACTTAAGAATGCTTATCAATATGCAAAGGAGTGAATTATATGTATGAACGAAGGTCAACCACAATCTAGGGATCGAATGCAAGATCATCTAGTTTTACCTTTAGAACCTTTTCAAAAGTGGGGTATTGCTTTTGTGGGTCCTATCAAGCCAACTTCTTGTCAAAGTAAAAATCAATATATTTTGGTTTGTATTGATTATTGTACTAAGTGGGTTGAAGCTAAAGCTTTGCGAGACAATAAGGTAGCAAGTGTGGCACAGTTTCTCTACTCTAACATAATGACTTAGTTTTGATGCCCCATAGAGTTGGTAAGTGATCGGGGTAAGCTTTTTCTGAATGAAGTGATTAAGGAACTAACTTCTAAACATATGATTCTACATAAGAAATATACCCCTTACCACCCTCAAGCAAATGGGCAAGCTGAAAGTTCTAATAAGATTTTGCTTCGGATTCTTAAGAAGATAGTTGCCAATAAGCGTAAGGATTGGGATCCTAAATTGGCCTCAACATTGTGGTCTTTCCACATAGCATATAAGGCGTCTACTGGTTTAACTTCATTCAAGTTGGTTTATGGCCTTGAGGTAGTTGTCCCCATGGAGTTCTTGGTTCCTAGTTTGAGAGTGGCAGTTACTTATAGGTTGTATCTTGAAGAATCAGTAAATGAGAGGTTGTAGAAGTTAATGCACCTGTTGCTGGAAGAAGATCGAATTATAGCTCATTATCTTTCAGCAATGATGCAATCAAGAAGACAGGCATGGGTAAATAGACACATCAAGAAAAAGATAATTAAGGAGGGAGATCTTGTTATGGTGTATAATTCAAGGCTTGGAAAGCATCCAGGAAAGCTCAAGTTGAGGAATACTGGCCCTTATGAGGTTGTAAAAGATGTGGATCAAGGTACTTTTGTATTGGCTACTTTGCAGGGTGAAATAATCAAGTCAGCAGTAAATGGGTTCAGATTAAGGAAGCTATTACAACCAATTTATGATGAATTGCCTCTTGAAGTTCAAAAGAAATCCAAATTTACACTTAATTTGATTCAACTTTCTACAACTTTGCCTCATAGAGCAGGCAGTGTAGTTTTGCCTCATAGAGCAGGCAATGTAGTTTTGCCTCATAGAGCAGGCAGTGCAGTTTTGTCTCATAGAATAGGCAATGCATTTTTACCCCATAGAGCAATTTTTGATTCCTTACACCTTATGATTATTTTTAGGGTTGCTTGGATTGATTCTTTATAAACATAACCATCATTTTATTGTCAGATGTTGGCAAATGTTGTTATCTTTTCTATTACTTGTGGTCTTCATAATAAGGAAGCTATGCAAATTTCAATGTTGCTTTGTGAAGTGCAGGATACTTTAGAGTTGTTATTTGTATTGGTACAAGAGTAAAGGAGGTTCATGAAGTGGTGGCACTTTATTATATTAGAAGTGGGCTATGGGAATTTGCATTATGGTGGTTATATTTTTAAAGCCTTCTAACAAGATATTATGACTTGGCAAAGTCATATCATGGCATGGAGGGAATGTGCATTGAAAGGCCTTTTACCTTTTAATTTTGGACTTGTGCATGATGGTTTAGTAGAGAAACTGATTTCAATTCAAGTTCTTGTGAGAATGGAACTGTGTGAAGACATTGAGTTTTAGTTGCATGAGGCTTATTTGAAGAGACTTCAGACACGTGTCAAACTCCTAGTAAGTACATTTTGTCATCACTCTGTGATACACTCTCTCTTTTCTAGGAGTGTAACTCATTGGGAAGTAGGGCAAGAAGAAAAAGGGCAAAGCATGGGAAAGAAGACACGTGTGTTGATGCCTGCGCCCATCCAATAGCATCATCCTACAACTCCATGCCATCTTCTTTCTTTGTATTCTTCATCTATTTACCTCTCTGGTTCTCATCAAGTTGTGGTAGCAGCTACCATGGTAAAAACGAGGCAAATAAAGGTTTCTAAACTTCATGTATAGAGAGGAAGACAACATCCGCAAGAGTTGTTCCTAATCATGATGAGGGTTGAAGTGATAGTCCTCCACATGTTACTCCTTCCAAAGCCAAGGATTCAACACCAAAGACATTGTCTACCATGTCTAGTGATGACGACGGTGAGCTATCCACACCAATGATTGATTGTTCTATTCTTATGGATACAAATGATCCCAATGCCAGGGGCTGGTTGAAGCAAATTGGTTTGCTTAATTTTTATGAGTTGCCTTGGGATGCTTGGGGTAAAAATGTACATGCCCAGTAGCAGTTGTTGATGATCCGAGAGAGTGGCAAAATTGGTGGTCAATTGGAATTTACTCATTCTCTTTTGGTTCAAGTATTCTCTGTTGAAATCAATGATGGACCAAAGCATTGAAGGTGTACCGATGAAGTCATGCAACATGAATTTGGATCTGCTAATAGTGCTCGAAATCAATATGTCTTGAGACATGCTGACCCAAAAAAGAAGATTCTTTATAAAGTGGTTTATGCAAAGGTTTTTATTGTTCATTAAGGCAGATGTCATTAAAAAGGATACATTCGGTATTTTATGATAGGCTGAAAATGTTGGAGTTCCTAATTGGCCTCGAACCTTGTATGATAAGTTGATGCAAGAAGTTCATGTACCAACTATTCAAAAACAACAGGTAGCAAAGTAGGATTGGATCTATGTTGGCAGCCTTGTATGCTCATATGCAGGTTGTGTGCCGAACCATGCATCCATCTCTTTGGGAATCTCCAAAAATGGATAAGGTTAGTGCATTTAAGAGGCAAAAATTGGTGGATGATATACGTGTTGATCTCTATGACAAAGATTTGTCTTGTGCTAATGCTTCGGTTGGATGCTAGAAATGATAAGGCAAAAGACTTGGTGGATCCTTTGTTCATGAATCTTTCCTCTCATGAAATCTCACATATTAATGCTTTGGCAACTTCTATGCCTTTGGACGTTTCAGATTGGTTGAATGATGATGTCAAAAATGCAAATGTTCATGAAGATGTATTGATTACAGGGGTAAAGAAAAAGGTAAGATTCTCCAAGATCAAGATGGAGAATATGCCTTTGTTTTGATTGTCTCTTGAGGGGATTATGCAACCATTCAGAAGACCATAAGTATCCTACTGGAGAGGCTCTACTTATGGTTTTTCTTTGTGGCTTACTTCATGGTGCAAGGATATGGTAGGTAAGGCATAATTCTTCTCATTAGATATGTCAAGTTTTGGATAAGGCATTTTGACTTTAGGGATTGTGCAAGGGTTCGTGTCATGGCTGTACCAGCCATCCACCAAGTTGTGCCAAGTGTTAGCCATGTTCATGGTCTCACACTTTATGGATCATGTATTATACCCTTAGCATGGTTAGACCTTAGTTATGTTAGTCTTATGTGTGAAGCAGCCTTTATTTGTCTTATGAAGTTTAGTGCCTCGTGAAGTGCAGTTTTGAGGTGGGCCATACTAGGTGGGCCCCACAAGGCATCCAAAAGTGGGAGATAAAAATTGAAAATTTTCCCTCCTCTCCCAAAAGGCCCCTTCTCTCTTAACTCATTTCATACTGTGCATAGTCCATTGTTTGGTGTGTTTCTCTTAGAACTATTACTTCTTTTGGCATTCTTCCTCTCCATTCCAGTAATCCATCCATCAAATCTTTCCATTACCTCCTTCCTTTCACATCCATAGCCAAAGCCCAAGGGCATCATTGTCTGTTGGTACTCAAGAGCCACCATTTCTCCCTTTCTTGCAATCATCTCCTCGTCTTCCTCACAAGAACTACAAGTTCCTTCTTACTGAATGATTCTAATGGCATCTACAAGTCATCAAGATGTCCTCAAGATTCCATCGAGGCTGTCTATGTTCGTAATACAAAGGATGAGCATGGACAATGGATAGGAGCAACATTCAAGAAAGATTCATGGATGTACATGCAACCAAGTGCAACAAGCCTTCACCGAGTAAGACGTCGTGATTTATTAAAGAATCACTAGAAAGGTAGATTGTTTGAGTTTAAGGAGGTTTAAGAGGGAGGTTTAGTTGCAATATTGCAACATATTGCACTACAAAGGATTTGAAATTTGGCCCCTCTAATTCACATCATATCTTCCCATCTAATTGTAAGTCTCCATGGTAATACCCTTTGTCTTGTTTTAGATGCTTTTTAGTCATGGATTTCATCTACTTACATGCATACTCTCTCCTTGCATATATTTTTTCATCGAATTTATAGAGGAACAACCTTTTGAGGAGCCGCCTAATCGGAACCTATGAAGCCTTGGGCTGATGAAGCCTAGGAGGTAAATCTAATAGCTTTGTGTGTCTTTATTTATTTTAGCGTATTTATCTAATGAATTTTCTTATGGTTCTAGGCTATGCTAGATATTTATGAGTTTGCTAGTAGACAGGGGGCCGAGGGGATTTCGAAAGAGATGCCGCCTAGCTCAATATATAGGGCACATCCCCTCTCATTATATTATTATGATACATGCTGGCTTTACCCCTATCACTTGTGCCCAACTTACCATCCTCAAAGCGCTTTTGAAGGTGCTCTGTGTCTCCAGTATCACTGCACATGCAAACAAGATCATGATTGTGAAGAAGGAGTTGGTGAGACACGTATTTGGCACATGCTTACATGGAAGAATGGACATCTCAATCACATTGAGGAGTGCATTCGAGGCTTCAAAAGTGGAGATGGTGGTTGGTGTGGGGGAGGGATGATTATCTGCAACTAAGAGATGATGGAAATAAGTGGGTGAAGCCATCAAAAAGTTGCCACTTCAGAGCAAGTAATGTATTGAAACTTATTGCCTTGTACTTCTTATGGTTATACACCAGTTTCAAAAGCTACTCATTGTAAAAACAAGTTATATATTAATACATTTTCCTTTTCATATGACTTATGTCGAAAACATGGTGTCATGTTATTGTTCCAATTCAATCGTATACATGCAATACGGTAGAAATTTGTTACCAAACTCATTGCGTAGCACTCAAAGAGCCCAAATAGTGATACTTTACAATGCAAGAAAATAGTTCTTTGCAAATTAGAAGGTCTGTGTTCTTTTGATATTTCCTTATCTCTTTAAGCACCTTCAAGTTGTAGTTTCTCCTCCTCCTCCTCTATTGCCCTAGCATTCGTGTTGTCGAAGTTCTTCTTTGGCATCATTGGGGAGGTGATGGATTTGGTGAAACCATTAGGGCTAGTTGTTGCTAAGGGGGTTGTTGATGTGGTGTGGGAAGTCCTGCACGTTCCTGCACAGGACCAGGACTTCACCACTAAGGATTCTCTCCATAAGACCTTTTTGTCATAAACATGGTGCAAGTTTTCATCTCCTTGCTCCTAATTAGCGTGTGTCTCCTCACTTGCAGAACCCTCCTCTTGATCTTGTTGCTACTCTTCATGCTCCTTATCTTCTTCTTACTAATCTTCGTGCTCTTCATCCCCACTCTCGTTGGATGGCTTGCATGTTTCATCCTCAGTAAAGGTGTCATCGTCGTCATCCTCCCACAGCCTTTTTCCCTTGTACTTTTTGTGCACAATCTTTCCTACGGTTAATGCATGACTATGCCCACATGAGGCTGAGGATGAGCCTTCATGGCATGAGAAGTTTGGAAAATCTCATCCATGCCATGGTGGTAGCTTTTGATTTTACCCAAGAAGTGGATGGTGTCACGTGGTTTGCTTTGTATGAGCCATCCTATTAACGTCAATTCGAGATAGCAGAAAAATGAAGGAAAAAGTGAAAAAATGATGGAAAAAGAGCAAAGGCGTAGAGGCAGCCCCTAAAGCTAAGCTGAGGCAAAAAGTGTAATTTTAAATGAAAGGCGCCTCAAAAAACTCTAAAAACTCTTGTAATAGAGCGCTAGGCTCCCTCCTATGCCATTTGTAAAAAAATAGATGGGTATAGGCTCAGGGCATGAAGCAAGAAGAGGAAATTAGAAAAAGGGACCTTGCAACAATGGTCAGTCATGTAAAAAGAGATAGGTGCCCATGGGATTTTAGGGCTTGTATATAAAGTTCAACAGGTAAATGGAAGCTCATTCTTTGGTGTGTGGCTAACAAGAGTCCTCTCTTCTTCTCTTCACCTTGCTTATGTGTGTGCTCTTGAGAGAGGGAGTGTGAGAGTGTGAGAGAGTGAGTGTGTGTGTGGGAGTGAGGGAGTGAGGGATCAAGAGGGTGAAGCTCTTCACCATCTCCTCTTCTCTCTTCTTCTCTCTTCTCTTCTCTTCTCTTTTCTCGCGTGGGCGGCTAGGGTGGATGGAGCTTCGAGATGGAGGAGGCTTGAGGATGCTTAAGCCAGCATCTAGGATCGTGGAGCTACCGGCGTGTGCGAGAGAGGAGGCAACTCATTTCGGCATCAAGGTAAACTCACTACATCCCGAGAGGATCGACGATGCGTCAGCTAGGTGAGAGATGGCCATGAGAGCTCACTTAAAACGCTTGAAACAATAAGCAATCTATGGGTCTTGGCAGTTGAGCGTGAGCTCCCACTACACATCCCTATGAAGAAAGGAAGTTTAAAGGGCTACAAGTGAATAAGTGTGAAGTATAAGAATGAACATCGTACTCTCCATTTAAAGGGAAAGTTAGTTTGGGGGGGGGCGGGGGAGGGGGGGTAGGGGTAGGGGTAGGGGTGTAGGGATGGTAATATATAGGATTTAGGGACAAGCCCATTTAGAGCCACGTCATCTTCTACTATGCCATGCAGCATGTGTATTTGCTACATTACTGGTCCACTATCTTTCACTATTGCAAGTTCATATTTCATTTCTAATAGATTTTGCTAGAGTAATAGCCCTTGCATTTTCTAATGTGATTGAACAATTGAATGTGTATCTATAGAACCAATTGAAAATAAAGTACAAAATAAAGTACAACAAAATTGAATGTGTATCTATAGAACCAAATTATACTCACAAAATAAAGTACAACAAGGGAAGTCGATTTGGTACCATGTAATGGGTGATGTTCATTTTTCCCCATGCGTTGATAATAGATTTTGTGAAATCATTAACTACATGATGAAATTTTGATCATATTGAAGGATTTGTTGAGGGATTCAACATGATAGACACAATCTTATCAAAGAAATGTCAAACTTTGGATCAAGTATTCCTAATGTTGGGATTCTTTTTTAAGTTTGTACTATATTGATGACAAAGAACTTTCCAAAGCTCCCACTTCAGCATTGATGACTTGCCACGGTCATATTACTTAGGAATCTTTTGGCCTTTGCCCCACTCATAAATATCATTTGGGCTAAGTCATGAGTTAGCCCTAATGCCTTTTAGTCTTTTTGGATCTTGACCTTGCCTTCACGTGCACCTATGGAGTTCAGTAACTCCTCAATTTTCTCCATAGCTTCTTGGCATCTAAGTGGAGGTTTCATTGTGTATACATAATTGATGTGCAACTTTAAGAGCTTGTCAAATATGCACATGAGACAATGTAAATTGCAAAAATGAATGTCAACAAGGAATATGGGTTTCCAATTCTTGTCTAAGAACGACCTATTGGGAAGTGCCTTTCTATTGCATGCCAAAGCTCCATCATTCTACGATGTATGTTCCAAGGACTTAGAACACTTGTTTGTTCTCATGCAGAGCATGGACATGGTAGTGATGCCATTGCCTTAGTGTCACAATTCAACATACACTTGAGTGTTTTGAGATCACCACCCAAGTGTCAATTGATATTAAATTCTCTTATGCCTTCCACACAAATCTTCTCACCATTTGTTTACCTAGCAATTAGGTTAGGATAAAGGGTTCACCGAAAAATCTATGGTAGGACGTTGTGTGAATCCTTAGGTACTTCGATTGCTGCTAGCCACCAAATTTCCTTTTCTGACTATACACTAAATGGAGAAACAAGTGTTTCATCATTAGCATAGACCATTGCATAATTCATAAGTGTAAGGCCTACTCTTTTCAACTTGCATCCCTTTACAATTTGGCATTCGTCCTTGGCATTTGTCCATTGACATTCGTCTAGCTTCACAAGGGACTCCAAAGTTGAACCATTGCATGTGATAAACATACTATATAATAAGCATATTACAATATAAGTGCATTTGATCATATTATTAATATTATATTACAAGTCCATACCTTTTGTGCATTGCATCTTGTTAAAACAAGCCATTGCACACTACAACTTAATTAGTTCAATAAAAATATTGATGAACTCATCATACTCAAAGGGAATAATTTTTTTGGGTTTGTTGCCTTCTACTTCTATCCACTCCATAATAAAAAAGTATTCCATGAATGAATCTCCAATTGATGCATTTCTTGTTCCTCACATGGATCTAAGTTGAAATGGATGAGACATATGTTTTATATCTTGTTGTGAGCTAGTGCACTTGCTATCATGTTGTATATGGCCTCGTAACCTTATCGACTAACCCCAGTTGTATCACATGCAATTTGAACTTCTTCCACTGATAAGCTATTAAGAATATTATTAAGAACCTCATTCAAAGTAGCAAGGCATTGGGTGTAATATCGAGGGCCTCTCAAGATTGCAATCAGACACTTACATTCTAAGAACACCTTTAGAAGCTCCAACTATTGGCCCTCACTTTGGCCTTCGGGATTATCAAAAATTTTCCTTTAAAAAAGATACAAATTATTAAGGAATGTAGTTATCTCTAAATTGAATTTTATTCAACAAGAGATCACAAACCTTAATGCTTGCACACATCTTTTTTGCACTCCACTGTTAATGAATAGTGATAACATTGGTGCTACTCGACGTTCTCTTTCCTTGTAATCCATAGAAGTTTACTTTCTCCTTTGCAACTTTGCTTCTATAATGTTCTTATCCTTCTCCATTTGCTCCAAACATGATTTCAATGAAGCATTATCCTCTTCCAAGATCGAAGTTTGTTGCATATCCTTTGCCATCTCTTGTTCCTTGTCTTTGCATTGCTTCAATTCTTCTTCAAGTTTTTACACTTTGTTTTCCTAATCTTGAAGGCTATTTGCAACACATTTAGAGAACCTTGGTATTGTAACAAAAATTGATGAGTGTTATATAATATTAATTGATAATATTGATGCAATTGAAGATTATCACCCAAGCATTTGCAATAGCCTAGTAGACCTTGTTTACCATCCCCAATAAAAGTGAGCAACAAAGAAGTGAACAACGAAGAAGTTGTTAGAATACAAGGAACCATCTATCCAAGTATTTATATTTTTCTTTTCCTTTGAACAATATTGGAAAGTGGTTGTTGCATCTAGGGCACGCTTGTTACAAGGGGTATTTGTAAGAGCATCGTCTTCATCCACTCAAACATGCAAATGCACTTTCCTCTTACAATTACCTATATCCCTAAGTTGTTCCCTTAGGAAATTCAAGTTAGATGGCATAATGGAGTAGAGTAAGTTTGTCATAATAATAATGATTTAGAATGATTAGATAGCAAAACAATGCATGAAAAATGCTTAGATGTATATATAATATAGTCAGGCACCATTAGAGGTGAAAAATACCACATTTTGAGAGGAAAAGAAAAAAATCAATTTTGGGGATCATAATCAATCCGCCCTTTTAATGTGGCACTTAGAAGGAGTAGTGGGTATAAAGAGGGTATGTAACTACCTCGGCAAGGTCCTAGGAACTACTTATAAGGATATAAAAAAGTATAATTTGATTTGGAGATTATTCAATGCAAAAATGTGTCCTAAAAATATTTTAACTTGCAATATGATTGAGCACTTTTGAGGGGGAAAAAATCTACTTTCTATGAGATTTTTTTTAAATCATTTTTTGGGCCAAAAATAAATCCAAGTTGCTAATGTGGCACTTTTGGAAGAGTGGTCAAAGCATGAAAAAGGCTAGTTGCTAGGGTAAAAAGAAAAGAAGACCCCCTCCTTTCTAAGTGGGATCTATAATAAAAAGTAGGGTCAAGCCTAGGAATGTTGGGGGGGTAAGGAATAAAAAAGCATGCAATGATGACCATGGAAGAGAGACTAATTCAAGATTAAGGATTCCTAATCAATTTCTTATGAGGCTTTTTTTGAGTCTATATTTCCCCTACTAATAAGACTGATTCTACTTAAGATCCTCGCATCATGATCCTAAAATTCAACTTGTGCACCTGTTGATTCTCTCTTTTTATGTACCTCCACCATGTATGAGCAAAGCCCTCAAGGAGAAGCCTAGTAAAATGGATATTCTGATCATTAGACCTAAGGAAGATGTCAAAGTAAAACTCTAATTTTGATGTCCACTCTTCCAATCTTCAACACAAATCTTCACATATTTAATAACTTCACTCCCAGTACCCATGTGAGGGATAAAGTGGTGGGAAGGGCTCCCTAAACTAGCTCAAAATCACTCAAAGGTGGGCAAAGTCCCCCGTGGGGGTGGGTTGGTTGCACCCCTTCGAGATCTTCAATAGTGAGGGAGGGTCACCTCTCTTTTGTCCCACTATCTCCCGAGACATCCACCTTTTTCCTCAATGGGTATATCCATGGCAAAAGCATTCTACTCTATGAAAACAAGGATGAAATGCATTTTTGAAATAATTCTTTCAACCTTTAATGGGATGCATAGATTAATCAATAAAATAGGATTGAAAATTGGAATTTCCTAATGGTATTACAACTACAAATCAATGACTCATTGATTGCAATACTTACCCTTTGCAATTTATTTCATGGGTACATGAGAATCAAAGGCACAAATCAAGGTTATGTATTAAAGTATGAAAAATTGAAGCAACGATTGAAAATGAAATGGAATCAATGCTAAAATTTGTTTTAGAATCTCTAATTAAAGAGGTAATGATCTCTAATGTATGGTTTATTAAAGAACTCAATAAACCTTTATCTCTCATTAAGAAGTGGATAAGCTTGAGCAAGTGAATAAAGCGAGATTTCAAAGATTAAAAGATGATGAAATACCTCTTTAAAGCTTGAAGAAGACGCATGATTCAAAGGGAATCAAGCTTTAACCCCGCTGATTGAAGAATAATTTCCCATTCAATCCATAATGCTCCATAATCCATAATCTTCATGAATCGGCCAATACATTGCTTAAAGACCATAAAGCCTTTGAAATAGAAGTTCCTTAAACCTCCTTGAATGCTTGAAGTTAAGAAATCCAAGCTCTTTACTCAAAATCCCCAAAATGTAGCTCCATTATGCTTGAAGTGCTGGAATCTTCTTGAATGTCTTCAATCTTGATGCTAATGTTGGATGATAATGGCAGTAGGAAAGCCTTGAAGGTTGGGAAGTAACAAAACTTGAAGAAATTTAGATATTCAAGGTTGAAGCTATGGCTTCCCTACTATGTATTAGGGTTTCTAATGAA
The DNA here is from genome assembly GCF_053477565.2 of Lygodium microphyllum. NCBI lineage: Eukaryota > Viridiplantae > Streptophyta > Polypodiopsida > Schizaeales > Lygodiaceae > Lygodium > Lygodium microphyllum. Next base: position 101,593,954 of record NC_141149.1, on the reverse strand, counting down.
AAAGATGAAGATCAAAGCTCAAATCTTGCCAAATCTTACTTAGAAGGCTTGTAACTAAGTGCTCAATGATTGATTGAACCATAGAGAATAGATCAAAGACAATAGTGAGCTAAAATTTTATGCAAAAAAATTAGCTCAAATCACAATGCAAAATTCAAGACTAATCCTAGAGACTACTGAGTGATGTGGTTGATGGTTGGTGGTTGTAATGATCAATAGAAGATGAAGAACCTTTGCCCCATGATCAAAGAATGAAATTTGGCTTCAAGAGAGCAAGAGATCATGACTAATGGATGGCCTCCATGAAAGCTTCAAGAGAGCAAGAGATCATGACTGATGGATGGCCTCCATGAAAGCTTCAAAAATCTTGAAGGGAAGAAGAGAGAGAAAGCCTTTCTTCAAAAAGTAATTGGATTTCTAACCTTAGCTAACACATATTGCCCTTTCATTAACCATTTTACCTCCAGAATGGCTTATTTCTTGACCGTGACGACCTGCTATTTTGTGCATTGTGCCTCTATCTTGGTCTCCATGTCCTGTATTTAGTACGTGAAAGCTCCTTGGTCTTTGCACATGTCCACTTCAAGAGTTGGACACCTTGTCCTTGTGAGAAACTAGAATGTAACTAATCTGATAGATAAATCTATGGTAAGATTGAAAATTTGGAATGTAGCTGATCTGAGAGAGAAATCTATGGTTAGATTGTGACCAAATGGATCAAAGACCAATGCTTTGATATAACTTGTCAAGAAGAGGACAGAGAGGTGAGAAAAGAGAGTGCAAAAGAGAGAGAAAAGACAAGACAGAATGAATTGATGAGGAGAGAGAAATACTAGAAAGATAGGAGAGAGGTGAGAGAAGCCATCAAAGCTATGAATAAGAAGGTAAGATGAAGAGACGGTTATTGTAATCATGTAAAGTGATGAAAATTTACAAGTCTTAGCATAATGTCTCTTCCTAGCTTCTTACATTTCATCTCCAAGATCACTATCCCAATAAGATAATCACCCATAATTTTCAAGACTTATGGAGTCTTTGGAAGTTTTTATGAATTTTTTGGAGCAAAAAAGTTAGACCCTACACCGCTTTGGGAGACAATCTAGAAGCATTAGATTGCCTCCCATTGTGTCATAGGTTACAACCAATTTTTTAAGAGTTTCTTATCCTCCTTGCATGAAATATCATTACAAATTTTGTCTCTCTTGCTTTTGCTATCATTGCTTCTTATTGGATACGATTTGGAGCTTTCTTAAACAAGGTAACTTGTTATATTCTTGGTCTCTTTAGGGATTAGAAATGCTTTCCATATTTATACCTACTTAATCTTTTGTAATATTGTCAATAATAGATATTTGAAGTCTCAATAAGCAACATGCACTTTCTCTTACAAGAAATAGATGTGAATGAAGTCTATTATGTTATACTACATTATCATGGGGAGTAAGATTTTGCAATGTGCAAATATGCTTTGGAAGAGTATTTCCACTATCCAATGGATCCTTATAAATTACTAAATCAAATTTCTCACCAACAAGATAGCATCATCCATGGAGAGAGTAATAGCAAATGCTTTCGAATGAATATTTATCCTTATAAAGAGGAGGATGGTTGCAAGTAATCTTAGTAGTTGTGGAAATTTGTTTTATTATTTTTAACATCCATGCTCTCATTTGCATAGTTTACATTAAATTGCTTCAAAGGTGATAATGTTTGACTTGTAAGATCCAAAGTAATCATGATTGTTACACTTACATGGATATTGCTAACAATTCGAATTCTACACACTTGGACCTTATAGAGGGAAGGTAACTTCCAAGACAATAAAGGCACAAAAGAATGCCAAGGTGGAGAGGTCAAGAGGAGCCAAAGAGAGTGCAAACACCAAAAAAGAACCCATAAAATTTCACTTGTCAATGACTTCAACAATTGCCATTCCACATTTTTGGATGGAAACACATTTATATAAATTTTTTGTGGTTTCTTCTAAATTTCATTTAAGATAATAATAGACAATTATTCTTGTAAAAGAGATTTAAAAATACTATGGCATAAAAGGCAATAGATGAGGATCCTTGGTAGTATATACATGCTTAATGTTTAGAAAGCTTTTTTTTATCTTGTAATTTGAAGCCCACAATCCATCCTTTCCAATGAAAGTTGATAATTTCTCTTTTTCATTTGTCAATTTTGTGGGAACCTTTGCAAGAGGGAAGCAATGTTTTCCAATCATAGAGCTCACTACTTGTTGGATCCTTTAAAGCATCCCTTCATGTGTTGTAAGATGTACATGCATGTATAGAGTTAGATGGTTGCCTAGAAGAATCCATGAAAGAATTATAGAGATTAAAAAGATTAATGAGATTGAAATAGAGTGAAGGCGTTCAAAAATGATATTAAATTGGAGTTGAAGTGCCAAAACAATGTACCTATGAGATGAATGCACACGAAAGGGTGCAAATAACAAAACATTCAAATGTCTCTTAAATGGAGTCAAAATTTTCTATTTTTGGTACTAAAAAGAGAAAAGAGTAAGGCAAAAAACATCACATCTTGTACAAAGCTTTTGTTGTAAGTGCCTCAAGAGGATTAAAAGCTCTTTATTACCTATATGCTAAAGGTAGGTGAAATTTGGCTAAAGTAGTAGAGAGTCATATTAGCTAAAGTAATAGAAAGTCAAATTTTACATTTGATCACATGTGACATTTTCCCATTTATCTACTCACTATTGTCACCATTGTTGAAAATTAATCAAATGGCTTGTTTGACCTCAAAATTAGCCCTAATATGAAAGGGGAATTTCCTAGATAAAAGCCTCTATTTGAATAAGTAAAGCCTATAGGATGGGGTGGCCACCCAAATTTTCTTAGCCCTACATTACCAAGTGGATGTATAGCATGGGGGCAACACTTCTATTTCATCATGAGGCTGAGGGTGGCAAGAGAGCAAGGTTCAAAGTCATCTCTATTATTGCACTTAATTAGTTGTTTCCATGTTGGGCTAGCCAATGCAATCATTTGGGAGGAGAGATCGTGAGCAATAGAAGACGTGGGCCAATCTTGCAATTGTTTGTTGTTACACTATTACTAACCCATAGTACCTTGTATAACTAGGGAGCATAGCCAAATATAATGATTGGCCAAGAAGACAAAGACTTGGAATAAACCATTAGAATGTAATCACAAACTAGGATGCTAATTTTGAGATAAACTCCCTCACATGAGGTGTCAAGGGTTATGCTACTAAACATACAAAAGACACCATACAAAAGAAGTTTAATCTAACAGAGGGTTGGTTCACTAAGACACCATACAAAAGAAGTTTAATCTATTGGTGATGATGACATGGTCATGCAAGTAGCCTTGGCAATCATAAGGGACAACAACATTACATATTGATACCTCTAAGGCGTAAGTGATTGTGAGTGGTGAATAGATTTAAGTTGCCTAAGCAATAGCCCATGGGATCCACCCATGACTAGCCATTGATCTAGGGTAGAAATGCCATTTAAAAATAACATAAAAGAAGACACTCTTCCCAAAGTTTCTAACAAATACCACTCTATGGGATGTCAATAAAAGTCAAAGAATGAGAACTTAGTCCAAACTTGGAACACATTGACTTAACTAGTGATCCTAATATTGGTTGATTTTTTTAAAACATGATATTATTTCAATTTATGAATTTAGAATTATAAACTTCAGACATTTAAATTATGTGATGACACCAACAAGCTCAAAACAAGTGTATGCTTGATCTCTACCTCACATCTTCATAAAAAGATCACCTTTTGTAGTATCAACCTCCTAAGTCTAGTCACACTACAATGGGCGAAATCATCTCCTCTGGATCCTCCTTTGATGAAGAGGGGTCACAAAAAGTCTAGTATGAACATTTAGAAGGCAAGAAAGTAATGGAATGAATATCCAAGCTTTGATGTATGCTCATTTTCAGATAATCAGGATTGTGAACATCAAATAACTCTTAGACATTGTGATAATCTGAATATAAATTAGAATCGTCACAAAACCCCATATACTCTAACCTACATTGAATCAATGAATGAACACTCCATGAACTTGATGTATGAATGTAGCACGTGTGCAGGAGGTGTGTAACTATAAATCATCTTCAAAATAATGGCATCTGTGTATAACACTACGTACATGTGTATCTCCATATAGATGAATGCATGTAAACACGCATGTGTCCAATGGCAGTCATGTATGCATGAACCTTTACAAATATGCATGCAGATGTGTGTAGGTGGGTGTGTGGCTATGAGTGGGCCTTTGTCTGGATGTGTGTGTGTGTGTGTGTGTGTGTGTGTGTGTGTGTGTAGTGAGACAAATCATTATGTAGATTGAAGCCTGCTTTGTTGTATATGGCAAACCTTTGTTTCAGTCAACGCCAGAGCTCCGGGCTTAACCAATACAATATGTACAGAAGGGCTCATCATTGGGTTGCTGCTCAGAATCAGACAGATCCATGGCTTTTCATGATCTTCACATAACAGACCAAAAACATCATTGTAATTTCAGACCTTTTCTGAGGTCGTACTTTTGAAGTTCACTAAAAACTTGCAGCAATTGGAGTTCCCAAAATCTGTCAGCCTTTAAACCATGTTTCAACATCTGCCTGGTTGATTCTGTCAGAGGCTGCAAATAGCACCCTCATCTGCTGCATGTTAGTTCTACAACTGATGCTTGGCATCCAGACGCCACCAACTAGCTCCATCTCCTGTATAAAATGTTCAACATTATCATATCTGCATGCGCAAGAGCAACAATACATCACCTTGATTACACCTGCAAAAAAGATATTTGCATGTGCTACGACCAACATCCCACATGCAATGTTCATTTAGAGAGTGTGTAACTGTGCCACTATGAACACAATCGAAACATAGCCTGCAAAGTTTTGGTTATTCTTCTCAGTAGAACCTATGCCCAAATGTTCTTGCAGGATTCACACAATGACATCGTGTGACCTGAGCAGTTAGGCAAGACAGCAAACAGACCAATAAACAGGTTTAACATCAACCATTTTAGATAAGACAACGATATCCATATTGAAAAGGAGGATATCCAAGCTGCTTGCCTTTATTGACATGCAAAGTAAGGCTGCTGTGCGGATATATTGAAAAATGGTTAAGATGATTAAGCTGGCTGTCATAACAGCGTCGTAGAATCATCAAAAATGCAGGGCACCCTGCTGTTTTCCATGCCCGTAGCGATATATGCAACAGTAATCTAGCCACATTCAGATGTAAAGGTTACTTGACTTACTCAATGAGATGTTCTCCATATGCAACAGAAAGTGATGATTCAACTCACCTCAATGCCTCTTCGTACTCTGGCTTTGCTAAACTGCAAGCTCGGGCACATCTTGCTGAATGAAAACAATTGCCCCAAAAAACTGAGTGCAACAGTCCACCTTACCTCTTGCATTGCTGGATGCAAGCATTGTGAACACTGACCAATTAAAGCAATATCCTGCATAGAAAGTCTCCATCTGCTACCAAGAGTCAACAAATTGAACTGATAAACCCCATTTCATGCATCAGTCACAGCCTCATCTCCACTGTCTGAAAACTCTAGTTCATTAAGAAATTCTTCAAGATCTGAAGGCGCTTCATCATCAATTAGTGTCTCATCATGAGCCTCCAACTCATCTTGAGAAGCATTAACATGTCCATGCATCTCATCACAAGTTTTGTCTTCCCCAGTGGCTGCATTTGGCATTCTAGCTGAATGCTTAGCTTTATAGTTCATAGACCGCAATCGAGGCCCATTTATCAGCATTCTGAAATACTTCATTTTCAAATTAATAAGAGGATGATCTACAATTAGCTGTTTCTTCGCATATCCCTCCCGTAGAAAAATAGTATGAATGTTACCCTTAAGACTAATGTAGAATACACCTGGGAAACGATTGAATGTTTTTGCCACTTTCAAAGGCAACTTAAAGTCTTCCTGGAAGTTAATCATGACCTCGAGTGTAATTTTTTTCTCAACAGTCAGGCTTACAATTTCATGTAGCAAAGCAACCATCTTTCTATCTGCAAGAGGTGTTCCCTCCTGAACCCAGGAGTTGTCCTGATACGGGGAGATATATGGAAGCCTTTGCCACTCATCAATTCGCTTTTTTACATGCTTTCGTAACTGTGTTCCTGGAGAATACCGTAGTGGAAAAGCAAGAGGCTGCCCATTTGTTACAATATCTCCCAAGCCATCCTCCCTTGCTTTTGCTTTTGCTTTCTTCTCGAATTCAGTGATGGCCAGGTTCTGGTCCCAGGCTACTAATCGTAAAGCTTGACTGCGCTTACCTTTACGTAACAGTCTGAAATGCTGAAGATACTTGGGAACAATGCTCTCCACAAAATCTTCAGGTATACCGAAAAATCTAGCAGCAAGTACAAGCTTCACTGTTGCAATTTCATGGTCCTTAGATAGCATCAGCAACTTTTGCAGCTTCTCCACAACAACTGGCTCTTGTTGCTTGTGGATCAGTCTCTCTTCCTCCAAGAGTTCAAATACTTCTTCGGTTAGCCTACAATACTGTTCTTCCTCGTCAGGATGTACAAAGAAGTCGAATATATTAGGGTACCTCTTCATCTTGGCAACAATTTTCTCGTCACTAACTTTCAGGCCCAATCGTCTGCGCAGCTGAAGAAGAACCTTCAAAGGTGCGGCTGCTTTCTTGAACCTCAGTAGTGCATCCCTAAGTACAATAATAGGCTTTAATTCCTTTTCCTTGGATGCAACAGTATCTAAAGGGCGGTCCTTCCGAATCCTGACCTTTGTCACAGGTCTATACGACTCAGGTCTATATGAACGTAGAAAACGAAGCAATGGCACAAGAGGCTGATGCTGCTGCTCATGAAAACTCGGCACAACCTGATGTATCAGCTGGTGTCCACGAACACGCCATACAATCAAGTTTGACACTCGCAAACCTAACCATCTGGCCACCATCATCACGCTACTTCTAGAAGCTAGCTAGCTCTCAGAAGTAGCTCTGCCGGATGCTTGAGATGCTGCTCCAAAAGACTCGGCACACCATAATGGGTCATCTCATGTGCATAACCATGCCGAATAATCGATTTGTCATCTCATGTGTATAGCCATGCCGTACAATCAAACCTGAAACTCGAAACCCTGATAGCCTGACCACCACGATCCTGACTGACTTCCCTCGCTGAAGCTAGCCACCAATCGGCATGATGAGGGCCGAGCATGTCAGAAAGGTCCGATGGAGCTCATTGCCATTTCAGGACATGCCGGAAGAGACTTGACAGCATTCGAGAGACTGCATCTGTCCGATATTGAGAGCATCTTTAGAGACTTGACACTACCAAGTAGACAGCATGGAGAATCCGCATCTGGCCGCCATTCAGACCATCCATGTCGAAGCTATGGAAGATAAATGTAAGCAACCCAATGATCTCTGCTCCACAAATTGACGATGGAACCCTAGCTGTCATCAACATTTAAATTTGAAAGTTGAAACTAGCCTTCGTTTTGGTAGGAGATAAGTATTTCCTCTTGTAGTTTGTGTCCGTCCTTAGGACACCTATCGCCCACATCATGGATCACAAAGAAGTTTAAACACATTCCCATTGTAATTCCCACATTGTGAATTGCGACACTATTATGACTCATGAGCTTCTTCAAGGAAGGAACCACATGCCTAACTTGTGATTGGGAGCAAGGGAGCTACCGATTGTGACCCACAACAACATTATCAACTTGCGTAAGAGGGAGGCACCACATACACCTTGGTGGTTGGCAGCACCCTTCCCCCAACTGCGCCTAGCTAGGTATGTGATGTACCATGGGGGTTAGCAACTCCTTGCCCTCAACAACATCTAGCTAGGTATGTGATGCCTCCTAAGCAAAAGCTCATGATGTTAAACACTATGGGGATAAACAAGGGAAAAGAGCCCCTTTTTCCACATTGTAGAGGCAAGCACAAGCTCAATCACCAGGACCCACAAACCGCTTATTATTCAAGCGTTTCAAATGAGCACTAATGGCTACCTCCCACATAGCCAACGCGTTATCCTTCTCTACGAGTGTAGTGAGCTTACCTTGATGCCTGATCGAGTTGCTTCCTCTCTCAAGTACTCCGATAGCTTCACGATCCTTGATGCAAGCTCAAGCATCCTCAAGCCTCCACCTCCAAGCTCTATCCTCCATAGTCGCACGCGAGGCAAGAGAAGATAAGAGAATAGGAGAGAAGAAGAAGAGAGGAGATGATGGAGAGCTTTACCTCCTTGATCCCTCACACTCTTACACTCCCTCCCTCAAGCACACACAAGCAAGCAAAAGAAGATAAGAAGATAAGAAAGTGAGTGTATTGTTGCCACACACCAAAAGAATGAGCTCTCATTCACTTTTTGAGCTTTATATACAAAACCCTAAATCCCTTTTGGGCAGTCATCCCCTTATCCCCTTTTTTACATGGCAAGCAACCCTTTTTCCCATTGTTCTCTTGTCTTCCTGACTTCCTCCCTACTGCCCATCTACCTATACAATTTGCATGGGTCAGAGCTCAGTGCTTTTAAAATAAATCATGGTGTGCCTTGCACTCTTTTACAAAAGTTTTAACTTGCGCTTTTCCATGTGCGTCTCTCCTTGATTTAGGGCTTTTTCACACTTCTTATGTTTCCCGATTTTTCTTGGTATGCCTTTGTCCTCCATTCCGCTTTTGCCTTGGCCTTGTCTTTTGCTTTAAATTTTTTGGATTTTCCACCTTATTCGTTTGAGGGTTAACACACATGAAAAAATGTTAAATACTTCATAACGATGATACCATTGTAAGATGGGATTTTATTCTTACAATCCTTAATAGCCTAAGTTTTAGTTTTGATTTTGGGTAAGATGGGTATTACAAGGGTAATCTCTCATGTAAGCTTTTGACTTAAGAGATCAATTGTGCAGGGTTGTCCCACACCTCCTTTCCTATTTGTTATGGTCACATAGCCTATACTAAGGGATCTTGATGTCAAGCCTAGATATTAGTCTTTAAAGGGTGCGAGGATGCCCAATGGAGAACTCTTTCATGCTCAACTCATTATGTATGACAGCTTGCATGCAATAGAAGCTATTAAACATTTTGTAGATCTTTTAATGGCTAGCTATATGCAATTTGTCATACTCTTAGAATCTATAATCATAAAATTATCAATTGAAAACAATGTCTCTGTGAGCATGACTTCAAGGTAATAGGAGGAAAAATCTTCAAAAACTTCGGTTGCCCTCTTCAGCGGCTAGGAACACCGCAAACCAATGTTTTCATTGGCTTTTAGACAATCTAAAAGTCAAGTTCCCAAAATGGGTTGGTCTTAGCCATGGTTTTAGCATGCAAGGTGGTCGTAACAAAAATAGTTATATCATTTGTGGTCATCTCTGTATTTGCAACCTTTTCCATTTTCTCAAAGCAATGGGCAAAAGATAGAATAGCTAATTAGAAGCTAGTGCAACCATATTGAATTCCAAGAGTTGGCCATGCTAGACCCTTATTCTCCTCCTTGAATGCATCGAAATACCCCTTCTAAAAAGAGCATGTTTTTCCAAGAGGAGAGAGAGGGGAGGGTCTTAAGACGTCACTTGAGTAGTTATTCCCAAACAACAATTGATAATTTTGGAAGGACGAGACTAAGCGAGGGTTTAGGGAATCGACCACATGGTCACCCTCCCCGTGCAAGCTTGGAGAGCAAGGGGGGAAAAGGGAGGGGGAGGGCCAAGGGTTCTATTTTGGGGACATCTGCTACCACCTTTAGTAGTGAGAGAGAGAGAGTGTGTGTGTGTGTGTGTGCGTGCATGCGTTGTGTGTGTGTGAAGAGATCAGCCAAGCACATGGGCAACTAACCTTCTTTGTTGAGTCTTGAATGCAACCAAAGCAAGGCCACCCCCAATGTTGCTACTCTAGCTAGTTGTACACCTTCTCATCCCCCAAATTGCAATGATGGTTGAGATATTGCTATAGCCACCTTCATTGCGTCACCATGTCATTGTCTAAAAGAGTTGCTTCTTCACCATTCTTTCATCACCAATCAAACATTACCTTTTGCTCCTCAACCTTACATCATCTTTATCCTTCTATAATGCAAGAGGTATTACCTTAGCTGTAATAACACTTATCTCACCCTTATAACCCTTTTACCTCTCCCCCCCCCCCCACCAAAAAAAAAGAAATGGGTTAATCATCTCCACTATCATGCCATTCTATCTTGATCAATCACTCCATTATCTTTATTATTGTTACCTTACGCATAAGAACCCTTGTCTCAACCTCATAAGCCTTATAACTCCACCCCCTCCAAAAAAAAGAGTTAATCATCTTCATTATTATGCCATTCTATATTGTTCAATAATTCCATCGTCTCTATTACTAACATCAAGATCTTGTAACACTCTTCATAATCCTGTATCATTATCTTCCAACATCTTGAATTGTCATTGTTTTTTATTCATAAAGGCTTGTTATCTCCCCTTTTTATAATATATGAAGGGTATACTTGTGAAACCTTTGATAAAAATAGTTGTGCAATGGTATTAAAATTTCCAATTCCCACCATTGGAATGATCCTTGGTATGTGCATCAAGATGGATACATTGCTTTATGTGTCATAAGGTGCAAATAAAGTATTTATCAGACATAGCAAGGCAAGCAATTGATAATCAATGTTGTGGACATCTTCTTGGTACACACAGGGCTTGCTCATTTGAGAGCATGAGAATTCCCTCGTGAAGATGTACATGTAGTATGTGATGTCATAGGAAGCCCCTCTAAGTTAGAATATATCTCTAAGTATCCTTGTGTGAACTTTAAGGCACATAAGAGACCATAGAGAAAGATTGCTCCAATGATAAATTAAACCAATAGACAAGCCTCCATCTAAAAGGGGAGTAGAACGTGGAAGCACAAACCAAAGCAAGAAGGGAGCTAGGGCTATGGAGGTTCAAGCAAGAAGAGAGAGATCGGTGTGTGGCAACTTCAACAATCACAATGTGTGACCTGCCTTCGCTTATTCTACTTAACACTTGTAGGTGGCTAGGCCAACCCTTAACCTCGAATAATCTCCTACTTAAAGGCAAATGTGCCTTAATGAGGAGTAAAAGAAAAAGAGAAAAGTACAACATGTACATAGAGTTCAACAAGATGAGAAAAGACGTCATCTTATTCTATGTTCATCATCTTCCTAATGAAGACATACCATTCCACTAGGAAACTTGTCGTAAGTAGATTTGTAGGATTCATATCTATAGAGATCTTGACAACTTTATGGATTTGTCCTCTACCACCTCTCTGATGAAGTGATAGTGCACCTCAATGTGCTTTGTCTTTGCATGGAAGACCGGATTACAAGCCAACTAAATGTCACTCGTTAAATGTGAATGCAATGTAGGGGATATAGTCATACCAATATTAGCAACTAAATGGCCTAACCGTAGAACCTCCTTGTAAGCCTCGATGGCAATGTACTCAACCTCGATAGTAGACAACATCATGCATTTTTGCACTATGAACATCCAAGAGATAGCATCTCGAGTATAGGTAAAGACATATCCAAAGGTGGACTTTCTATCGTTTGCATGTCCTACATAATCTTAGTCTATGTAACTCACAACTCCTATATCATGGACTTTCTATCCAAAGGTGGACTTTCTATCATTTGCATGTCCTACATAATCTAAGTCTATGTAACTCACAACTCCTATATCATGGCTAACATAGCAAATGCACATATTTATAGCTAGGGCTATGGAGATTCAAGCAAGAAGAGAGAGATCGGTGTGTGGCAACTTCAACAATCACAATGTGTGACATGCCTTCGCTTATTCTACTTGTCACTAAAAGAATAAAGAATAAAGTGACAATGATGGGTATCCGCCACTTGCAGTATACAAGTATGTGGATTTGTATACCAATGAATGTAGGTGGCTAGGTCAGCAATTAACCTTGAATAATCTCCTACTTAAAAGAAAATGTGCCTTTATGAGGAGTTATAAAAAAAAAGAGAAAAGTACAACATGTACATAGAGTTCAACAAGATGAGAAAGTATGTCATCTTATTCTGTGCTCATTATCTTCCTAATAAAGACATACCATTCCACTGGGAAATTTTAAGTAAGTAGATCTGTAGGATTCATATCCATAGGGATCTTAACAACTTAATGTCCTACATAATCTAAGTCTATGTAACCCACAACTCCTATATCCTAGCTACCATAGTAAATGCACATATCTATATTGTCTTTAAGGAATCTCATGATACTCTTCAAGGTGTCCCAATGTCACCTACCACATGTAGTCATATAATATACCACCACTCCCACTGCAAATGCTATATCACAACGAGGTAGTATCATGACATACATGAAGCTACCCACTGTGAATTCATATGGAACCCTGGCCATCTCAGCCCTCTCATCATTTGGCTGCAAATAATCAGCCTAGCTTACCTTCACATGAGAAGTTAAAGGGCAACTAATAGGCTTACTATCCTGCATATGGAATCGCTCAGGTACTCTATGTATGTACTTCTTCTGGGACAAGTAAAGAAGTCCCTTAGAGTGATTGTGCATAATGTGCATGCCAAGTATGTATGAGGCCCATCCCATGTCTTTTATCTCAAAGCTCTTCTTGAGTTGAGTCTTTAAAGCATCCAACTCACCATGAGCACTCCCAGCTATAAGCACGAGTCCCATGTCCTTCATCTCAAAGCTCTTCTTGAGTTAATTCTTTAAATGTATAGACACAAATTCATATCACTATGGGAATACCCCAGTGAATGTATGAAAGCGTCAAACTTATGGTACCATTCTCTAGGTGCATGCTTAATCCCATAAATAATATTGTTCAATTTGCACACTATATGTTCCTTGTCTTTCTCCACAAAGCTCTTAGGCTGCTACATATAAATGTCCTCATACAAGACCCATGTAGAAAAGTCATCCTCATATCCATCTCATAAAGATCCAAATCTAACTAAGCAACCAAGGCTAAGACCTAGCATAGGGTAGTCATATTGACCACGTGAGAGAATATCTCATGAGAATCAACTCCCTTTTCATACTTAAAGCCCTTTTAGTAACCAATTTGGCCTTATATGTTGGCTTCAGGTGACCACGGGTACCCTTCAACTTGTACACCCACTTGTATGGCAATGCACAATTTTCAATAAGCAAGGAAACTAAGTCCCATGTACAATTGTTCTATAGTGAGTCAAACTTAGACCTCATATCCATCTCCCAAGAATGAGAATCCCCTTTGTGCATAGCCTCCACATAGGTAACTGGCTCAATAGAGCCTATCACATAGCCTCCACATAGGTAACTGGCTCAGTAGAGCCTATCACCATGGCATGATCCATAGAGAGCTCATAACAATCAGGAGGACACGAAGCTTTAGCAGAGCATCTCAAAGCTGGATATGGGGCAGGTATGACATGTCCTCTCTGTCAAAAATCATGATTCTGCATAAAGGCAAATCCTGGGCCACTACATCATCAACAACTATAGCAAGTTGTCTCTCTGGGGCTAGCTGTACTGTAAAAGGAGGCTCCTCCTAAAAGATTACCTATGTATCTCAAACACCTGCTTTGGTCTCATATGCATCTTATCCTCATGGAAAATAACATCATGGCTATGGATAATCCTCCAAGTCTACAAATCCCAAAGATGATAGCCTATCTTACCTGCATTCCCATATCCAAGAAAGATGCATTTGATAGACTTTGAATCTAATATTCAGTGTGTGCCCAATCAATTAAGAATGTAGTTAGGACAATCACCAAACTAGCATGTTTGCTATTCCAATAGTGTTAAACCCAAATATGGCTAACAATAGCTCACTTGATAGATTCACAATGTTAGATTTTGAGAACGTGTAAACATGCAATACCATTTAGGAAAAATAGTTGTTTATGTGACAATTCAATGTCGTAAACATCATTATGAAAATATTGTTGTTTATGTGACAATGTAGTATTATAAACATCGAGCATAATTTAAAAAATATGCCAATGATATAATCAAATCATGGTTTTTTGTGTAGCAATGCAATGGTAACTTATCATGCTTGTATTTGGGAATATGGCAAAAAGCCTTACATCCAAACACTTGCAAGTGTGCATATGAGGGAGGGTTACCAAACCATACCTCCTCTATAATTCTACCACCAAGAGTAGTGAATGGGGATCTATTAATGAGATGCACAATAGCAATAACTACATCAACCCAAAAGTGATGCAATAAGCTTGCCTAAATAAGCATACTATGAACTCTTTTATGAATAGTCATGTTCATATGCTCTGTAGTAATACCATTATGGAGTGGGGTATATGGAACGGTCAATTGATACTTAATACCCCTCTCAACACATAGATGCTCAAAGGCCTTAGATACATATTCACCCCCATTGTTAGACCATAGGAATTTCAGCCTATACCCAAACTAGCTCTCAATGATGGCGAGAAAGCATTGAAACATAGGCAAAACATCTAATTTCTGCTTAATGGGATAGGCCTAAATCTTATGCAACAATCATCTATGAATGTAACGAAATAGTTTCGCCACCCAAGGAAGGACTAATAGGGCATGGGCCACAAATATCTAAATGCACAAGAGCTAAATGCTCATCCATACACATAAAACTATACTTTTTATGTGAATTACGAGCTAGCCAGCCATACAGACAATGATCACAAATCAAAACAATAGTAATCCAAGGACAAGAAATACTGCAAACGAGTCAATACTTTTATTTCTTTCAAAAATATATACCTAAGGCAATGATGCCATAAATATACATCTAGAAGATCAGTCATAGCCAATACATGGTCAAAGTGACCCAAAAACAAGCAAATGATAGAGGTTACCAACCTTAGTACATCTAGCGAAAACTAAGACTACCACATGTGATTTGCCCTGAGAAGTCTCTAAAAGATACATAGTACTATTATCATCCAACTGTCCAACTAAAATAAGACTTTTTGTCAAAGCTAGGACATGACGTACATCATGAAGCACAAAGGGAGCACCAACACCAAACTGCAGTCTAACATCACTTATGCCAATGATATCCAATGCAATGCCATATCCTGGTCTAACTAAACGTGTAACAGTATGGTAGCTATAAAACCAATGATGATGCGTATAACATGAAAGGAAACCTCTAAATCAAGAAGCCAACACTGAGAGTAAGCAAATAATGCATCAGACAACTGAGTAGCATCAAGAGATGAAGCTACAAGAATGTAGGCATTAGAACTATGCTCCAATGCATTTATCTCCTCTATCTTTACACTGGACTTAGATACAAACTTAGTGGACTGTTTATTTTCATGTACTTTCCCCTTACATTTATCATTGCATTTTATGGCTTTGCAACCTAATGTGATCCTACCATCCACAATAATGACAAATCAAAGAGGACTTATAACTATGGGACTTACTACAGGATGGCCCAAGAGACTAAGACTTGCCCCTATTAGGCCACGGGTCTCTACCATAGTTGTTATTACCATTTCTACCTCTAATAATAAGTGCAGACACCCTTTGGGAGATTAGCACTTGTAATAGTATGAAATGTATCCCATGATTCAAGTAGTGTGACAAGCAAGAATAAAGACTTTTATGTTATCTTCAAACTTGATGTCTTGCAAGATAAGCTGGCTCAAAATAGAGTGGAACTCATTCAAATGAGTAGATTTAGGAGTGCCCTCCTTCATAAGAAGGTCCTCAAGCTTTTTCAACCAATACAATTGAGATACAAGACTCTGCTTGTCATAAAGATCAAGGATCTTCATCCATAACTCGTGTGGACCACCCTCAGTAGAGATAACATGGAAGTACACCTACTTAGACAAAATGATAGTGGACTTGCATAACTCATCAAGCTCATCAAGTTGTTAGCTTTTCAATATTGAAAACATTACTATCAGCTAATGCATGAGAAGTACCTACCATAATGAATGCAAATGACCACAGAGGACAAGAGTATGGGCTGCTATAATTACAACAAAATAACCCCAAATAAACTAAGCCAAAAGGGTGGGAACAAAAGAGGGTATAGCTATCCACAAATTGCAATTAAGAAAGTGCCAAATTAAAGTGTCTACTCCAAAAAGAATTCTAAAAACATTAATTATAGCATTGTTGTAGTAAATGCAACAATGTATTCAATCCAATCACATGCAAATTGACAAAATAGCAAGCTCCCATTGCTAGGAATCTCCAAATAGCAATCGATATATAAAGAATGAAACTAGCAATTAATCATCATAAACCATCGGTACCAAAGACCGTCAAGAACTCAAAAGTGTCAGTAAACCATACATCCCATAAGCATATATACATCGTGCATGCAAAATATCTCAGGAGCAACTTGAGGGATCCACCAAATGCACAACAAATGGGTCAAAGAGTAATGACACTCAATACATAAGCAATATGTGTGTATACATAATTGATAAACTACAATTAGAGGTAAGTGTGAATGTCCAAAACATACAGAGTCAAATCAACCACAAGCGAAGGTAACTGCATCAAATAGCATACATGAGAGCATAGACATAAGTCAAAAGAGTTCCATAGTCTCAAAGAACCGAGATCTATCAAGTAAATACAAGTGTCTCCCACTGGAAGAAATTTTGGATTGCAAAGTGAGCAAGCAAAGCTCAAGTCATAAATGGTATAGCACCCGGGAAGCCCAAGTACATCATAAATACATTCAAGAGTATATGCATCCAATATGCCTTCAACCTATAAGTGAATAATCACTAAAGCAACTATGTAAAGCTCAAGTACATCAAGTGTGGCTCAAATCCAAGCCTCAAAGCATGCCATAAGCATATCCATACATGTAGATCAATGCTAAGCCTCACTATAGCCAAGTAGCATACCCGAAGCACATGTAGACATAATAAGTATAAACCTTCTTAAATAAAATGCTCGTTGTCCACACTATATACAATAGTAAAACCCTATCAAAGCTTAGCTATGCAAGCTCAATACATCCCAAATAGCACCTCAATACATCCACTAATGATCCCAACACCAATACATGAGCATATGAGCATTAATGAAGCTCAAATAGTGAATAGATTTTTGTCCTAGACTTGTATATAGCATGTTTGCTATGTATTACAACAATGACAGACCAATACCACTTAAAACTAGGGCTCAAGACCAATCCACCAATGTTGGGAGAAGTGCCAAAGTATTTACCTAATAATTAGAAGTAATAGGGAGTGATCTAGATTAGTAGGAGTGTAAAGCATAGGAGTCTACCCATTAGGCACAAATTATGTTGAGCAGCCTAGGGGCTATGGTAGCAGCTACTAACCACACTAGGGCTTCAAGCAATGCTTGAAAAACTTGTTTGAAGTTCTAAAATAAGCCTTGGAAGCCCTAAATCAAACCGAGACCTAATGCATTCCTTAGGAAGAAGAGACAATGGCTGCCATGAAACCTTTAATTGAAGCTTCTTCATAAGTTGAAGCAAGTGATGATGAAGCTCCTCCAATGCCCACTCTAATACGAGTTGAAAGGGGAGTGGAAGGTGGAAGCATGAGCGAAAGCAATGAGGGAGCAAGAGCTATGGAGGTTTAAGCAAGAAGAGAGAGACCGATGTGCGTGAATTTCAACAATCACAATGTGTGACCTACCTTCCCTTATTCTATTTCTCACTACAAAATAAAGAATAAAGTGACAGTGATGGGTGCCCACAACATGCAATGTATAGGTGTGTGGGTTTGTATATAAGTAAATGTAGGTGGCTAGGCACATGCGGCCTTTAACCCCCAACACTATCTAAACACAGAATATAAATACACATGCAACTTCAATTAAACTTCATAACAATACTCGATTGGGCATACTAAAATGTTATTTTTATGATTTACTATGCATGGTAGTTTAACAAGAAAACCATATGATAATAATGAGCATATTACATACCTCACATAAATAAGATGATGAGATCAAATACCTTTGTCACGTGAATTGATCAAAAAATGTGTTGTGTGCAATCTTTCTTCTTAATAAATAAGTGCTTAATATTGAAGGCACATTATCTTTAAGTGCATAATGTAGGCATGGTCTCATTGTAGGTGTAGGCATAGGCTAAGCTAGGCCTAGGGATTGGTGTAGGGTAGGGTAGGGTAGGATAGGTAAGCACAAGATAGGCATACACTTAGGTGTAGGCTAGGCTAGTAAGCATAGAATAGACATATGCTTTTGTAGGCTAGGAGCAAGCTCTATAGACATAGGTTGTTCTATACTATAAATGCTTAGGCTATGCTAATCTAGCCTAGATTTTTCTAAGTATAAGCTAATAAGCTAAGTATAGGTTGGGCTAAGTGTATGCTTAGGTGTAGGCTAGGCATAGGCTTAAGCATATGTGCCCCCCTTTTCATAACAATAACATGCAATGGGGTTAGAGGTTTCCCTTTATTAGGTGACTTGTCCCTCTCTCCTCTAATGGACATACATATAGGGGGTTGGATGTGAGCTATGGACACTTTGGAGCATCTTGAACATTATTGATACTAGAAGGTAAGGGCATACCTCTAGTAGTTTGTTTACCCTTGCTCCATTAGGGCTATAGGGGGCATTTAGGACTCAATGGAAGGGTCTCTCTCTCTCTCTCTCTCTCTCTCTCTCTCTCTCTCTCTCTCTCTCTCTCTCTCTCTCTCTCTCTCTCTCTCTCTCTCTCTCTCTCTCTCTCCTTTTTGGCCTACTCCTCTTATGCCTTAACAATAGGAAAATTTGATGTAAATGCCATTGTTGGTTACAAGAGGAAAACATTTCTATCATATAGAGGAAAGCTTCATAAGGATGAAAAGGGCATGTATACTTTAGAATAGTAACTTTGTATACATATATTATGAATGCAGTGGACATTTGGGTTCTCCATTTGTCTATCTTGTGGGTTGCCTTCTAAAAAACTAGTTGAATAACTCTACAAGAGCATTGCTTTTTCTTGATATTGTGACTTTTTCATACCTAGGCTACTATATGTTGTCAAGGGGCCTTGCTCCTCCACAAAATAAGGCCCATAAACATGAAGCCTACAAGAAAACAAATTTTAAGAGTATAGTAGTTGCATTAATTATGTAATAATTTACAAATGTAAATAATTCTATCTTTCCAAATAAAACCAAAAAAGTATACTTAACAAACGACTTGTGTAGAGGTCATTATAATGATTGGAAACTCATTAAAAGGAGAGGCAAAAGCCCTTCCATCAATTGCTCTCAAGAAGCATTTGGGATACTTGTAAGTAACTTGGGACAAGAGTGACACAAAATACCAAATCTTGTAGCCAAAGCACAATGGCCTATTGGTGCGCAAAACAAATATTGTATGCATACGTAGCGAGCACCAGAAGGTCCCCAAGAACAAAGAACTCTACTTTAAGCTCAAAATTCAAGAGAATAGACTTGCATGACATGAGGCAAAAAGACCAATTGGGTACAATCTTCCCCCATATTGCCTTGTGTGAGTGCTCCACAAAGCATGTATTTAATAATTTATTCATCTCCAAGCTAAAAAACATCCCAATTTTTACAATTACCATGCTTTAACTTTTGTGTTTGCTTTTGTCCAAATAAATAATAAAGCGGTTGGGCGGCCCAAGAGTCGAGGAGTGCCCAAATACAATGTCCAATAATGAATATTTAAACCGTGCGTCCATGTGCATACAAAATAATAAATATATATCAAGCGCGCCTAAATAAATATTAGTGCCACGCCTAAGACGTGCGCCCATCAAAAATGATAATTTCTTCTAAATAACTTTAATACACGCTATCGTCCAGTGCTTCCCAGCGTCACCGCCGCTTGCTCTATACATCAACTGAAGCATTCACAATTGTTAGAAAATAATAAAATTAAATCGACAAAAGTGAATACCTAGCAGTCTTCAGCTGCTACAAATAAATAAATAGGTTGGAGCTCTGTCCTAACCTTAATTTAATACGAGTGCGCACTATAAACTCATAAATGTCCAATTAATTTAAATATGTATTTTGCAGAATCACCCGCTATGGAATCACCCACTTGCACATTAAATTAACGTGATGCCCGAAAAGGACAGATGTCCCTGCCAACGTTTCGCACAAAGAATCAACCTTGTGTAGGAGCCTCCTAGCATCATACCCCTGGCGTGGGATAGCAATTGTCCTCAATTGCTATTAGCTCAATGTGGAGCGAGCAGTGAAGGGTAAGTACTTAGGTCACGAGCGTGCATCCATTGGGCCTCTTCAATAGGATGATTTTTAAATTTTACCAAATATCTAGAATATCTACGGTCAGTTCTAGTGGTCATATAATCCGTATTTAAAATAGTTTCGAGTTCAAGGATTTCAGTTTCTTCTTCTAACAAATGAGGATTTTCATAGACAGGGTGGATAGGTAATTGGCCTTTGAAAGGTCGTAACAAACTGATATAAAAAGTATTGTGGATTTGCCAATGTTGGGGTAGTTCTAATTTAAATGCATTGTCATTGATTTTGTGAAAGATTTTGAAAGGTCCATAAAATCTAGGAGCTAACTTTACAAGAGGGTGTTTCTCAACACTTTGTAGTCTTCTCTTTTCAATGTGTAACCAAACATAATCATCAACTGTAAAACTCATAGCTTTTCTTTTCTTGCTAGCTTGTTTTGTGTACGATTACTGGGCTTTTGCAATCATGTCTTTGACTTCAACAAAAATAGTAGCATGCATATTGGCAATATCATCAGCAGCTTTAATTTTGTCTGACAATGATGTAACATGTGTAGGTAATCTATATCCATAAATGATTTCAAAAGGTGCTTTCCATGTAGCTGTATATGGGGTGTTATTGTATGCAAACTGAAGTAAATGCAAGTGTGTATCCCATGTTTGTGGTTTTGAAATTGTGTATGTATGCAAAAGATCCAAAATTGTACTGTTTGTAGCTTCTGTTTGCCCATTTGTTTCAGGATGAAATGTAGATGAAAAATCAATATTTGTACCTAAATTAGCAAACAAAGTAGTCCAAAAATTATTGCAAAATCTAGAATCACGATCAGAAATAATAACCTTTGGCAAGCCATGGTTTTAGTGAAAACAATTTTTATAAACAATTGAGCAGCTTGAGATGCAGTTAACGTTTTCTTACATGGAATGAAATATGCTTGTTTGCTAAACCAATCTACAATAGTCCAAATCATATCATGATTAGCTTGAGTGTTAGGCAAACCAATAATAAAATCCATTGAAATATGTTCCCATGGTTGTTTTGGAATTGGTAAAGGCATTAACAAACCATATTGCTTACCATGGTGTCGTTTAACTCTTTGACAAATTAAACATTCAGATACAAAGTTAGAAACATCAGATTCCATCTGTGGCTAGTAAAAATCTTCAACCACTATACGTAAAGTGGAAATAATACCTCTATGGCCTTGATATGGGGGACAATGAATTTCGTGCAACACAAATGATCTGAATGGAACCGTTATACATAACCTTTTCTCATAAAACATAAATCCATCAGCATAAGGCAATGAATCAATTGAAATCCAATTATTTGCAATTAATTTATTCCAATCAGCTTGAAAACTAGGGTCTTGATCATAGGTACCTTTCATAGGGATAAGGGAATCAAAAGATATCACAGAGATATTATGAATAGTTGGTCTTCTACTCAAGGCATCTGCAACAACATTTTCTTTTCCGAGTTGATATTGGATAAGTGGATGAAAACTTTAAATAAAAGCAGCCCATTTAATATGACAGTCAGAGATTTATGGCTAACTAAGGAGATCTTTGATACTTTGTTGGTAAGTTTTGATCATGAATTTAGATCCCATTAAATAGTGTTTCCATTGTCGTAAAGCCTGTACTACTGCTAGCAATTCCTTATCATAGGTAGAATACTTAAGTCCAGAGGGTTTAAGTTTGCAGCTAGAGTAGGCTATGGGATGTGAATCTTGCATAAGGACAGCTCGTATTCCAGATCCACTAGCGTCAGTGACTACTAGGAAGAAAGGTCTATTAAAGTCAGGGAGTTGCAATACATGAGTATGTGTTAAGGCATGTTTCAATAAATCAAAAGACTTTTGCTAATTTTCAAACCAATGATACAAAATACATTTTTTAAATAATTTTGTCAAAGGTAATGCAAGCAATGAAAAAATTCTCATAAATTTACTGTAAAAGCTAGCAAGACCTAAGAAAGAATGTAATTCATGTACATTTTTGGGTATCGGCCAATTCAAAATTGCTTCTATCTTTTTAGGATCAACTTTAATACATTCACATGAAACAATATGTCTTAAGTATTCAATGTGGGTTTGGAAAAATTCATTCTTTTCAAGATTAGCATATAATTGATTCTCTTTCAATAATTTGAAAACCAAGGGTAAATGTTTATAATGCTCATTCTTGTTTTTACTAAAAATCAATATGTCATCAAAGAAAACAATGACACAATACTAATGCTTCAAAAATATGCAATTCATCATATGACTGAATGTGGCTATTGCATTAGTTAAACCAAAAGGCATAACAAGGAATTCATAATGTCCAAATTGAGTCCTAAATGCAGCTTTGAAAATATCAGATGTGTCCAGTTGTACTTGATAGTATCCAGATTTAAGATCTATTTTACTAAATATTGTAGCCCCTTGTAGTTTATCCATGAGGTCGTCTACCCTAGGGATCGGATATCTATTCTTGACAGTGATTTTATTTAGGGCACGATAATCAATGCACATCCTATAGGTGTTCTTTTTCTTATTGACTAACAGGACAGGTGTACCAAAAGGAGAACTACTAGATCTAATGAGTCCTCGGGTTAACAATTCTTCAACTTGGTTTTGAATTTCTTTCTATCCAATTTGATTATGTTGATAAGGTGCTTTACATGGTGGTTGAGAACCTGGAATTAAGTCTATTTTATGATCTTCAGGACGTGTAGGTGGTAAACCAGGTGGTAAGTCAGCAGCAAAATAATCTTTAAATTGTGAAAGAAATTGTGCATGCCTAGGATAAATCTAATTTTCCTTAACTTCAATTTCATTCACCCATATTAAGTAGGATTTACTATCTTTTCTTAATGCACGTTTAGCCTATGTATGACTAAGCAATGGAAATTTATCAAAAGTGTGCCATGAAATGTGATTTATTTTTCATTAAATGAATCTTCATTGAATGCGTGGAATAATCTATATCGAGATTATATTGATGTCGCCAAGGCATTCCTAAGATAATGTTACTAAATTGCAAAGGCACAACTAAGAAATTTCTACGCTCGACATATCACCAATTTTAATTTCTAAGTCATGCACTTATTGTGTTCCATTGTATCTAGTGCCTAAGAATGCAGCCTGGATGCAGTAATGAGTCAAAATAGTATGTAAATTCAATTCTTTGACCAATTTTGCAGAAATAAAATCATGTGTGCTCCCGTCATCATGTAAAATAGTCTTTTCTCTACCATGCACAAGACATTCCATCGTTAATAAAGAATGGAGATTTAGCATACCTGGTAAAGTATTTGAAGTAGTACCGATATCGTTGTCGTCTTCTGTGAAATATGGCATTTCTTCATGGTCTTCATCTCCAGTTGCTCCCAAATAGTTGATGTGAACAGTTGGCTTTTTGGATTGACAATTCACCGCTAGATGTCCAAGTTGATGGCACTTATAATAGACTATGGATTTGGCTTTAGAAACATTGTTGGTAATAGCGGGAAGTTTAGGAATGTTGGGATTTGGCTGGAAAGATGGCCTATCATTTGTGTTTGTTGGTAAAGCAGGGGGTCGTATCCAAGATTTATGGAATGAAGATGGAACAAAGCGGCTTTGATTGAATCTTCAAAAGTTAGAATTGAATTGCTTTGTACCGAAGTTATCGTTATTTGGAAATTGTTGTGGTCACTTCTCTTGTCCTCGAATTTTGTCTTCAGCATCATGGGCCAAGGAAATCGCATCCTCGAGAGTCGTTGGCTTGAACATGTTCACTTCCACATAGAAGTGACTAAGCAAGCCTAACATAAACTGGCACTTATGGGTCACCGCAGGTACATCTTCAAGCATTTGAAGTTGCAATAAGGCATTCCAGAAACGCTCGGTATATTGTGAAATAGGCTCGCGATCTCTTTGTTACAGAAGATCCCAGTGTTTGATTGCTTTTTCGTGGAATTGAACTGGAATAAAATTGTGCAAAATTTTCATTTGAAAAGTTTCCCAAGTAGTAGGACAATCAATGCTTTTGCGGACAACAGTCCACCAAAGCGATGCTCTGTCCACTAAATGATAAATGACACACTTGAGTTTGTCTTTTTCAGCATACTGTTCTTCATGAAAATAATCATCAAACTGACTGATAAAAGCGAGAACATCCTTTCCATCGCGTAACCCATTAAAAGTACGGAATTTGAAATTTCTTTTACTTATGTTGGCTTCTTTTCAGATAGATTGTGCTTCAATGTTGCATCGATCGTATGTCATATCTTCAAGTTGCGGTCCATCTTGATCGGCAGTAGATCATTGAAGAGTGGCCAATTGAGCTTGCAAAGTTTGACGTGCTCTTTGTTCCTCTTGAAGTTGCATCATAATTAGGTCCAATTTTTGCTCCATCGTTGGTTCCGGTAAATCACCTTCAGCCATAAAATCTTTTATATTTTGATCGGTCATCCTGCAAAATTTCAAACAACCTCACACACTCGAAATCTTGTTACCGGGATGAGCGTAGCTTAAAGTCGGGTTTATAAGGCTTGCTCTCTCTTTTTTTTATAAATGGCTTTTAGCGATATTTCTTCTTTGTGGATACAAAAGTTGCTGAAATCCTTCTTTAATGAATTCTTTGCCTGTGAAGACTACGTATAGCAATCTACTTGTTGAAAATTATCTATGTCACATCACGAGTGTGAACAGAGGCTTGCATGGAAGTATAAAATCGATTCGGGAGTATGGCAATAAGAACAGCTATTGAGGAAGAGATTTAGAGAAGTAAGGTCTTTAAGCTTTAATAAAGCTTAGCCTTTAACTTAAGCTTTTTAATTAAAAGCTTCAACTAATCGTTTGAAAATGTGCACATCGAGAGGATGTACTCGTCAAATTTGATACCGTATAGAACGTGCTGCCGTCGTGATTACTTGAATTGATAGGATTAAGCTTTTTAATAAACTTATTAATCTTTGTAACCTCCAAACTAATGAAAATTGACTTATCTTCTTCTCTAAGAAAAAACAACTTGATGAAGGAGCTTGGAAAGTGGTCCTCCGCTGCCAGAGACTGGTCCTTCACGATCTAACAATACGGCAAGGGGGTTCTTCACTGCCAGGAACACGCTGGTATTGATGGATTGTAGTGAGACTAACTATAGAGTCTGTTCGTTCCAGGAGCTTCGCCTTTGCGCGAGATGGTAAGCAATTGGAAACCCTTGATCTCAGCTTCGCTCTGATACCATTGGTGTGCAAATAGGATGTTGTATGCGCACATAGCAAGCATCGAAAGGTCCCCAAAAACAAAGAACTCTACTTTAAGCTCAAAATTCAAGAGAATAGACTTGCACGACATAAGGCAAAAAGACCAATTGGGTACAATCTTTTTCATGCCATATGTGAGCACTCCACAAAGCATGTATTTAATAATTTATTCATCTCCAAGCTAAAAAATAGCCTAATTTTTACAATTACCATGCTTTAGCTTTTGTGTTTGCTTTTTTTCAAATAAAGAATAAAGCGATTGGGCGGCCTAAGAGTCGAGCAGTGCCCAAATACAATGTCTAATAATAAATATTTAAATTGTGCACCATATGGATACAAAATATATATGTCAAGCGCTTCAATAAATAAGTACACTTAAATAAATATTTGTGCCACGCCTAAGACGTGCGCCCATCAAAAATGATAATTTCTTCTAAATAACTTGAATACACACTATCACCCAGTGCTTCCCAGTGCCATTGCCGCCTGCTCTACACATTAACTGATGCATTCACAATTGTTAGAAAATAATAAAATAAAACTGACAAAAGTGAATACCTCGCAGTCTTCAGCTACAAAATAAATAAATAGGTTGGAACTCTGTCCTAACCTTAATTTAATACGCATGCACACTCTAAACTCATAAATGTCCATTAATTTAAATATGTATTTTGCGAAATCACCCACTTGCACATTAAATTAATGTGACACCCGAAAAGGATAGGCGTCTCCGTCAGCTTTTTGCACAAAGAATCCACCTTGTGTACGAGCCCCGGCAAATAAATATAATTTTATGGAATCCACCGCAAAACCTCACGGAATTCATCGTGGAATATGCCTCCTAGCATCACCTATTGCCTCGACAAGGGCTAAGAAGGCACGTATCTTTTCACCCAAAGTAAAATTAACATTCAACCACCCAAAGATAGCCTTCAATGATGCTATCTTCCCAAGGGATTGCTTCCTTGAAGTAACCTCCATCCCATCCTTGATTTATTTAATAAAAAATCTCATCAACTAAGAATCTTCTCTCTCTCTCTCTCTCTCTGTGCACGCATTCTTGTGTGTGTTTGAGTACTAAGAATATAGAATCCATATTGGTCTTAGCAATGGAACACAAATGTTGGCCTCTATGAGCTCAATACAACAATGCTAAGATAAACACTTGTTCTTTCAAGTGCTTCTGCTCTCTAAGCTTAAGCTACCTCTCATATAGTTAAATTATACTCTAGCTCTGAACCAATCGTGACCTCTCTCTACTCAATCCCATGAAAACAAGAAAATAAGGAGGTGGAGAAATCAAGTTTAGTAGACTCATTGTATTCTACCTCTCTCATTGTGGTTTGATCCATCAAGAGGAAGCTCCAATGGTCTCATGATTCTCTCATGTGCTTCTTTAATTGCATGTAGCTATCTCTTCCACTCTCTTGCCCTTGCAACACCACCATGCAAAGAAATGGAAGAATTGATTGTAATAAAATCATTGTATTCTACCTCTCTCATTGTAGTTTGGTCCATCGAGAGGAAGTTCTAATGGTCTCGTGATTCTCTCATGTGCTCCTCTGAATGCATGTAGTCGTCTCTTCAACTCTCTTATGTGTGCAACACTACCATGTGGAGAAATGAAGAAGGAGGGATAAATGAAGCAAACTAGAAAAACCATTTGTTCCTTCAAGTGATTATCCACACTCGACGTTTGACCTACCTCTCACATGGCTTCCTCAAATCCTACTCTATCTCTCTTACTTCTCCTACTCTATTTCCTAAAACATGCAAAAAAAAAAGATCAAGAGAGCAAGGAAAGACTCATCATTATTGCAACATTTGCTATTGTACTCAAGGTGGGTTGGAAATTGCGCTTATGGTCTTCCATGTCAAATGGAAATGTTGATCAATGATCTCATTTGAATGTAGGATCTTCCCAATTCCTAATCATACAATAAGTAAGCATGTCTCATCCATGGACATCCAATAATGATTCATAATTGACATACTTAAGAAGTGTTTATGAATCTTAAGGTGTTAATTTTAACTAGTTAGCCATAAAATATTGAAATGGGCTATAATCAAGAATCATTAGCAACTCTGGTGATTTCTCTAAGTGCAACTTTTTTCACACCATAAATACCCTATCACTAAGGACATCATCCCTTGCTCTTGTCTACATAATGGCTTGTGCCTAGCACAACCATGTAGGCATTCTTTGTTTCCCACCAAGTTATCTTGATAGGAATGGATACCCATCAACCCCCCTCCCTTTCAATGAGCTTGGCTTCTATAAGTCTGCTAAATGTGTCCCTCAACTCAATATCTATTAAAATGCATATATAGGTAATTTTAATTGTGTTTAAGTTTGATACAAGGCCTTTTAGACATCTCTTAAAGGCTTGCCATAGAGAGAGATTATGCTTAAGAAGGGTCCCTATGGGCAATGACACACTAATTGAAGTGATTGCTACCTATTAAAGATGGATCCACACCTCTAAGTTATTCTCTTAGCTTTGGAAGGTCAAAATTCTTAGGAGTTCCCATTTCCATTGGTTATTCTGAGCTACACAAAAGAGGTATCTCAACTCACTATTGGTATCTCTCTAAACTCCAAGACACTTACATTTCTTGGCCTCCCCCTTGCTATTAGTTGTTCAAAAGAGGTTTCTTGGTTTGCCTAGTATCTACATTGCTTCGAATGGCTTTGTTGATGGCTTAAGCTCTCTTTGAACTTGCTCCAACCAATCACTAGTTTACATGGTTAATCTAACCTTCTCATCTATGCTGGGGTATTCCGTAGATAGGTGTCTAGTTCAAGATATCTTCATGGTCGGTTCATTGTTTTGGGACTATTTGGCTTGCTCTTGGTTACCAAGGTAGAGGCTATCTTAGGATTTGTCTACTCTCCTTGGCTCTATTCCACCTCTTTTTTCTAATATTGGCTACATATCAAGGGTATGTGGCTCTAAATGGTGGCTATTTGGGGCTCTTGTCATTATATGTAGGTATCCCTCTTTTCTTTGGACTCTTTTGTCTTTGGAAAACTTGTGGTAAATTTTCTAGTTTATTGAAATCGGTTTAGTAGTTTAGATATGCGTAATGAACAACCTATTTGTTGACCATTTTTCTTTGCTTGCAAAAATTAATTATACACTATTGTATTTCAATTATCCCACACCAACCAAGCTATACAAATCAATTTGTACACAAAATAAAACCTCCTAGATGTCAAAAACCTACAACTCAAAGGAGAAGTTGAAACATGAAAACTGAAGTACAATCATCGAGTTTAAAAATAGAAAAATCTAGCCAAAGTTAAGTAACCATGGATAAGCATCTTGAAAAAGGCAAAAGGGATTAACCCCATCACGGAAGCATTTGAGGATGAAAACGTGTTTTTTTCATGGAAACTTGACCCACCTTTAGCTTTTTGAGAGCATGTTCCACAAATGGAAGAGGCCTAAACTTGGCTAAGCTAGCATACAACAAATTTGGGGTCTTGTTGCATCATAATAACTCTACAATTAAAGCTTGAGTTGGTTAGAATAGGAGCTAACCTATCTAGCTCTCACAATTTGTGTTGGGATTGTGTGGCCTTGAAATGTCGCAACTTGCATTTTTCTTGAGCTTCAATAGACATGTTTTTACACCTAGAGTGAAACTTTGGCGGCATTAGGCAATAAAACAATCAAGAATATATGATAAGCCAACAAATATGTCCAAACATTACAAAGATTGGGAGGCAGATTTATTTTAGGATATTCTTAAAATTTGATTTGAAAAGATTTGGACTCTAAAGTTCCCTCTCAAAGATAGACTCTTCTTATGGAAGGTAGTGGTTGTCATGCTCTTTACTCGAGAAAAGTGAAATAAAAATATGCCTATTTGATGGAAAATACCGATGTAGCCAAGAGGAAATTCTTATCCATCTATTCTAGAATGGATATTTGGTAGAGGGTATCTAGGATCAAGTAGAGGAGCATATAAGCAGTCAAGGAGATGAGTTTTAATGCTTGATTTTGGAAATTTTGGAGATATGCATTGTAGTAGTAAACACAAGTATCTTGCCGTCCAACCACTTAGGCTATTTACTCTGTAGTCAAATTGGGAAGCCAAAATTAGAATTGTCTTTTAAGGAGGAAAGTAGGATGGTATCTTGGTCCAAAAAATAACCTTCAAGATTCTATGCTATTGGGAAGTTTTCTGTGAGATTGGTGAATTAGGAGATTGAGCTAAAATAGCATGCCTCTGAAATAGACGGATCTCTTTTGTAATTATATACATTATTTAATATAATATCCTTTTGTGTCTAAAGTACACCTCTTGCAAATTAGAT
Source organism: Lygodium microphyllum (assembly GCF_053477565.2). Lineage (NCBI taxonomy): Eukaryota > Viridiplantae > Streptophyta > Polypodiopsida > Schizaeales > Lygodiaceae > Lygodium > Lygodium microphyllum. Next base: position 101,564,156 of record NC_141149.1, on the reverse strand, counting down.
GAAGCTCTCTCTCTCTCTCTCTCTCTCTCTCAATGTCGTGGGGTGCAAATTGTGTGCAAATTTCACTCAAACCTTGTTGTAAGCACACATTTTTGCCTCTTGAGATTGGTTGGTGTTTGGACATCATTGTGTGAAGTGCATTATCATATCAAGTTTAAACACTCCCACTTTCATTTATCATGAAAAATGGGAAGCAGCTGTATGATATGTGAAATGGTCAACATGTAGCATCTAGAGCTTCACAATCATGCAAAATCATGCCACAAGGATAGCTAATTATTATTGAGGTTGCTTTTGCTCCATAAAGAATAGAAATTATATGCATATCTGAAGAGGATTTTGATGTGTCTCAAATATCTCTATTGAAGGGTTTAAGACATCCCCATGGCATCTACATGTTGGTTCAGTGTTCATGAAAAACCAAAGTTTAATATAAAATGAGATACAAAATTTTCAAAAAAACCTTCAAATTTTTAAAGAAAGTTCAAATCCATGAATTTTACAAAATTTTCTACCTTCTATCAATATTAATAGGAGGTTTGAGGGGGGGAGTCCCATGTGGCACTCAGCTAGCCTCGCCCCAAACCTCCTCCCCCTCTCTCTCTCTCTATCTCTCTCTCTCTCTCTCTCTCTTTATGTGTGTACAGATTGCACTCCCTTTCTCTTCTTGGTCTCGCATGTGGAATTTCCCTCCCATTCTCTTCCCAGTCTTGCACGCATGCACACACACACACACACACACACACACACACACACACACACACACACACTCTCTCTCTCTCTCTCTCTCTCTCTCTCTCTCTCTCTCTCTCTCTCTCTCTCTCTCTCTCTCTCTCTCTCTCTCTCTCTCTCTCTCTCTCTCTCTCTCTCTCTCTCTCTCTCTCTCTTTTGTGTCGTGGTATGAGGCGATAGGGCTTGTATAAGGCACAAGATGAGAGCCCGACTCTCTCCTCTCCCCTCCCTCTCACAAAAGTGGCATATAAGGCGTGAGAGCGTAGGACTTGCTTGATGGTAGTCTAGGTAGGCATAGGTGCATAGAGAGCCTCTCTCTCTCTCTCTCTCTTAGTGTGGAGGTGCCGTGCTACAAGTATGCAAGCTCAGAAGGAGCTCTTAGAAGGAGCTGGCCTTGTAAATAATCTTCACAACATAGAGCTCCCTTGAGTGAGAAACATCATCAATTTGCCATTCTTTGAGAGTATGAACAGTAAATTGCAAGCTTCTCCACACTAGAATGCCCTAATTGGAATAGAGTAAATCCTACTCTTCTCTCTATAAACTATGTTCTAGATCAACTATACAAGATGCCAAGCCCTACAACTATCTAAGCATCGATGATTAGGACCCTCAAGAAGGTGAATCATCAATGAATCTCCAAGTCTCCTACTTCTTCTTCTTCCTTCATCGTGTTGTCTGCTTATCTATACATTACTATTTATAGTCTCTTCTTCTTTTGCACATTTGCTTTTGTTGTTGTAAATAATCGATGAATCTAGACTAGACGAATAGTATGGGCCACAAACACCAGTGATACCATGGAAACATCAACACACTTATGGCTATACTCTTTGAATTGTCTTTAGCTGGATGGAACAACTACATACAAAATATTTGCAAGGCTCAACTTTGCCTAATAGGCTTCAAGGTACTACACGAGACTTTCGAGGTAATGTATAAATAACGTGTATACATATGAACTCCCTATGGTACATCTATGTTTGATAATGTATAAAGAGTGTACATGTTTAGAGATTCTTAAACCTATCCTTGCCCAAACCCCCACCACAAAAAAGACAATTAATATCTCACCTCTAATTCTTTTCACTCTCTCATATATGAAATCCTCAATCCTCTACCTAAAACCCTTGCATAACCTTTAAAAAACCCTTGTTGCTTAGAAATCCTTAAAGCAATTAGGTGACTACCAATAAGGGATGGAACTGATAAGCTTTGAAGTTTAAAGAATGTGATGAGGCCATGTAATCCATGAAAATGGAATCAAATTCCAAACATACTAAATCGATTTTTATGTGGGTGGAAATGAGAGAGAGAGAGAGAGAGAGAGAGAGAGAGAGAGAGAGAGAGAGAGAGAGAGAGAGAGAGAGAGAGAGAGAGAGAGAGAGAGAGAGAGAGAGAGAGAGAGAGAGAGAGAGAGAGAGAGAGAGAGAGAGAGAGAGAGAGAGAGAGAGAGAGAGAGAGAGAGGGGGGGGAGGATGTGAGAGTAAGCGAATCAATATGTGTGTTTGTGTGTGTGAATATACACATAATAAACACATTGATTATTAGTGCATATATGCATGTGCGTGTGCATACATGTGCAAACATGGATTGCTTGGAGGGAATGGAGGAAGAAAAGGATTGTATGCATTTGTTACTATGGAGAGTGTGCACACGAGTGTGCGCAACCTACACAAAGGGGTAAGTTTGGAGAACACGACAAGGAGGATCAATTTAAGCATATATTGAGAAAGTGTCCATTGGAGAAACATTTGCAAGGCTATAATACTATTCTCTTAGATGAGTGCTTTCAAGTTGAATTCTTAACCTTACCTCTCTTCTTTTGAGGGCTCGAATTCTAGTTATTACATCCTTAATTCATAAAGCTAAACACTTCTATCACTCTTAGTCACACACACACACACACACACACACTCTCTCTCTCTCTCTCTCTCTCTCTCATAGGTAATTGTGATGCTACATACAAAATACATTGAAGTTGTTAGAGTGTAAATAAGCGGGGGAAAATAATTTGATTATATTAAGCCCATTATATTCAAGTGTAATATATTAGTTTGCATAGTGATCAGAGATATGGTAAGGAGATGGCGCCTACATGTGGTTACTCATTTTACTTTTAAGCTTCACATGAAAAATTGAATCCTCAAAAGAAAGGTTATGTTCTACATAATCCATGTTCAGGCGATAGAATGAGTGTTATGGATGTTCAAGAATCTAGGTGTGGATTTGAATTTTCACGTGTTACACAATCCATGTTCAAGTGTAATGTGCTAGTTTGTATGTTGAGTAGAGATATTGAACTCTCTCTCTCTCTCTCTCTCTCTCTCTCTCTCTCTCTCTCTGCTCTCACATACACACATGCTAATAGAACACCTTCCAACTTATGCATGCAAAGAAAACTTCACTTTTATGGTCTATTATACTATGATATTAGTCTCAACTTCTTACTATAGTGAAAAAAATTGAAGATTATAATGAGTATTCCAAATTTGCCTTCAATATAAAGGGTAGATATTTTTGCCCACATTAAGAATTGATACAGAGTTACATGCTTCACACATGATGTCTAATACTCAATAAGCTTATACCTTACACTTTCATGATTAAAACCACATTTTGATACATGTGTAGCAAGGGTACCAATCATTTGTCTTTAAATTTGTAATGACCAAGAGAGAATATGGCATGGTTTTGTATGCAAGCCATAGAACCAAAATAAGATGCCTTTGCAAGAACCCTTTTGCCACATGAAATATGCATTGGGCCCACAAAATGCCCTCATGGTTACTAACATTGATGCAAAGCATTAGCCTAAAACTTGATACGATCGGAGAATATAAGCATGTAACTCTAGTTATAAAAACAGTATAAAATGTAATTGGACTCATTAATCCTCTCCCACAAACAGTGCTATGAAAAATGTTTATTATTATGAGCACTGTGTCAGTCGTATTCACCTCACGACAAATTTGGGACGGGATCGGGGTAGATTACGAGGGAAGTGGGAGATCTGTCATGTCAGCTGTGCCTGGTAAGGGCAAGGGAAGCAGAATACAGAAAAGATTCGCAAGGTCGCAGTCCCTTCAGCTAAGCACAATTTTTGCAGCTTCAGCTTGTGCACGATGGCTGCAGGCTTGTCTGTGGTCATTACCGATGCATCAGGTCACTCTACGGCATGGCAAAGCATCACAAATCTTATCAATGGTGATGAACAATCTAGTCGACCTGTATAATCTCTCTTGATTTTTGTCTTTGCAAGAGCATAGTTGAGAAAATTTTCATTTTTCTCGTGTTTCCAGATGCAACTCGTAGAACTTGAATATTCTGACCATGGCCACACCGTTCGCAACTATGTTGTCTTCATTGTGGACCAACTATGCAGGCAAATACTCACATATTTTACACTCAGAAGACGAGGAGCTGACTCGAAACGACTTCCCGTCTGGATTCAGATTTGGAGTTGCCAGTGCTGCTTATCAGGTTCTCCTTATGATGTTAGGGTTTATGGAGTTGGTCGTGCAGACATTTATCAGTACGGATCCTTGTTGTGCCAATGTTAAATCAAATATGTCTGTGAACTGTAGATTGAGGGAGCAGCTCTAGAAGATGGGAGAGGCTTAAGTATTTGGGATGTTTTTTCACACATTTCAGGTATCTGCAATGAATGCATATGTCAACTGTGACTTTGTTAAATTTCAGATGAAACACCAGCAGAGTTTTCCTGGCAGAGTTTAATAGTAAGAAGCCAATGACATTCAGTTTTTGTTGCTCATAGATGTCCCCTTCTAGGATATGAGACTGGTCAAGGAAGAGGGCCTTTTAAATTGCTAAGCTACATTGAATAGCCAAGGTCCTGATGGAGTAAGGCACTCTGTTGATGCGATCATACTGAAAAATAGCATGAATTAACTCATTATATTTGACACGGACCTCTCTCTGTCCCCTTGTCCTCGAAATTGCATGGTCTTTACGTAATTCCAGAGGAAGTCACTAGGCTTTCAACCTACAGCCCTAGGTTCAAATCCTCCTTTGTACTCCTTTTTCTAGACAGCTGGATGGACATACAAATTGAACCCAGTCTACTGATCACCATGCATTCAACCTACCAACTGAACTACACCGCTTTGGTCTCTGGTCTCTCTCATGCCCTCTACGTGCAGAACCACCATAGACTACCCCCCACCCTTGACAAAATAGAGTTCGGCTTCCAACATGAATATGAGCAGGAAGAAGAAAAAGCAAGCCTTTTTCTTGGCTTTGTGGTTAAAAGAGCATCACAATTTATATGTATTGCATAACAAATCAATCTCGACTCTTTTGCATGAAAAATGTGTGTTTGATTACTTTCTCAACATCAAAGAAGTACAAGGGTTCAAGAGTGAAATTGGAGCTAAAGGTACATCAAAAGATTATAACTCCTCTCAAGGCGGTTTGGGAGGGTTGGGAGAGGGAAGTTGTAACCAGCCTTCCTTTCGTAGATGGGTGGTAATTCCCTAATTACAACCTAGTTAAAGCAGTAACATTTATTACAAAACTGAGAAATGCAAATTAACTTACAATCTTGGACAATGGATACCTTGTTGGCCCAAAATTAGCGCCGCTTTCGGTATTTATTTAACTTAATTGAAGGAGAAGTTGATGTACAATGGGATTCTCCCAATCCCTTTCGGTATTCCAACTCCCCTTGCTGTCCAAAATGACTAATAAGTCTTCAATCTGATTTGCCCCTTGATTCGGACAATCAATTGGCCTTCACCTGCTTTGATGGAGATGGAAAATGTCCCAAATTCATTGATTTGTTAGTCCCTCCACTCGAATTTAACTAAAAATAGCTTCAGCCTTGTTGAATCTAAGTCTTGGAGCTTTCAATTTCTGACATGTTTCTTCGAGGCTGCTACTAAATCCTAATTTTTGTTGTAGATTAGGATTTACAGTAGAGAAATCTGAAATTTCTCAACCTCTAGTGATCTCAATGTTGTAATCTTTGGAGCAAGGCTGTAGAAAGGCTAGAAGACGAGAGAGAATGTTGAGGAGAAAGGAAATTCAGACTTTGTGCGCACGAAGAACTGAAGAAATTTTGTCATTTATTACTGTTGACTTGTCTCAATACCCTGTATATGCTGTCACCTATTGTTGATTGGTCTTCTACTGTCCGTGACTGCATCAGAAGGTTCTCCAATGACTGCAAATTAGACTAGCAATATCTCCTTCCTCTCTCTTGTAGACTAAATACACTAAAATGCCTCTCTCCAACCTCTAAAGATGTTTTTCAGTCTTGCATGGGTGTTTTTGACAAGTGGTAGCCTCCCAAATGGTTTTTTCAGCATATCCATAATTAAATATTAATTTTCAGTCTTTAAATATTAAAAATTAATCTAATAATTATTTCAGTGACTTGAAAAATAATTAGGCCAGCAACTGGTACTAGATACCACCAAGTACTTGTGCGGCATAACTTATAGCAACTTTTGCCTTTGACATCCTGGGATTTCCTTAGATCTCGGGCTCGTAAATTTACTCTAACTCCTATTATACCTCATATATGCAACATTTACTTAACCATGTGATAAAAAATTAATCCATATGTTAAGTGAGGTTTCAAAAATACACATCTTCCCCTTAAAATCCTTGCAATCGTCCTCGATTGCACTAACAACATCAAAAGCAAAATAGTGGATTGGAATTTCCATAAGGCATCATAGTTAACACAACATTGCGCACTGTTGCTCAATCATTCCATATGTCCAACACATGCTAAAAAGTACTAACGAATCATAACATAACATAAGACTCACAAAGAATCTTAAAAACATTGTCAGATTATCATGTCACATGTCTATTTCTCATGAGCTCAACTCATTTGGTAAAACCAAACCATAGCATAGCATAAGCAAGCATAAACCATGGCTAAAACATCAATGGTATCATAACATATGCTGTTGTTTATGGAACTCGATGTAAACCATTAAAAATTGAGCATAATCTTATCATAAACTGATGACTGATCTGAGAACTCATCACAAGTTGCAGCAAATGTGACCCCAAACTAATTACAAACTCGTTGCAAAAACTAACCAGTAATCAATGCAAAAACTGATGCAAAACTGATCCCAAAAATCCATAAATGGTTCTCGGGCTGATCAAAAGCTGAGCTGAAACTGATCAGAATTTTTGTCTCAAAATTGAGGCAAATTTCACGCCAAATTGATCATAAGCTAATGTAAAAGTATAGTTCCAATGCTCGGGTGAAACTCGTACTCATTTGCATGCATCTCACAGTGACTAGTACACTAAGTAGTGACCTCATGGCAAACATAAAGTCAGTGCAATACCTTGGATGCATGCTGAATACATCTGAGATCCACTACATACGAGAGTTGTCCATAACTGGAGGAGTGGAAGTGCTATTTTCCCCTTGAGCATCACGTAATACTTCGGACCCTTGCTCTACTGAACCTGATGGAGGCCAAACTAAAGTCGGCTCTAATTGAAAGGCATCTAGGTAAAGTTGCAACAATTGAGGATGGTCTGCCAAGTCATCCTCTTCCATCCATTTGGCATCCATTCGTGAATAATTCTAAAATTTTACGAAGTATCTCTTGGAAACTTTACCTTTGATCTTTCTTTCCTTATGTGTCAAAATCTGCCTCGGGTACCAAAATTTCATTCAGCTCCTGAACCTCATGCTGAATTTCAGCAGAGATATCCTCTAGCACATCGCCATGAAAAGGCCTCAACAAGTTGACATAAAAGGCATTGTGTATCCCCCAATGTGGAGGTAATTTCAGTTGATATGCCACATCGCTGATCTTCTCCAATACTTGGAGGGGCCCATAGTTGCAATGATAAAATATGCACTTCAGAGGTCACAAGAAAAGCAAAAGAAGGCAACTGATTGCCACAGATGTGATTTGCAGCTTGTAGAGGGTGATTATGTATTGCTGCATTTTGAAAATGCGAGGCTCAAAAAGCTCAAAGGAAGAGAAAGATTGTATCTCAAGTTGAGTATGAGATACTATGGGCCCTTCCAGGTGTTGGAGAAGATCAGCGATGTGGCATATCAGCTGAAATTATCTCCACATTGGGGGATGCACAATGCCTTTCATGTCAGCTTGTTGAGGCCTTTTCATGGCGATGTGCCAGAGGATATCTCTGCTGAAATTAAGCATGAGGTTCAGGAGTTGGATGAAATTTTGATACCCGAGGCAGATTTTGGCACATAAGGAAAGAAAGATCAAAGGTAAAGTTTCCAAGAGATACTTCGTAAAATTTTAGAATTATTCACCAATGGATGCCAAATGGATGGAAGAGGATGACTTGGCAGACCATCCTCAATTGTTGCAACTTTATGTAGATGCCTTTCAATTAGAGCCGACTTTAGTTTGGCCTCCATCAAGTTCAGTAGAGCAAGGGTCCAAAGTATTACGTGATGCTCAAGGGGGAAGTAGCACTTCCACTCCTCCAGTTATGGACAACTCTCATATGTAGTGGATCTCAGATGTATTTAGCATGCATCCAAGGTATTGTGCTGACAATATGTTTGCCATGAGGTTACTACTTAGTGTACTAGTCACTGTGAGATGCATGCAAATGAGTGCGAGTTTCACTCCGGCATTGGAACTATACTTTTGCATCAGCTTATGATCAATTTGGCGTGAAATTTGCCTCAATTTTGAGACAAAAATTCTGATCAGTTTCAGCTCAGCTTTTGATCAGCCTGAGAACCATTTATGGATTTTTGGGATCAGTTTTGCATCAGTTTTTGCATTGATTACTGGTCAGTTTTTGCAACGAGTTTGTGAATAGTTTGGGGTCACATTTGCTGCAGCTTGCGATGAGTTCTCAGATCAGTTAGTGATCAGTTTATGATGAGATTATGCTCAATTTTCAATGGTTTACATCTGGTTCCATAAACAACAGCATATGTTATGATGCCATTGATGTTTTAGCGATGGTTTATGCTTGCTTATGCTATGCTATGGTTTGGTTTTATCAAATGAGTTGAGATCATGAGAAATAGACATGTCACATGATAATCTGGCAATGTTTTTAAGATTCTTTGTGAGTCTTATGTCATGTTATGATTGGTAAGTAATTTTCAGCATGTGTTGGGCATATGGAATGGTTGAGCAACAATGCACAATGTTGTGTTAACTATGATGCCTTGTGGAAATTCCAATCCACTATTTTGCTTTTGATGCATCTGGTAGTGCAATCGAGGATGATTGCAAGGATTTTAAGGGGAAGGGCTGCCCACAAGGATATGTATCTTTGAAACCTCACTTAACATGTGGATTAATTTTTAATTACATGTTTAAATGTTGCACATGTGAGGTGTAATAGGGGTTAAAGTAAATTTACGAGCCCGGGACCTAAGGAAATCACGGGATGTCAAAGGTAAAAGTTGCTGTAAGTTATGCCGCACAGGTACTTGGTGGTATCTAGTGTTAGTTGCAGGCCTAGGTCATTCATTTGGCCATAAGTGTCAGTTGGTGACACTAGAGAAGTGACATTTAATGATACCTAACACCAATCTGTGTCAGAATCTGTGTCAGAGTGCAGCGATGTAGAAGCGTAGAACAAAGATTGAGAGAGAGTAAGCACAGAGAGGAGGGAGAGAGAAAAGGAGAGAGTGAAATGCAGGAAATCTGCAATGTAGTATGCTGTATAGGAGTGCAGAAATATACACGGGGGCAGAGGAAATATCTGCGTGTGTCTCCGCCTTGAAGACCTCGACCTCCGTTAGCCTGAGCGCAGTTAGTCTTAGTAGACCAACTTTGACAGATCTCAAGATTAGAATAATGACCAAGAGTGTGCCACAATCTGACTATAAATAGTCAGGCAAGGAAATAATGCCAGCAGCAGGTTTAATGCAGCCGATTGAATAAAATAATTCAAAACACTGACCGACTGCATAAGGGACTTGGACTTGAAGACCGACTTGACACCATTCACCTTCTTGTGAGAGGGACGAGGCACAAGAGACCAAGTACCATTCCTCTCAAGAGTCTTTAGCTCGCCTTCCATAGCCTTTCGCCAATCAGACTGCCTCCTTCACTGAAGTGGGCTCACGATCCTCCATAACACGGGTCATCAAATAATAGTTAGAGCAAACAAGCTCCGTAGAATGTGCCTGGTTCCTCCGTGACCTCCGCGGTCCATCCTGCGGTTCCCACTCTGTAGGGACCCCCTCGATCCTTGAATCTCGAAGGTTGTCACGGGCCCAACGAGGAGGAGGCCGGACCTCTTCCCGTCGCTCTCTATCTGCTGAAGACTTGGGAATATCCACTGGCGGAAGCTCTATTGCGGTGGCCAGTGGAAGAGAAGACTCTGAATTAGAAGAAGAATCTCCATCAAGAGGCTCGGGCTCCAAAGGAACTGTCTCGAGAGCTCAACTCTCGCCTGGATCTCCAAGGACGGGGTGTTCCTCACCTCCTTTATAGTCGGAACTTCCACGAGAACCGCACATCTCGGCTCGTGTAGACATCCCGCTTAACGGGATCAAATAGACGATAACCTTGGGATTGAGAGTTGTAGCCAACAAAAACCTATCATAAGAAAGCCGCCTTGAACTTGTCATGTTGTGGCTTCAGGATGTGCACATAGGCGTCACACCCAAAGATCCTGAAATATGAGACATCAGGCTTGGTCCCAAAGTAAGCCTCAAAAGGTGTCATCCAGTCAATGGCCGAAGTGGGAGATCAATTGAGGATGTGAACTGTGGTAGCCATTGCCTCGGCCCACAGAAACTAAGGTGTCTGTCGGTGCTCCATCATGGTGTGCGCCATCTCGATCACACTTTGGTTCTTCCGCTCCAAAATGCCATTCTCTTGAGGAGTGTTGGTGTTAGCAAACTCCTGGTGAATGCCTCTATTTGCACAAAAACGAGAAAAATTATACATAAATTCACCGCCCTTGTCTGAACGCAAGGTCTTCAGTCGCCTGCCAGATCGGTTCTCCTCAAAGAGAAGCCAATCCTTGAAGTGAGAGAAAGCCCCTGACTTCAATGGCAAGAAATAGGCCCATGTCATCCTACTGTAGTCATCTACGATCAACATTAAGCTCCCCTTCAAGGACTTGGTCCTCATCGGGCCACATAGATCCGTAGATACAAGCTCCATAGGTGAAGTAGACCACCTCGAAGCTTTGGTGGGAATCGCATCCCAATGCTGTTTCCCATGAATGCAGGAGACACATGGCTGATGGCTTACCACTATATCCGGCAAACCTCGGATACAAACGATCCTCATGACTCCTTCCGAAGGTACTCATAGTTCAGGTGGCCAAACCGAGCATGCCATAGCTCGGACTATGGCTGAGAGATAAGAAGAAGAGAGGTAAGAGCTGTAGAAGACTTCAATTTGTAGATGCCATTCTCCTCATACCCTGCAGAGAGAACCTTCCTCAATCCACGATCAAGAACTCGAACAGTATCACTGTCAAACTTCACAAAGAGGCCAAGAGCACAAATCTTATGGACCGAAAGTAAATGATACCCCAAGCCTGGCACATGCAACACCTCGGAAGTGTGGGTACCACCACGTCCATTTGGAATAAGTTGCATCTCATCCTGTGCAGCAATAGACACAGAAAAGCTCTCTCCAATGAGAATCTTCCCATGCGAAGGTCGCAAATGGGCAACACCAACGAGAGGAGTCATGTGCCATGAGGCTCCATTGTCCATGATCCATTCTCGAGCCTGGGGAGCTATCATCGCAGCATCAGAAGTCTTCGGTGTAGAGTCCTCAATGACTGCTAAGTGTAGTAAAGTAGTTGATGAGGGTACAGCCACCGCTCTAGAATCCTTTGTGTCCTCTTCTTGGTGTCCTTTTTGTCTTTGTCGGGGCAATCCTTCTTCCAATGACCGGTCTTAATACAAATATGGCAAGTTGATTCCTTCTCCTTGTCCTTCTTGGATTTGTTGTCCTCCTCCTTCTTTTGGTTCTTCCCCTTCTTGTGAGAGGTGTGACCAACCAGTGCCTCCGATTTGGAAGCATTCTGTCCCTTCAACTGTTCCTCTTGGTCCAAGACCATAGGAACCAACTCTTCCCACCGAAGAGTCGACTCCTACCTTGATGCAATAAGAGCGGAATAAAAGGTACCGAATCGTGGTGGGAACTGGGACAACAATGGGTCTTTGGAGGAAATAGACTTCCCCGCATTTTGAACCTGCATTTGAAGCTGCCGAAGCGAAGAAGACTTATTCACAGATAAGGTCTGCATCTGCACCTCCAAAGAAACTCTCTTCATCAGGGTCATCCGGTTATATATCTGGTCGAGCTCCAGCTATATCTCTTGAGCCACTGTCAAGTGCTCGATGTGGGCTATCACAACTGTAGTGTAAGACAGAAAAAGAAAATAATGAATCTTGGCATTCAGTTTGTCCCAATGAGACCGAGCTTTGGTCAACTCTGCGCACGAGCACTGGAAGAGAGGTTGGACTCATCTATCACCGACGACCAATTGATCTCCTCCATCACAAGCTCCGCCAAATCATAAGACTCCAGAATGGCCAACATCATCACGCGCCAAATGCAGTAATTGTCACCATCAAGCTTCCGATCTGATGGAAGAGCCGGTAGAATAGGCACCTTCGTGTCCATGATCGCCTGGAACTCCAAGTCAGTCTTTGAAGACATGTTCACCTGCAGTGCTTGCACAAACACAAAATCAGCCCCCTCTGACTGTGTAAACGCAGCCTATTAGGGCTGTTTCCTCTGCTGCCCGAACCTTCTTCACCCGCCAGAGGCAATGAAAAGATAAAATCTGCAATGGAAGACCTAAAACACAGTCTTCCTCCCCTTCAAATAGCAACAACCTGCAGCAAATTCACCAGTTGGACTCCTTTCCCGCACGCCCACGCTTGCTTCAGCCTTGTTCCGATGCGCAGCCCTCCTGCTCGCCCTTGAACGCTGAAAACGCAGCCTTGTGTCCCTCTGAAATCTCTTCTTCAGGTAGGTTCTTCAATCAGCCAGTTTGTTTTCACCGCTCTGATTCCATGTCAGAGTGCAGCGATGCGAAAGCGTAGGACAAAGACTGAGAGAGAGTGAACACAGAGAGACGAGGGAGAGAGAAAAGGAGACAGTGAAATCCAGGAAATTTGCAGTGTAGTATGCTATATAGGAGTGCAGAAATGTACATGGGGACAGAGGAAATATCTGCGTGTGTTTCTGCCTTCAAGACCTTGATCTCTGTCAGTCTGAGGGCGGTCAGTCTCAGTAGACCAACTCTGACAGATCTCAAGATCAGAATAATGACCAAGAGTATGCCACAATCTGACTATAAATAGTCAGTCAAGAAAATAATGCCAGCAGCAGGTCAGCTGCATTAAATGCAGCCGACTGAATAAAATAATGCAAAAAACTGACCGACTACATAACTGCAATGTCCGACTACTGACGTGTCCTCTGCGCTGATGTGGCACTGTACTGCCTGCTGACGTGTCACTTTGTTGTACTCTGTTGACGTGGCATTGTGGCTGTACGACTGTCTAGGAAATGACTGTCTAACAATCTGATGGTCAAAGATGGTGCAGAGACGCTCAGGAATGGAAGTTGCCTAGCCAATTTAATTATTGGCCAGTTTGATATTTCATGGCATCGAAATAATTATTAGATTAATTTTCAGTATTTAAGGATTGAAAATTAAAATTTAATCATAGATAATGCTGGGAAAACCATTTGGAAGGTTGCCACTTATAAAAAATGCCCATGCAAGATTGAAAAACGTTTGTAGAGGCTGGAGAGATGCATTTAAGTGTATTTAGCCTGTAAGAGAGAGGGAGGAGATGCAGTTGGTTTGATTTGCAGCCATTGGAGGACCTTCTGAGGTAGCCAGGGGTAGTTAAGACCAATCAACAACAAATAACATCTACAGGCTGTTGAGATAGGGCAGTAGCAGTAAGCGACTGATTTTCTTCAATTCTTTGCGTCTACAAGCTATTGAGACAAGGCAGCAGCAGTAAATGATAGATTTTCTTCAGTTCTTCGTGAAGAAAGTCTGAATTTTCTCTCTCTTCAGCATTCTCTCTCATCTCCCAACCTTTCTACAGCCTTGCTCCAAAGATTAGGCCATTGAGATCACTAGAGGCTGAGAAATTTTGGATTTCTTTGCTGTAAACCCTAATTTACAGGCAGAAATTAGGGTTTAACAGCAAACTCGAGAGGCGTACCAGAAATTGGAGTCTCCAAGACTTGGATTCAATAGGACTAAAGCCGTTTTCAGTCAAATTCAAGTGGAGGGACCAACAAATCAATGAATTTGGAGAATATTCCATCTCTATCAAAGCGGGTGATGGTCAATTGATTGCCCGAATGAAGGGGAAAATCAGATTGAAGACTTGCTAGTCATTTTGGACAGCAAGGAAGTTGGAATACTGAAAGGGATTGGGAGAATCTCATTGTACATCTTCTCCTTCAATTAAGTTAAATAAATACCGAAAGGGGTATCCGTTTTGGGGCCAACAGGGTGTCCAATGTCCAAGATAAAATGGTAAAGCGTGCATTTCAGTTTTGTGGATTTGTTCATTGTTGTAAATAGTGCTTAATCAGGTTATTTACCACCCTATCTGAAGCAGAAGGCCGGTTTCAGTTTGAGAGAGAGAGTGGAATGGATTAAGGGGTTAGTGGTGGAGAGCCATTGGAATGATTGCTTCTTGATTTGGGACACAAAGTGGTATTAAATTACTGCCGTAACATTTAATGTATAGTAGGCAATGCCTACATATGGAATATATTTCCACAAATGGGCTTTCAATGTATCCGGGTTCGGAATGTAGTCGAATAATTGTGGTGTGAAGGCTAGTGCGTATTCGTAAATCAAGCATGTTGTTTGAAACTTGCTGTAAATAGTAGTTTGTCCAGTTTGGGCAGCCACTTTAGTAATTTAAAGAAATACCAAAAGGGGTGCCAAGCTTGGGTTCAATAGGTGCCACTTGCTTGTATAGGAGCATTCTAGCTTCCTTTTATGAGTATTATTATTTTATTTGATTACTATTATGTTGCCATGTGTTTGCAAATCTAGGGTTTATTGTCCTTTGGGTTCCTAATGGCCAGTTTCAAGAGGCATATACAATAATTTCTGTGCTATTGTATTGTGGATTGCAAATTTGCAAGGGACCATGAGATCAAGAGTTCACAGTTTTTGGATGTGTCATCTAGTTGTAGGGAGTAAAAAGGAAATATGTGTTGAACTTGGGTCTGTAGGTTACTAGCTCAGCAAGCTTACTATTGGGAGCATGCACTATAGTATGCTAAAAAGGCAATGTTTATCTTGCAAAGAAAAGTTAGGAAAGTGGGAAGTGACTTTATATATGAGATAAATGGGAGTCCATGTCAAAAAGTGAGTGCTGAGTGTGTACAACAAACACTCAGAGAAAAGAGAAACTCAAAAAACACAAAAGAAGAAGATCAATGATGAATTACTGAAGCATGCTAAGTAAATCAAGCTGACATAGTCGAGCCGAAGCTTTGAAGTTAATGCATTGTCCTGTCTGAATTAGGCAGTAGCATCTGTAGGGAATATGCACAATGAAGGGAGCGAAAAGTAGTCCTCTAGTAGTAGGATATCGAGGGTGAATGCTGAAGGGTGAAAGATAGGACAGCCAGCTGTAGAGGGAGCGAAACACAGTCCTTAGGAGCTGTTAGAGATGAAGGATATGCTGAAATCTCTTTGAGATGATGGCTACTATAGGTGACTATTGGGCAGCCAACTAGAGAAGAAAATACAAGAATATCTGATGAAGATCTCTCTATGTAAGTGGTTGCAGATGGGCGATAATTGGGCAGCCCTTTAGGAGTGAAGAAAGCACAAAAACGTAGGTATCTGATGAAGGGTTGATAAAGAGGGTGTAACCTGCTGTAGACTGCCTGGAACTGCTGCAAGTGCAAGCCTAATGATGAGGCCAGGTGAGATGGGTAGAGGTTAGAGGATGTAGACTGCAAAACACGAAGTGAAGATGGATGCAGAAGCCACGAACCGTAATGTTCCCTTTGCAAGGTATGAACAGTAGTGGAGAGGATGGAGAGAAGTAAATGGAAGAGAGTGACAGTGTCAAAAGGAATGAATGTGTGGGATGAAGAATGAGGGAAGTTAGTGCCACATTTATAGGCATAGACTGTCTTGAGTGGTGCCCACTGAAGTCTATCAGTGGCTCCTAGACTCTCGAGAGTGGTGACCCGACACTAAATAATGATCCACATAAAGCCCTTTTGGGGCTATAAATGGAAACCCAAATAGGAATGAAGTAGGGGAAATGTATTGAATGACTTGGTTTTTGAGCAGCCACCACTTGTCGCAAGAAGCAGGAATCGACAATGGAAGGACTACCTAAGAATGCAAATAAAATGTGTACCAAAGGTTTGTGAGGAGAGGAACCTAAGAATGAACTTAATGTGTGTACCGGAGGTTGGTGAGGAGAGAAAAGTTTGGATCAATAAGCCAAATAAATTAAAATTTCCAAAAGGGTTCGTCCCCATCCCTCAAAATCGTACATGCCCAGAGGAAGGCGGTTACAAGTGCTGTTAGAGTAGCATTTAACTATTTGGGTAGATGAAGCTAAATTGATGACATCAATGGGACACAAAGTACTGTTTTCATAAATTCCTTGAGGTTGGTTCATTTCTTCCCATCCCTTAAAATCCTATGTGCCTTGAGGAAGGCCGTTACGACTGCTGTTAGAGTAACATTTAACTATTTGAACAGATAGAGCTTCAGCACACGTATCTAATTGATGACACCAATGGGACATGAAGTACTGTTTTCTTAAATTTCTTGAGGTTGGTTCTACTAGGTCTTAATTGTGGTTAGATGATATTAAGGCAGGGAGATTGTTATATGTCTACTTTAATGAATCACTAATGTTTGCTCTTACAATTCTTACAATGTATGAGACTATCTCAAAATCATCGTTCTTACATTCGCTTGATAGCGATAATATTTTTGTGCTGCTTTCTTGGATGGATGTTCCTGTCATAACCAAAAAAAATCAGTTCTGACATGAAGGTAGATTGAGTTATGATGCAGGAAACATATACGATGGAAGTACAGGAGATATTGCATGCAATCACTACCATCTTTATAAGGTCATGACAGCTAAACAAAGTTCTCTGTCTTTTTCCTATTTTTGTTTGTGCAATGCTTATGTGTTTTCTCTGTTTCATGTTACAGGAAGATATTCGACTGATGAAACAGTTGGGAGTTGATGCGTATCGTTTTTCTATCGCCTGGCCTCGTTTATTTCCAGGTCAAGCTTAATTTCATATCAGGTTCACTGAAAATATTGCACGCAGACAATTAAAATCCTTGGACAGTATCCTCACAAATGCGTCTGGGCCTGTCATAGATGGAAGTGAAGAATTGAATTTGGATGGTGTGTCATTTTACAATAGTTTAATTGATCACCTACTTGAAAATGGTAAGAGAGCATTGTTTTTTGCAGATTTCAAATTTGCAAAATGTGAAACGGTTCCTTTTTGTTTTCCTCCTTTCTCAACGGTCAGTTGAATAATTTGAAGTGATGCATAACTTTCTTCTCTGTGCAAAACTTGTATTCAAACATGCAACTCATAAGCTAAATATGTAAGTTTCTCAAATGGAAAATGACAGAGAGTCAAATCAATATAGGAGTTGACCATTTTTACATGTATCCAAATAGAGGTGCTCAATAAGGTAAAGACTGTAAAGATCCTCTTTCTCTGGACTGCTTTTGCTCCCTCCCACCTTCTCATTGCAAGTTTGCCACACTGGTGCTATGGCTTCTCTTCCATAGTATGCAGCACCAAACACTAGGTGCACCTACTGTGGCAAGACATCTCACTCCACCTCAGATTGTCGTCATCAATCATTGCTCCTTACACCACTAGTTGTGAGCTCTGTCAAAGTTTGACAAAGACAGAGGAGCTCTGACTGTTTGGCATTGCATTTCTCAGTGCATCAGCCTGATTGTATTTATGGCAGCCTGTTCACACTGTTCGTGCAGGCAGCATTTTGCTTTTGCCTCCACTTTCTTGCTTTCAGCCTGCTTTTGCAGCAGTCACTGCCCATTCCAGTGTCCTCATGGATGCATACCGGCAGCGAGCAGGGGCTGATCAGCACAGTCTCATATTCAGCCTCCTTTTTCAGGACAGTGCAGTTTCTTTATATCATTCTCTGCATTTATTTCATCTTCATCTTCCCTTCTTTCTCTGTGTTCACAATCTTCTACCATTCTGCACTCTCACATGGTATTGTTGCCAAATGAGAAGAGCTGGAGCAGGTTTGAAGGGGAGTTCACATCAAATTGCTGTTATAACACCAGGTTTGTTGTGTTTGCAGCCCTATGAGGTCTTTGTACAGCAAGGTGATATCAAAGTGCAAGCCTTCCAGTGACGATTTTTTCATCTCTGGAGCTGATAACCCTTCTACACTCAGCTGCCCTCTTTCCTTAGCCTTTGTAGCAAGCCTTTTCATCTTCCAGAGTCATCGGAATGCAGCAATTATTTGTGTTTCTCTTGTATTTTTGTTTGCTTGCTCTTTGAAGGACAATGAAATATGGCTGACCGGTACGATTGGCAAGGTTGAGTGGACCATCAATCCAACAGAGACGGTGAGGACTGATGTAGCAACGATTGAGATCATGAAGGGTAGCGTGACAATTATTGAGATCAAGACGATTGTAGTGAAGACCATCACGATCAAGAAGATTGAGAGGATTGCCTCAAAGATCAAAGAGTTCAGAAATTGGATGGAGTATCAGATTGTCTCCACTCCATTCACTTTGTGTTTCTACCCTCGGTGGTAAGGAGGGACCTGGCCTAGCTATCATGGGACCATTTGTACAGGTGTGTGCACTTTCTTCTGTTCCCAGGATAGCCTTGTGGTCTTGCAAGGTGGAGTGCATCCAAGATACTTTTGCGTTATCGTACTTCGTCAACACTCCAATTTACCAATCAAGCCACCCTCTAGGATGGCTCAACTCTAGAGCTGAGTCTTCTCCATAGATGAGCTGTCATGATTCAGCCCTTGTGCATGTGAGAAGAATTCAGTCCATGGCTGATGTGTGGACCCGACTTGCATCCCTTTACCATGTTTGCAGCCTTGCCCATTGCATGACTCTTGGGATGTGGTTACATCAAATGTCAGTTGCCAACTCGCCAACTATGAAGGATCACATCAATAAGATGGAGGAGATATGGTATGAGTTAGCATCCCTTGGCAAGATGACCTTTAACATCTTCCATGTGTAAAGTATGATCTCTTCTATATTAGCCTTCATCCCTATAGTATAGAACACTAGCATATGGGAGGAGCTTGTGCCCATGATATTGGAGTAGGACGCATGCCATAAGGAGACTAGTGCTTGCAGTGCTAGGATTGCTAGTTGGGCTTTCATCTTTTCTTTGAGAGAAATATTTAAGCACTTTTGTAGTCAGTATATCATTAAGTGGTAGCAATCAAAAGTAGAAGAAAGGTAAGAAATATAAAGGAGAACTGAAGAAGTAGGACAATAATTCCAATGATTATCCTAAGTGTTTGCACTGTGGGAAGACAACCTCGTTAGTAGTTGGTTAAACATGTCATAGTTTCTAAAGAGCTACTTTTTTCTTCATCCTCTAGGTTCTACTATGACTGATCTACATTGGCCATGACAACGGAGTAGGTCTTTATCAATCTCTAACAAACATTTTCCCCTCTGTCATGAAGGTCCTTGATTCAATCTCACCGATAGGTCATATGTGAAGACATGTCGTGATTCACAAGGCAAGGCTTCTTCAATGAAAAAGCAAAAGGCAATGTTATCTACTTGGTGTTATCCATCTCATAGAGATGGACAAAGACCTACTCCGTTGTCATGGCCAATGCAGATCAATCATAGTAGAATCTAGAGGATGAAGAAAAAAGTAGCTTTTTAGGAACTATGACATGTTTAACCAACTATTGACGAGGTTGTCTTCCCACAATGCAAACACTTAGGATAATCATTGGAATTATTGTCTTGCTTCTTAAGTTCTTCCTTATATTTCTTACCTTTCTTCTACTTTTGATTGCTACCACTTGATGATATACTAACTACAAAAGTGCTTAAAATTTCCTCTCAAAGAAAAGATGAAAGCCCAACTAGCAATCCTGGCACTGCAAGCACTAGTCTCCTTATAGCATGCGTCGTACTCCACTATCATGGGCACAAGCTTCTCCCATGTGCTAGTGTTCCACACTATAGGGATGAAGGCTAATATAGAAGAGATCATACTTTACACATGGAAGATGTTAAAGGTCATCTTGTCAAGGGATGCTAACTCATACCAGGTAGATAACATTGCCTTTTGTTTCTTCATTAAATAAGCGTTAGCTTGTGAATCACGACATGTCTTCACATATGACCTATCGGTGAGATTGGATCAAGGACCTTCATGACAGAGGGGGAAATGTTTGTTAGAGAGCAATGGGGTAGTGGATGTACATGCTGAGTGAAAGAGATGAACGCACGTGCACACACACACACACACATAAAAGTTCCACTAAAGACCAAATCGGCCTATGAGATATATCCATGTACAAATGAATATTCTCACGATCTCATGAAAGTGAAAAATGAAAAATGAAAAGTCCTATTTAAATGTGCAATAAGTGTAGGCATCATCATCTAGGCAAAGCCACAATGTACACAAATATATCCTTTTTGAGACGTGAAGCCATGTGGATGTGAGATACAACGATGCTATGCAAATCTAATACCATCCAGTGATTATAGGGGTCTGCCCACCTATTGGTTGCCCATCCAATAGGTGCTATGGGCAACACCCCTTCTCAAATCATGGATATGGCATAAGGCTCTAGGATTTGGAATGTTGAAGAGATCCACCAAGTTATAGCACTCCATAGTGATTGTGCCGTCCAAGATCTTCTCATGAGTGTAGTGATACTAAATCTCAATGTGCTTCGTGTGTGCATGAAACATTGGGCTCCATGCAGTGTCTATTCAACTCAAGTTATCGCATAAGAGAGGAGTGGTATGGCTTTCAGGACAACCAAGCTCTCTTAATGATCTTAGAAACCATATGGCCTCACATGTGGTAGTTGATGCCACCCTATATATGTTAGAATTTGCCAATTCTATGGGTAGTGCCCAACGTTTTAGTCTTTAGTTCTTTTTTAGTTCTTAGTGTGAACACAACTAGAGTTATAAGTTGTGTCACCACTATTAGAGGAGTTAGGGTCAATTAACTCTAGTTGGCTAGAGCTAGGTCTATCTTAGACCTATCTTGTACCTTTCATTCTCTTTCTTTCAGCTTAGCAAGTACACTTGAGGCTTTTGTCAAATTTCGCTCTCCAAGTTAAAATTGACAACCAATTTGAAGAAATTTCACAATTTCTTTGACATTTTCACAAAAAATTTGGGGCTTTTGCCCAATTTGCAGTCTCATGTGTGAATCTTCATTGAAAACACTGACATTGCACAATTTCATCGACATTTGTGCAAGAAATTTTGGGCTTTTTGTCCTAGAGGCTTCCACAAATATCACGAGGCAGATTCCAGCTGCTATTTGCTGTTGGCATGCACCTTGAGATGACATTACTGCAGAAATTCAAGCTGTAAGGTACAAATTTATTCAATTTCTTTGAAATTTTAGGAAGAAATTTGGAGCGCTTACTTGACACGCATTCCAAGGTAGCAAATAGTAGTATAGCAAAATTTAATTGCTGTTACAGTCAAATTGATCAGAAAATTTTGGAAAAATTCAGTAAATTTTGGTAAAAATCGGTATTAAGTTGCTGTAATTTGTATTTCTGAGGGTATGCAGTACGTGGCAGGTGTGGTACAGTAGTGCATTCGCTATTATGGCTGAGTGTTGATTTGGGTCAAATGGGGCACACTTTGACATTTGTGTGATAGTTTGGTACTTGTTGCATAACCTCGAGGGGATTTTTGGTACTCTGAGGAATACAATCTATACTTCAGCAAAGAAGTATTTGGCTACATATTTTTGTCCATTACGGACAACATGGCACATCAAGGGATTAATGATCAGGGCAACATCCTTGGTGTTCTCACTCAGGAGGACAAACTTGATGGATCAAACTACCCGTTGTGGAGTTTTATGGTCTGCAACCTTCTTGTAGCAAAGGACTTGTGGGACTATGAGCTGGTGATTTACAACAACTAGGAGGTCTTGCGTCTCTAACACCTCAGCGTAATACTAGAGGATAGGTTGCTGGTGCTGCTGCCCCTCCTCCCCCTCCTATTGCGGATTAGAGGAGATGGGACTTAAAAGATGCACATGCACTTTCTTTGATTGCCTTGTCATTGAAAAGATTTATCATTCCACACATTTGGTCTGGTAAGACCTTAAAATCAGCATGGGATGTACTTGAGCGTATGTTTGTAGCACGTAACGAGGCCAAAATATCTTATCTCCATAGAGAGTTGGCCAATGTAAACATGGATGATGGTGATAGCATGATAGATCATCTTACTCACATTGAGGATTTGCGCAAGCAGTTGCTCAATGTGGATGAGATAATTCAGGATGCTAAATTTGTAAACATCACATTGAACTCTCTTCAAGAGTCGTATCTTGGTTTCCACACCTCTTTGATGTTGTCTTTGGGGGGGGGGGGGGGGGGGGGGCGCCGGGGGGGAAGGAGACAACAACTCCTTACATTTGTGGAGTTGGAAGGCCTCTTGTTGCAAGAGGAACAGACTTAGAAGACTGTTGCGTGGCATTCGGGGGATGTGGCTATGCTTTCCAAGTTCAAAGGTGAAGGAAAAGTCAAGTAAAATGCAGAAAAAGGGTGATGCTGGACAGCCATCAAATAAGGCTGTCCAAGACATAGAAAAGTCTAAGAAGAAGGGGAAATGTCATTATTGCAAGAAGCCAGGTCACTGTATTGATGAATGCCATAAGAGGTTAGACAAAGAGAAGAAAAATGACTTTGGTTTGATTGTTCAAGACACATTAGACAACAAATCTATTGATGGTGATGCTTCAGCCAACTTTGTGGAGGACTATGCATTTTTGACTTGCAGTTATGATTCTTCAATGGCTGATTCAGCATTTAATGCTTTTGAAACATAGCAAACATGGTATTTTGATAGTGGAGCTTCAAAGAGGATCACTTGGATACCTTTGCTTTTAACAAGCATGGCTTTTAGGTCATCTTTGAGGATGACAACATTGTTAGAGACATGGAAATGGATTATGCACTCAAGCTATCTGGGACCCTATATAAGGGTTTGTTTTTGTTGGATATCTATGATGCATAGTCTCATGATGCTCTAATAGTCACTACTTTATTGTCCACTATGCGGAATGCAGAGCTATGGCATGCGTGCAATGGACATATGAGTTTTAGGAGTTTGATGACCCTTCAGAGGTGTCATATAGTAGATGCATTGCCTCTAGTGGAGACTCCACCTCATGCACGCGAGGGATGTATCTTGGGCAAGATACATAGATTTGCCTTAAAAAAGGATGGTGCAATGCGTGTTGTCCGAAAATTACGGCTTATTCACTCTGATGTTTGTAGTCTCTTGAGGACATGTGTACTTGGAGGTCATCTTTACTTTGTTACATTTATTGATGATTACTCTCAGTATACATGGGTGTATGGGCTAAAAGGAAAATCTAATGCGTGTATGCATTTTAAACATCTTGTTGCGAAGCTTGAGCTAAAACTGGCTTGAAAGTGCACACTTTGCACGGATAGAGGGGGGGAGGGAGTACATGTCTCCTGCTTTTGAGACATATTTACTTGATCATGGCATTATGCATCAAGCCATTGTTAGAATGACTCCTTAGCAGAATGGTGTTGTTGAAAGGAAGAATCACACTCTTATGGAGATGACTCGTTGTATGCTCAAAAGCAAGGGGCTGCCTCATAAATTTTGGTTAGAAGGCCTTCTGTGTACAAAACATGTGTTGAATCGCGCACCCACTAAGGCACTAAAGACGATCACCCCGTTTGAAGCTCGGCAAGAAACCCAAGGTTGACTACTTCTGGGTGTTTGGCTGCATAGCCTATGCACATGTTCTGAAAAAGCTTCATGGGAAGCTTGATGACAAGGTTGTACAATGCATATTTACTGGCTACAGTTCGGAAAGCAAGGACTATCGCTTGTATGACCCACACAGAAAGAAATTTTTTGTCAGCAGGGATGTCATATTTGATGAAAATGCTGCATTTTCACATGATTAGTTTCAAATGCCAGCCATCATGACATTGGTGATGTCTTTGAGAGTCTCTTGCCACTTTCTTTGGAGTCTGTGCCTGCTGTAAATGGCCGAATAGACATAATATAGCAAGCTGTTGCTGCACCATATAGGCCTGAACAGTAGGGTATTGATGATGGTTTGCCACATGGAGTGGAAGATGCAGTGCAACATGAAAAGGTTGCTGTAAATGCAGCAAAAAACAGTCCTGAGATGGCTGTTACAAACTCTCTAGGAGAGTAAAATGGATGCTCCTTTCGCTCAACACATGATAAGGGTTGCTAGGTATGCAACACATGATGCAAGGGGACCCCATTTGGCTGATTTTACGGAAGTAGATGATTGTGATGAGCATGTATTTATGAGCTCACTGTTGGATGATGATGAGCCTAGTTCCTTTGATGAAGCTCAACAATATGTACATTGGATGCATGCCATGTAGGATGAGTTAGACTCTATTGCCACTAACTCTACATGGGATATTGTGGATTTACCACTTGGCAAGAAGGCCATTGACACAAAATGGGTTTTTAAACTCAAACGCAAGGCTGATGGTACCATTGATATGTACAAAGCATGGTTGGTAGCAAAAGGCTATGCATAGAAGAAGGGCATAGATTATGAAGAGACTTTTGCTCCTACACCCCTTATGAGTATGGTGAGATGTGTAATTGTTATGGCTGCAAATTATGGTTGGAAGGTGTTAGAAGTGGATGTAGTGATGGAAGTGTGTGGAAAATTATTGTAATAGATTGTTGTACACAAGAGAGAGAAAAGAAAAAGAGAAAGAGAAACACTGCAAAAGAAAAAAATAATGCACAAGGAACTCAGAAACAAAGAGATACTTGGGAAATGGAATCCATATACCAAGATATAAGACAATACAGAACCAATGTGAGTCATTGACTGTGAAGGCACTGGCACTAGCACCTGCTCCTCTCCCTCCACCAAAATCAGTTAGGTGATGAATGATCATGATGTGGAGGAGAAGCCTAAATAAATAGACAAAAATATGCCATAAATAATGTCAGGTTGGCCAACATTTAAAGCTGGTCGACCAACAATAAATACTAAAATGAACATCATAAAATGCCAAGAAAAATGCCTAAATAATTTGACATGCATAGACTCACCCATGATCTGAGAGAGGGTGTTAGCAGATATGTCAGTTCATGGCTGAGTTTGTGCATGTCAGTGGGCTAGGGCACCACAAACTCACCCATGATCTGAGAGAGGGTGTTAGTAGGTATGTCAGTTCATGGCTGAGTCTGTACATCTTAGTGGGCTAGGGCACCAGGATATTATCCTGATTATTTAGGCATTTTTCTTGGCATTTTATGATGGTCATTTTAGCATTTTTTGCTGGCCGATCAGCATTAAATGTTGGCAGACCTGACATTATTTATGGCAAATTTTTGCCTATTTATTGAAGCTTCTTCTCCACATTATGATCATTCATCACCTGATTGATTCTAGTGGAGGGAGAGGAGTAGGTGCTAGTGCCTTCACAGCCAGTGACTCACATTGGTTCTGTACTGTCTTATATTTTGGTTTATGGATTCCATTTCCTGAGTATCTCTTTGCTTTTGAGTTCCTTGTGTAGTTGTTCTTTTCTTTTATGCAATGTTTCTCTCTCTCTCTCTCTCTCTCTCTCTCTTTTCTTTGTCTCTTGTGTACAACAGACTATTACAGTAGTTTTTCACACACTTCCATCACTGCATCCACTTTTGACATCGAGAGAGTCGTCACCCATCATCACCGTCCACACTTGCTCTTGGCGTAAAGCTACTAATGTCTTGTAGTCCTTTTGGAGGACTTCTTGCCACAATAATAGCAGTGAGACTTTTTCTTCGGCCGTAATGCACCCCTCTCTGAAATTGGAACCTTTGAAGTACCTAGAGATAGCATCCTCATAGAAACCTAAAGTTGAACATAGCAAGTCTCCAACATAACACGTGTAGATGAAGAAGTAATGTCAGCATGTTGACCATTGGGAGGAGATGCTGGAGGAGCCATGATGAGGGAGATACAGAGAAGATGAAGAAAGACAAAGGATCTGTAGGGAGAAAAGTATCCAAAAATACAAACTCACAAGGGTTACATGAGTTCCAAGCAACAAAGAAAGCACATAGAGAAAAGATCAACAATAACCAGAGCGTAGGGATGAGGTCACGACAATCGGATTCACATGATCTTATCTAAAGTTGAGTAGTGTATCTCAAAGTGAGAAGACGTACCAAAAAGAACCAAAATCAGCTTGAAAATACTGTCGCCCAGGTTTGCACAGGAGCAAACAACCAAAACACAGGTGTTGATCAGTAAAATGCAGGCAGTAGACACCAAAACGCAGATTGGGAAGGGTCAATAACAGGTCCCTAGCCTTGAAACAAGCCCAAAAAACTGAAGATGAAAATGGCAGTCAACAGAACGTTGAGGAGACAAGCTGAAAATGATCAAAAGATGGTCGCCCAGGCTGGAAATCAGTTGTAGTAGTCAAAACAGGTCCAATCAGCAGACAAAAAGTCAAAATTTTGACCCTGAAACAATGGACATGCACAGACTCAACCATGAACTGACGTATCTGCTAACAGAAGGCACATTAATTGGACATTAAGACAACATTCTTGAATGGGGATTTGCATGAGGATGTTTATGTGTCACAACCTCTTGGATTTGTGGTGAAGGGGAAAGAGCACATGGTATGCGAGCTAAACAAAGCTCTTTATGGTCTCAAATAGGCTCCTTGTGTGTGGTACTCTAAAATTGATGCGTATTTGGCCAACAAAGGGTTCAAAAACAGTCCAACTGCTCCCACTCTATACATAAAGAATGAAGGGGGGGACTTGCTAACTATCATTCTTTATGTAGATGACATGCTACTCACTGGACCTTTAGAAGCAAAAATTGCAGATTTCAAGGCTGAATTAAAACATGCATTTGCTATGTCAGATATGGGCTGTCTACACTATTATTTGGGGATTCAATTCGTTCAAAATCAGCATGGTATCATCATGTCACAGTCACAATATGCGGATAAGTTGTTACATAGGTTTAATATGCAAGATTACAAAGCTATGTGCACTCCTATGGAGCCAGGCTCAAAGCTATCTATGCATGATGGTGAAGAGATGTCTGTTGTTGCAATTTATAGCTAGGCTGTTGGCTGTTTGATTTATCTTTGCAACATACGCCTTGACATTTAGTATGCAGTAACTCAGGTGAGCATGCATATGCATAGCCCACAGACTATACATTGGCAAGCTGTTAAGTGGGTCTTCAGATACTTACAAGGTACTTAGTCATATGCATTATTATTTCCTGGGGGGGAGACTTACAATTACAGGCTTACACTGATTCAGACTGGGGTGGTGATGCAGACACTAGGCAGTCTACTAACAGACAGTTTCTTTCTGGGCCGTTCATGCATTTCATGGCTAAGCAAGAAATAGCCTACAGTGTTTACCTCTACTTGTGAGGCTGAGTACAGGGCAGCCTTCACGGCAACAATGGAATGTGTATGGTTGCATAGATTGTTGGTTGACCTACATTTACCATTGGAGGGTCCTACACCCATTTTTTCTGACAGTCGGAGTGCTATTGCAATGGCATGAAATCTTGTGTTTCATGCTCACATGAAACATATTGAGTTGCATTGCCATTATGTCATAGAGAGATGCTATGCGGAGAGATCAGCTTGATGTATGTTCCTACATAGGAAAATGTTGTAGATGTTTTCACCAAGGCACTATCTCGTGAGAAGTTTGAGACTTTTCGCAAGTCCTTAAACTTGCTATCCTTTGATGATTGATCATTCCTGTACTTTACCACATTGGCATTGCAAGGGGGTGTTAGAATTTGCCAATTCTATGGGCAATGCCCAATGTTTTAGTCTTTAGTTCTTTTTTCAGTTATTAGTGTAAACACAACTAAAGTTAGAAGTTGTGTCACTACTCTTAGAGTTAAGAGTTAGAGTCAATTAACTCTAGTTGAGTTAGAGCTAGGTCTATCTTAGACCTATCTTGTACCTTTCATTCTCATTCTTTCAAGTCAACAAGTATGCTCTACTCTTTTGCTTCAACACACTCTCATTGTCTCTCTTTTCTCTCCTCCATAGTTGGTTGTCATTTTCCAACAGTATTGTGCTTGTGAGAACGCATGACGGAAGAAATAGAAACACAAAGACAAAGGAACAGAGAGAGACTACAAGAAAAGAAGAATGAAATGTGCACTGAACAAGAAAGAATGTTGATACAAATGGGAAAGTAGAAGGAGACTGATCAATCCATGCATGTAGCTCGCATATTCAGTGAGGGCATCGGATCAGGCTAATGACAATGGTAGCACCAAGCATGGAGGAGATCGATCAGTCCATGCATGTAGCTCATAGCGTCAGTGAGGGCACCAGATTAGGTTGATGACGATGGCGGCACCAAGCACGGAGGAGACGGAGTGTGGGAGTGTGCACTTGCTAAGGAGGACAAAAGACTGGAGAGAATGAATGACTGCCAAGTGGGGACGGTTGGCTGTAAATAGCCATAAATGCCCAAAATTTGCCAACCTGCCCTTGAGAGATCCATAAATGTTGGCCCACCAGCATTTAATACCAGTTACACTGAATAAAATGCTAGAAAAATATCAAGAGGCCACAAAAAAATCCCAGTAAGTAAAATGTCCGGTAGGTGGAGGCTAGATTGGAAAAAGCAGAAGTTGACCTAGAAATGCACACAAAAAGCTGACAACTAAAGAAAATGCACAAAAGGGCAGGCTCTAATAGAGGCGACTTCTCCATCAAAACACATGACAGACATGTCAGAGCTCCTAATGTGTTCGTCTGACTTAGATGGAGACTCACAAGTAGGAGATGACAAGGCATGACAATCATGATTGCTAACACCTTCTCTCAAATACTGGATGTGGCGAAAGGCCAAAGAAGACATAGATTCAAGGGTGGTGAGTATGCCAATGTTGCAGCATCACCAAGATCGTCCCCCCTTTGAAAGCGATGGGGGATATGAGGGTGTCAGAATAATAGGTTTGCTCTGATACCATATCAAAATATGTGATGGTGCAGAGATACAGTAGGGTTTGTGGGGAGAAACATAGTGTATACAGTCAACACTGAGAGAGAAGAAAAACTTAGAAACACAAGAAGAATATGGTGATGATGCACTGAATCATGCTATGAGAAGCGAAGTTGATACAACGGAGCCAAAGCTCAAAAGATGATTGCATTGTCTTGTTTGAATCAAGCGGTAGCACTTGCACAAATTTGCACAGTGAATTGAGCAAAACGCAAGTCCTTTGATGTCATCAAGGATGAAAAAGATCATCACTAGCTATTGAGGGAGCGAACTGCAGTCCTTTGATATTGGGGAGTGGCCTCCGCAACAAAATGCAAATCCTAGAAACCTAAGTGGTGAAAATGCAAATGTCTGATGGAGATGAGCTGCAAGCGTAGATGAAATCACTGACATCAGGTTGTGGATGTTATCATTAGGCGAAGACAAGTGACTCCAAGTTGTAGAAGATGATGCTAGCTGGAGGAAGGACTCCAAATTGCAAAACGCAAATGCCAGATAGATGGAAGTTGATGCCTACTAGTGAAGAGCCTCTAGATGATGAAAATGAAAAGTGGATGATGGCGTCAATTGGAGAAGATCGATGCTTGTGTGAAAGAATTTGACGCGGAGTTGGAGAAACCTGTTGCCAAGATGGGGGAAGCTTCCAAATATAGACTTGATAATGAGGAAACAGGGCGCTCGAAGGAGAAGCGGAAGGGTGACCACGAACTATGATGTCCTCCAGTAGGGGTATGGGCAATAGTGGAGAGAAGAGGGAAGAGTGTCGGAGTGACGGAGGAAGAGGGGTGAAGAATGACTGAAGTGGTAGAATGAATGAAGTGATAGTCCTTTTTGGGGCTGTTAGTGCGAAACCCTAACTAAAGTGTGTAAATTGAAGAAATGGTTTCTTGACAAAGAGAACCATTGGAGGAGAGAGTGGCGGATGGGAACCTATGGAATAGATGGTGCACAAGTGGGAATGGGTGTAGCAATAGACCGCCTCGGAGGACCTTGCATCATAGAAGGGAAGTGGAGCCTGTAAAGCCCTCTTGTATTATTCCCATGCTCCCCATAGGAAACCCCCCCCTCCCCCCCCCCCCCCCCCTAGACGGCGGGAGCGCCATCTTTCCCCATACATCCTCCCTCTATAAAGCCCCCCTCCCCCTCCCCAGGCTACGACGGGAGGAGGGAGCTCTCCCCCACCGCTTGCAGCATGCGCCACCCCCCTGGGCTCGTCGATCTGCTCAGTAGCCCAGCAGGCATCACCCCGCGTTTCAGTAGGCAGTTCGCCTTTTTCCCCTCCGTTGTAGCACGGCGACTCCCTCTCCAGCCTGATGTAGAGGCAACGGCCCCTCCAGCGTCCCCTCCTCTCGGCGTCAGACAGAGGTCCCCCCCATCTTCTGTGCAGGCGGCCCCCCTGCTAGCCGTGAGCAACAGCGGCCTCCCTTCGGTTCTGCAGCGAGCCCCCCCCCCCTCCCCAAAACCCCATCGCTTGCAGCAGGCGTCACCCCCTGCCCCGTCAACCTGTCTAGCGGC
This sequence comes from Lygodium microphyllum, assembly GCF_053477565.2. Classification (NCBI taxonomy): domain Eukaryota; kingdom Viridiplantae; phylum Streptophyta; class Polypodiopsida; order Schizaeales; family Lygodiaceae; genus Lygodium; species Lygodium microphyllum. The sequence continues at coordinate 101,533,636 of NC_141149.1, read as the reverse complement.
CTAGCAGTACGGCCCCCCCTTTTTTCCGTGAACAGAAAAGAGAGGGAAGGAGAGAGAGGAGAAGAAGAAGAGGAAGGGGAAAAAAGAAGAGAGAGAAGAGGGAAAGAGGAGGAGAAGAAGAAGAGAAGGAGAAGAAGAGGGTGAGAGAGAAGGAGAGGAAGGAGAAGAGAGAGAGAGAGAGAGAGAGAGAGAGAGAGAGAGAGAGAGAGAGAGGAGGGGGGAGATCTAAAATGATTGTTGACCCAAGTTATGCTTGGTTGTTTGAAAAGGTTGTAAATCCCTTGAGCAAGTGTTTTGATACGTCCAAGTTAAATTTTGACTGTGCATGCAATGGGATTGCGATGCCTTGAAGCAAGAAGTTGTGCATTCAACCGTTTGTTAATGTGGTTTTGGATGTTAACCCAAGTGGGGTGTGTTTGATGATTGCATGATCGGGTTTGAGATGACTGATTGCCATGGAAACAAAAGGGATGTTTTCCCTAGTGATTGTCTTTTTAGCTGGGTGCTTCAGCTGTGGTTGATTTCCTAAAGGGATAATTAAGGAAGGATGGCGCTAGTTACCCCCTGCGAACCGCCAAACCCTATCCAAGGGGGTTGTGAATCCGTGTCGGGAATGTGGAACGAACCCGCCGTGAGAGGTCTCTCCGTGGAAATTACTTGGCGTAGGAGGACGCTTGGGTGCCAGTGGGGGGCTCTGGCCGTAAATCCCAATGCCTCCGGGCCCTACACAAGTGTTCTACGTGACTCGAGATGGGATCTTGAGGCCTTGATACTAGTTACAATGCAGAATCTTGGTAGGATAATCCTTCGGGGTTTGTTGCCGGAAGACGGAAGGATTTTTCTGTGGAGGCAAAAAGGAACACTTAATTCTCCTGTATGGGCGGGAGATAAACATTAATCTGAAGATAAGTTAAGGAAGTGTTTGATCTTGTTTTATCTTGTCTTCGTGTCTGTGCTCTAAGTTACGTAAAAGAACCTGTGATTAATGGGTTAATTAAGGAAGCTGCTTTTATGTGTCAAACATAATGTGGTAGGTAATTAGATAACTAAAACAACCCCCGAGGGAAGCGTGGTGGATGTGACCAATGGGTCTATCCTACGGAAGGGTGGTCTCGGTTAGCCGAGAGCTTTCCTCAAAGGAAATGTTAACGGGAAATGTTAGGAAAAAGTCGTTCTATGACCTTAGACAATGTTGGCTAGGAACCCGGACTTCAGGTCGATCCTAGTGGGAACGGCCGGATAAGTTCCGTTGGGGGGCAGACTCGAGAGATCCTAGTTGGCAAACCCCGTGTCATTCCTTGGGAGTGCCGGCGGCGACTTCTAGATATGTCTCTCGATGGACTGCTAAGACGTGTCCCGCGATTTGAGGAACGGGGGGCACGTTACAGTTGGTATCAGAGTAAAACTTCTTAATGATACTTGATTGATTAATGTTCAGTTCATAGACATATTGTAAACAGAAATAACCTAAGTGGTATGGCTTGATTGGCAGGTACCTTCTGCAACCACGAATGCTGACATGCAAGAGAAGAAGTTCCTTCTCAAGCAAATTAAGCCACCGGAGTTTGATGGCAAGGGAATGACTGTTCAAGATGACGCCGAGATCTGGATTGAGTCCATGGAGGACTATTTTGAGGCAGCAGGAACGGCACCTGCTAACCAAGCCATGCCTGCCAAACTTAAGCTTACAGGCGAAGCGAGACTTTGGTGGAACAGTGATGCAGAGACCAAGCGATCTCGGAGGGGACAGTCACTTGGAATAAGCTTAAGGAAGCTGTGCGAGGGAGGTATCTGCCACCTGCCTACCGCACACAAAAGATGAATGAATTCTACGACTTGAAGCAGCTAGGATTATCCCTTGAATTATATTATTCAAAGTTTGTTTCACTCCTAAAGTATGCACCCCCAATGGATATGACACAACAGGTGTCAAAGTTTTGTGCTGGGTTGAATCCACCCATAAATACTCGATTGGAATCAATGCGCCCAATGGACTTGCAAGACGCATTACTCCGAGCGAATCCAATCGTCCAAGAACTTAAATCAGGCAACTATGATGAAGATGACTCACGAGATTAAGACAAGAGGTGCCACAAGTGCGGAGAGATAGGACACATCCGTAAGAGATGCCCTAACCGCCGATGTTTCCACTGCAATGGACTAGGACACATCCAAGCAGATTGTCCTGAGTTGGACCTTGAGAATCAGGAACGTGCGGTCAAACAAAGCCGTCTAAACTCTACTTTTGGCTCATATTATGAACCACATGATGATGAAGGCTTGGAGCCTTTTGTAACCTTTGAGGATGACTAGATATCCTAGGAAAATCTTCTTGAGGTAATAAGTCTTGTACTTGGAATAAATCCTATTGAATCCTATGAGTTGTGGTAAGTTGTTATTTTAAGTTGAGAATTTGAGTATTCAGAGTTGTGTAGTGGAAGCATGATGGGTCCTAACCCACAGGTTTTAGAACCCAATGATAACTTGTTATCAGTGAATCACATGATGATGAAGGCTTGGAGCCTTTTGTAACCTTTGGCTCATATTATGAACCACATGATGATGAAGGCTTGGAGCCTTTTGTAACCTTTGAGGATGACTAGATACCCTAGGAAAATCTTCTTGAGGTAATAAGTCTTGTACTTGGAGTAAATCCTATTGAATCCTATGAGTTGTGGCAAGTTGTTATTTTAAGTTGAGAATTTGAGTATTCAGAGTTGTGTAGTGGAAGCATGATGGGTCCTAACCCACAGGTTTTAGAACCCAATGATAACTTGTTATCAATGAACCCTAAGCGCATTCGAGATGAGGACATCTCGATTTCTCTAAGGTGGAGAGGATGTAATATTCCCGTGCTCCCCGTAGGAACCACCCCCCCTTCCCCCCCCCCCCCCCCCCCTCTGCTGGCCGTGAGCAATAGCAGCCTCCCTCCAGTTCTGCAGCGGGCTTCCTCCCCTCGCCGCTTGTAGCAGGTGCCACCCCCCTGCCTCGTCAACCTGTCCAGCGGCCCAGCAGTATGGCCTTCTCTTTTTTTCCGTGAACAGAAAAGAGACGGAAGGAGAGAAAGAGGAGAAGAGGAGAAGAAGAAGAGGAAGGGAGAAAAAAAAGAGAGAGAAGAGGGAAAGAGGAGGAGAAGAAGAAGAGAAGGAGAAGGAGAGAGAGAGAGAGAGAGAGAGAGAGAGAGAGAGAGAGAGAGAGAGAGAGAGAGAGAGGAAGGGATTATGTAAACTTGTACCTTTTTTTCGTAATTAATACAATTACCTTTTATGAAAAAAAAAGGAGAGGAAGGAGAGAGAGAGAGAGAGAGAGAGAGAGAGAGAGAGAGAGGAGGAAGAGAGGGGAAGAGAGTTGGATAGTGAAGACGGTTTGAGGAGCCATACTCAAGCCACCCCCTCATCAGCAAAGGATCCTTCCTCCTGAACCGGTCACCTTGAAGGCCGCTAAGGCTCGGACTATCCAAATCCCGAGTAGAAATGGCTCCCAAGAAGAAAATCGCGGGAAGCGTAGGAGCCAAAGCTACCGTTGGTACCGGAAATGTGGGAGAGGCGAGCGGAGTGACCAACGCAATAAATGCCCCTACGAATACGAATCAAACCCAGGTTCTTTAAGCGTTATAATTAATTTATTTCTCGTGGAAGAGATAAAAGGGTTAGCTACGTGCATGGAACAAGGACGAGTCGTAGGATTTTTGTTTACTCTAAGCGCTCGGTTGCATGCATGAAATGGTAGGGTATGAAGTTCGCATAAGTTTAGACGCATGAAATGATAGCTTTTACACACATAAAATGATAAGGTTTTCACATTATTTCACATAGAATAATAGCCTTTAAACCAGTTCAGTGCATGAATAGTCATTTAGAATTCATGCTTCGCGATCATGACTAAAAGAAACACATGAAATGATAGTTTCCGATGGATAGAAACCTAGACCTTCATGGGATCCGGTGCATTAGGAATAAGTATAATTGCCTGCGAATTGTTTTATCGATCATGCTGTGGACTATCGCAAATGGATACGCTCCTAGCTAAATTGAAGCTGGTGACCTAACCCTAAAAGGATTGTTGACCCAAGTTATGCTTGGTTGTTTGAAAAGGTTGTAAATCCCTTGAGCAAGTGTTTTGATACATCCAAGTTAAATTCTGACTATGCATGCAATGGGATTGTGATGCCTTGAAGCAAGAGGTTGTGCATTCAACCGTTTGTTAATGTGGTTTTGGATGTTAACCCAAGTGGGGTGTGTTTGATGATTGCATGACCGGGTCTAAGATGACTGATTGCCATGGAAACAAAAGGGATGTTTTTCCTAGTGATTGTTTTTTTAGCTGGGTGCTTCAGCTGTGGTTGATTTCCTAAAGGGATAATTAAGGAAGGATGGCGCTAGCTACCCCCCGCGAACCGCCAAACCCTATCCAAGGGGGTTGTGAATCTGTGTCGGGAATGTGGACCGAACCCGCCGCGAGAGGTCTCTCCGTGGAAATTACTTGGCGTAGGAGGACGCTTGGGTGCCAGTGGGGGCTCTGGCCGTAAATCCCAATGCCTCTGGGCTCTACACAAGTGTTCTACGTGACTCGAAATGGGATCTTGAGGCCTTGATACTAGTTACAAGGTGGAATCTTGGTAGGATAAACCTTCGGGGTTTGTTGCCGGAAGACGGAAGGATTTTTCTGCGGAGGCATAAAGGAACACTTAATTCTCCTGTATGGGCGGAAGATAAATATTAATCTGAAGATAAGTTAAGGAAGTGTTTGATCTTGTTTTATCTTGTCTTCGTGTCTGTGCTCTAAGTTACGTAAAAGAACCTGTGATTAACGGGTCAATTAAGGAAGCTGCTTTTATGTGTCAAACATAATGTGGTATGTAATTAGATAACTAAAACAATCCCCGAGGAAAGCGTGGTGGATGTGACCAATGGGTCTATCCTATGGAAGGGTGGTCTTGGTTCGTCGAGAGCTTTTCTCAAAGGAGTGGAAAGGGCCAGATAAGTTCCGTTGCGGGGCAGACTCGAGAGACCCTAGTTGGCAAACCTCGTGTCATTCCTTGGGAGTGCCGGCGGCGACTTCTAGATATATCTCTCGATGGACTGCTAAGACATGTCCCGCGATTTGAGGAACGGGCACGTTACATCTCTCTTCTCCTAACCTGTTGTTAAGATAGCTCTTGTAAAGGAATCCTCAATAACAATGGTATGCTCGACGTGTGGTCCTGCAATAACGGCAAAGTGCCAATACCTCTAATAGGCATTGATACAATGTCACCAATAGTAATTGATCCCTCGGATGGATATAGATCCTGTAAGAAATCACCTTGTGGAGTCATATGACTCGAAGGACCATTGTCCACCAACCAAGGTTACTCAAAAGATGTGGTAGCCGCCGTTGAAGAAGACTCCTCCTTCAAAGCATGAATGTGAAGGAACACCGTGTCATGAGGACATGTATTTTTGAAACCTCACTTAACATGCGGATTAATTTTTAATCACATGGTTAAGTAAATGTTACACATGTGAAGTGTAATTGGGGTTAGAGTAAATTTATGATCCCTAGACTCGAGGAAATCACGGGATGTCAAAGGAAAAAGTTGCTATAAGTTATGCTGCACAGGTACTTGGTGGTATTTGGTGTTAGTGGTTGGCCTAGGTCATTCATTTAGCCATAAGTGTCAGTTGGTGACACTAGGGAAGTGCCGTTTAATGGTACCTAATGCCAATCTGATGGTAAAAGATGACGCAAAGACACTCGGGAATGAAAGTTGCCTAGTCAATTTAATTATTGGCCAGTTATATTATTTTTCAAGGCACCAAAATAATTATTAGATTAATTTTCAGTATTTAAAGATTGATAATTAATATTTAATTATGGATAATGCTGGAAAAACCATTTGGAAAGGTTGCCACTTGTCAAAAATGCCCATGCAAGACTGAAAAACGTCTTTAGAGACTGGAGAGAGGCATTTTTAGTGTATTCAGTCTGCAAGAGAGAGGGAGGAGAGGCTGCTGGTGTGATTTGCAGCCATTGGAGAACCTTCTGAGGCAACCAAGGGTGGGTAGGAGAAGACCAATCAACAGCTGGTGACAACATCTACAGACTGTTGAGACAGGGCAACAGCAGTAAATGACTATTTTCTTGAGTTCTTTGCATCTACAAGCTATTGAGATAGGACAGTAACAGTAAATGACAGATTTTCTTCAGTTCTTCGTGAAGAAAGTTTGAATTCTCTCTCTCCTCAGCATTCTCTCTCATCTCCCAGCCTTTTTACAGCCTTGCTCCAAAGATTAGACCATTGAGATCATCAGAGGCCGAGAAAGTTCGGATTCTTTATTGTAAATCCTAATCTACAGTAGAAATTAGGGTTAAGCAGCAACATTGTGAAGTGTGCCAAAAATTCGAAGCTCCAAGACTTGGATTCAACAGGGCTTTAAGCTATTTTTAGTCAAATTTAGGTGGAGGGGTAAAAAAAATCAATGAATTTGGGGAATTTTCCATCTCCATCAAAGCGAGTGACGGCCAATTGTCTGCCCGAATCAAGGGGAAAATCAGATTGAAGACTTGCTAGTTATTTTGGACAGCAAGGGAAGTTGGAATACCAAAAGGGATTGGGAGAATCCCATTGTACATCTACTTTTTCAATTAAGTTAAATAAATACCAAAAGGGGCACCGGTTTTGGGGCAAACAAGGTGTCCAATGTCCGAGATAAAATGGTAAAGTGTGCATTTCAATTTTGTTGGTTACACACAGACTCGTGTGATAGTGGGGGTAGAAGTAGTAGAAGGTTACGATGGAGATCCGCCCTTCTCTCTCTGATGAAGCTGAGGGCACTTCTTCCAGCATTTCTCCTCAAGATATGCTCCCTTTCCACAATGTGGGCACTTTGGCTTCTCTAAATGCGAGTCAGAGCTCGAAGAACTTTTGTGCTTCTTTACCTTTGACTTTTTCTTTTTCTTCTTTCCTCCTCCCGAACCTGCAACAAAGGCTTTAATGGAGTTGGCTACACTAGCATTGACCTCTTTGAGGCACTCATCATGCTTCAAGACAAGCAGTGATAACTCCTCCCATAGAAGTGCCTCGCGGGTTCTAGATGTGGTAAGGCTTGTGTAGAAGACATTGAATCGAGAAGATGGCAATTGAGTCAAAAGGATCATAGCCATGCCTTCAGAAGATATCATCTGACCAAGAGAGGCAAGCTCACCCCTCATATCCTCCATCTTAGTGATGCGCTTCTTCATGGAAGAGGAGTCATTAATATTGAGTATCCACAATTGCTTTTGAAGGGAAATCTTGTGGGCAAATGTCTTCTATTGATAGAGAGATGCAAGCTTACCCCACACTTTTGCTGTGATCTTCAACTTGTGAACATAAACAAGGACAGAATCTTGCAAACTAATAAAGATGAAGGGTTGGCCCCAAAATTGAGCCTATTCCATAAGGTTGTGCAATCCATAGATGTCCCATATGCGGGATCCTCCTTAGGGTGAGGGATAGGTTCAGAAACAAGCTCCCAAAGATTGAAGGAGTCCAAAACGCACTCCACCTTAGAGGACCATAGAGGATAGTTGAGAGAGCCATAAATGTTGGCCAACCAGCATTTAATGCTGGTCACAATGAATAAAATGCCAGAAAAGTATTAGGAGGATAGAAAAATCTCGACTCGCAAGGACAATGTCCGATAAGTGGAGGGAGAATGGGAAAAGTAGAAACTGACCTAGAAATATGTTAGCAGAGTATTTGTCAGCTCATGTGTGAGTCTGAGCTTGATCTGGGCTGGGCATTTTTATTCGGTATTTTAGGTTTTTTCTGGTGTGGCATTTTATGCCATTGGGGCATTTTTATACACCAGTCGGCCAGCATTAATGCTGTTCGACCAGCATTAATGCTGTCCGACCAGCATTATTGCTGTTCGACCAGCATTAATGCTGTCCGACCAGCATTATTGCTCCCCACTTTTTCAGCCTATTTATACTCAGTGCTCCTCCTCAGTCAGTATCATCATTATCATCATCTTCACCATCTGCAGACTCTGTGGAGAGAGGAGCCAGAGCCAGTGCCAGTGCCCACGCAGCCAGTGACTCACTGTTGTATGTGACTGTCTCGTGTTCAGATATATGGATTCCATTTCCCGTGCATACATCTGAGTTCTCATCTGTATCATGTTCTTTCTTTCTTTTCTCTTTTTGTCTTGTGTTTCAGCAGTTTATTTCAGCACATGTTTATGCTTCCACCGCTGCTCCACTTCTGACATGGTATTAGTTTTCAGGATGTGTGTTTCTGCTGTGTTTTATTGCTGATTTCCAGATTGTTTTGTACCCCTGCTGATCAGGCGACTGCTGTAGCAGCCAAGCGACCTGTTTTGGGGCTGTTTTCAGCCTGCGTTTTTTGCCGTTTTGCAATCGTCTGCTGCCTACGCACCCTTTGTTGCCTGCATTTTTCATCTGCAGCTGCTGGTGACAGTTTTCTACCTGCTTTTCTCCAGTTTACAGCCTGCGTTTTGCTGATTGAGCGTCTCTCGTGGCTGGGTGACTGTTACTTCAGGCCGTTTTTGCTGTTTTTGACTGATTTTTTGACTTTCTGCAGCAGATTTTGTCTTCTATTGATCAGATTTTGGGTTATATTGCATGTGAACTCTCATTTTCTGTAGTCTGTGCTTGTGTTTTGACTGTGTTTCCTCTCTACATTCCATCTCTTCTCTACTTCTCTTCTTATCCTCTCCATATGGCTCCTCCGTGCACTTCCACTGATGATAAGTTACATGGATCTGATTATCTCACATGGAGTGCTGTCATGAAAGCTTGGTTTGTGCAGAAGCGGTTATGGTACATCGTTTGTGGAGCTATTGCTCGACCTCTCCGTCCTTTTCCTCTTCCTGAAGACTTTGATGAGGACAACCATGAGGAAGCGGTGCTCACATGGGACTCGGACGATGCCCGTGCTTACTCGGCGTTGCTTCGGTGTATTTCTAAAGCGGTCTTACTGGTGGTTACCTCCTGTAGGACATCTCCTGAAGTATGGCAGAAGTTGCAGCAGATGTACGAGGCACCTTCCACCATGCGGGCAGTCACACTTTATGGCCAGCTCCAGCAGATGAAGTTTGAGCTGAAAGATACTATTCAGTCTTTTCTTCTTCGTGTTACGTAGGTACAGGACCAGCTTCGGCACATGCAATCTGCTCTTCCCGAGGCACATCTCGTTGGGACGGTCCTCTACAAGCTCCCCCTGGAGTTCGATGGAGTGGCCAATGCTTTGCGGGCGCAGACATCATCGACTCCTGTCAGTTTTACATATATGACCTCGATGCTTCTTGAGCATGAGACATCCTTGAGATTACAGGGGCGACTTCCGGCACATTATGGAGGCGAGGCTTATGTAGCTTTAGAGAGGGGTGACGGGAAGAAGAAGTTGAAGGCCCAGTGTTACCACTGTGGCAAGAAGGGACATTTGCGGAAGGACTGCAAGACGTTAGCGGCTTCCAGGAAGAAGGAGCAGAAGAAGAAGCGGGATGTTGACTCTACCGATGAGTTATCTCCTTCATCAGACTCCGACTCAGATCCTCCGACCAAGGTGAAGTCCAAGGCACGGAAGGGATCCTCTTCTTCGGATCGTGGGAAGGGCTTGGTGGCCCCTTCCTCGGCTGCTTTCTAGTGGTGGTGATGAGGTCATCCCTCACAACTCTCTTGTGCCAGAGAGGAAGTGTGAGCAGGTGTTCAGATGGGGCAGCCGCGCCTCATCTATACTTTTATACAGGTGCACAGGTTCCAGAGAGGGACGTCCCTGACGCATCGACTTCAGTCTGGCGGACTCAAATCCTGGAGCTGGGATTGAGATCCAGGTTCATGATGAGCTGGTTATCTGACAGAGAGCGGGAGGCTTTTGTCTGGAGCTCACATGAGGGGACACTTTGGTGGTCTGGCCAAAGGCGGGGAATCCATGGTCACCTCTGTTCAGGGGCATTTTTTGACAGGATGGTCTTGTATGCTCCTGCGAGACATTGATGATGGATATAGAGACATTCTATGATCTTCTCTATTTTCAGGTGTTTGGTACGATCGACATCGACATCAGGTTCTCTCCGAGGCACCTTGGTGGTGGCTTGATGACCCACTGCTTGGGTATCCATGGTTCTACTTGGTGGTTCTATGTTGTATAGTTTCTGATCCCTTTTCATTATCCTATTGTATTGTATCAGATCACCCATGATCTGAGAGAGGGTGTTAGCAGAGTATTTGTCAGCTCATGTGTGAGTCTGAGCTTGATCTGGGCTGGGCATTTTTATTCGGTATTTTAGGTTTTTTCTGGTGTGGCATTTTATGCCATTGGGGCATTTTTATGCACCAGTCGGCCAGCATTAATGCTGTCCGACCAGCATTATTGCTCCCCACTTTTTCAGCCTCTTTATACTCAGTGCTCCTTCTCAGTCAGTATCATCATCATCATCATCTTCACCATCTGCAGACTCTGTGGGGAGAGGAGCCAGAGCCAGTGCCAATGCCCACGCAGCCAGTGACTCATTGTTGTATGCGACTGTCTCGTGTTCAGATATATGGATTCCATTTCCCGTGCATACATCTGAGTTCTCATCTGTATCGTGTTCTTTCTTTCTTTTCTCTTTTTGTCTTGTGTTTCAGCAGTTTATTTCAGCACATGTTTATGCTTCCACCGCTGCTCCACTTCTGACAAAATATACACAGGAAGTCGACAACAAAAGAAAATGCACATAAAGGCATGCTCAAATAGAGCTGCCTTCATCAAAACATCTGATAGACATGTCAGAGCACCTAATGTCCTTGTTTGACTTAGACTGAGGCTTAAGAGGTAGGAGATGACAAGGCATGACAATCATGATTGCTAATAGTGCCTTCATAGAAGATGACGCTAGTTAGAGAAAGGACTCCAAACTGCAAAATGTAGATGTCAGGGTGATGCAAGGCAGATGGAAGTTGACGTCTACTAGTGGAGAGCCTTCAGATGGTGAAAATGCAAAGTGGATGATGACGTCAACTAGAGAAGGCTGACACCTGCGTGGAAGAAACCGATTCCAAGTTGGAGAAACTTGTTGCCAAGATTAGGGAAGCCTCCAAATGCAAACATGATAATGAGAAAATAGGGCGCTTGAAGAAGTGGAAGGGTGACCACTAATTGCGATGTCCTTTAGCAAGGGTATGGACAGTAGTGGAGATAAGAGAGAAGAGTATTGGAGTGACAAAGGAAGAGGGGTGAAGAATGATTGAAGTGGTAGAATCAATGAAGTGACTATCTATTTGTAGGCATAAGTTGTTTAGGGTGGCGCACCATTGTGCGGGCGCCCACTAAAAAAGTGGCCAAAATACGGACACCAACCCTTTTTGGGGTTGTCAGTGTGAAACCTAAACTGAAGCGTGTAAACTGAAGAAGTGGTTTCTCAAGACCCCCTTTGAGGCCCAAAAAGGGATGAAAAAAGAGGAGCGAAGAGAGATATGAAGAAATGGAGAGGATCCTGAAGATCCAAGATTTCCACTTGAAAGGTAACATGTAGTAAGGAACAATAGACAAGATGAATTGGAGAAGTGATTCCATCTGGGAGAGAAGTCATCAGCTCTATAAGTCCATGTTGGAAGGAATTTGAAGACCTCGTCACCAATTCACGGTTGAACCTCCAAGGCCCTAAGCTAGGCGATACTTGAAGATCTTGGGTATTAATAGGAGAAATGACTGCTTGAAGACAACTATCTGCAAGGAGTAAATGGTGGGTGACAAACTTCATGATGAGTAGGTGCCCTCCCTGAGGCTGGAGATTCAAGGACCTCCTCTAGAGCCGAAGAAGAAATAGGAGTCCCCTCAGAGGGCAAAAAGAGTACATCCCCCTTTGAATCCCCCTCTATGAGAGAGAGGGAATCTAAAATCTCATACTCCTAATCATCGAATGATGAAGGAAGTGCTGTTGGTCGTGCCGAAGAAGGTATTTGGGGTATAGAAGACGTCGAAGAACTCCTAGAGGTGGCTTCTCGAACTTGAGTAGTCGAGGGTGGGGAAAGGTGAGGCTTATGCCCACTACCCACATTTGGAACATCATGCTGTTGTATTGGCTCTTCCTTCAATGCATCTTGTTGTCTTGAAGCTCTTCTAGATGGTTTCCTCTTCTTGCTTTTGTTGCCCTCTTTTAAGGGGTACAAAAAGTGCATGAATTGAGAATCATTTGCCAATTGCATAAATATTTCAGCTGCTGTCTTCAGCTGATCTTCAAACTCATCATCACAATCCTCTTTCTCTTGCTTATCATCAACATCTAGAGACCTAGAAGGACCCATTTCTTGTCCAATTGTCTAAGTTCATGCATTGCATTTTGCCCAATACTTTGGGAATTGTCAGATTAAGAGGCATCATCCCTGCTTGATCCCATCTCACTATCTGAAGACATTCTTGCTGTAATGCGCTGCTGAATATAATTTCAGTACTAGAGCAATGCTTGTGATCTTTAATTAGGTGCCCTGGCCCTCCAATTCAAAGGAATTAATGATATCCTAGTGATCGAACCTTGAATCCAACCTTCCTCCTTGGATAGAGTGGTAAATAACTTGATTTAACATTAATTATAGTAAGCATAAAATTCACATAAATTGAAATGCACACATTACTACTTTAATCTTGAACAACGGACAACTTATTGGCTCCAAAATTGGTGCCCCTTATGGTATTCCTTTTTCTTTTATTGCAAATGGTTGGAGTATAATTGAGATCCTCTAACCTCCTCCGCTAATTCAACTGCCACTTGCTGTCAAAATTGACCAGGAAGCCTCCAAACCAATTTGTCCCTTGGTTTGCTTAAGGATTGGCCTTCATCTTGCTCCTTGAGAGACAAATTCAGCTCCAAATTTGACATTGGCTAGCTAGCCTCTTGAATCTCCTTGAAATTCCTCAATTTCAGCTGCTTGAATTTAAGTCCTAGGCCCTCAATTTTGAGCACGCATCTTGAGGTGGCTGCCAAACCCTAGTTTTTTCTGTAAATTAGGGTTTACAATGGAGATCTCAAATGACTAGATTTTGTTGAGAAAACTCGAGAGATGGCCGACGGTTGAGAGAGAATGCTATAGAGAGAGAAATTTTAGAGTTTCATTGGGAGAAATGTTGAAAAATTGCTGTTGCCATGCTCAAACAGCTCTAAAAGTTGCCACCTATAGCTTAGGAGTACTAGAAAGATTGATGTCCCCTCTTGTATGGTGTCACTTGCACCAAAAGGACATTGGGCTATTGTCACCTGTCCTTGGAGAGCTTAAAATTGCTGTCACCTGATGTAGGTATGTTCCCTGGTGGCTGCAAATCACATCAGTAGTAACTCCTTGTGCTTTGACAATCTCCTTTTCTCTCACAATGGTTGGAATAGACTTCCACGAGCCCCAAAAGTGTTTTTCCCACTTGCATGGGCAAGTTTTGCCAAGTGGCAATCTTCTAATCCCATTTTTCAGTATTATCTGGCTTTTTAAATTAATTTTTAAAATATTAATTTTTAAAATTAATTTAACAATTATTCTAGTGCACAAAAAAAAATCCCACAAGCCAATAATTAAATTGGCTAGGCCAATTTGTCTTTCACATTTCTCAGAGCAGTTATTGACGTGTAGACTAGCATTAATTAATTAATTAATGCCTAGTCTCTAATGTAACCACTGATATAACTGGCCACTAAATTGGTCCAGACTTAAATTTGACATTAGTACCACGTGGTACATGTTAGACATAACTTATTACAACTTTTGCCTTTGGCACCAATTGATATCTTGGGGTTATGGGTCCTATGTTGTAAAATAATTGACGTGCACCTCACATGTATAAGTCACATTTGCACATTTGATTAACTTTCAATCAAATGCTAAGCAAAGCAATAAAATTTCACGTCCTCGTGATAGAGTGCTTGTGTCCATAAGCTCAAGGCTAATTTGGGAGGATCCACTCATCTATAAATAGACATGTTGCTTGCTAATCAGCCCCAATCTTGTTTTGTAGATTGTTGGGGCCTGTTCTTTGGAGCCCACACCTCTTTGGGCAGATATCTCAGTTTGAGCTTGCTGGCCATTAGGTGGCACCTGCATCTAGCCCGTCTTCATCAGCTGGTGATCAGTCCTTAGACTTCTAGACCCTATATTTGCTGTTGGGTGACAGTCTACAGGAAAATGTTGATGGAAAGGAAGGGATAATCCAGCCAACTGCTGAGTCTCAAGTAGATGTGTTGACATGGAGAGAATCGGATGGATAGCAAGGGCAAAAAACAGAGAATTTAAGAGCCCTGTTTGATCGATTGTGCAAGAGTAAAGGATTCACGGCACCGCTATTCAACATAACACTGGAAGAAGCATAATTGCTAATGGTGTATATCAATTGGGACATAGATGGCCTAAAACCCATGGCTTGCATAAGCTTTGCAAGAAGAGACCATTCCAAGTAATCATGACCAGTCAGAATTCTACTTGCTTCATGTGACTTTTATGTTTAACAACACATAATACATCCCAACTATTCTCATGCAAAATGCATCACATGTCATGTTGCTTGCTTTCAGAACAGATTCCACAAACATTCCAAGTGGCGATCTTCATATATTGATAAAAGAAAATCAGGTTCAAGATTGATCCTACCTTGATTTAATGCTCTCTACCAATGCCTCAAATACCCCATCATCCAAAATGTCCACGAACCTTGCAAATACATTTTGTTTGTGACGATTAGACTTAGAAGTAGAGGGATTATCCCAAGCCTTAAGTGCTAATCTTGGATAGCAATGATCCCAAGGAGTGATCACCTTTCTTGTCACATGCAAGATGGGCTGACAGATCCCTAGGATGATTAGTAGACACTTTAGCATTTCTTGACCTCCATTGACCATAAGGAATCACTTCAAAAACAATATGATCAAAAGAAGGCTTATTCTTTCTTTGCACATATGTATGTAAGGGCTCTTGAGAACTTGTATGCATAGCAGCTAGCAACTCAACATCAACCTTTTTCCTTTTTTTGACATCTACCCAACCAAGTTCAGATCGATCCAAGGTTTGCATGGGCTGTTTACTTTTATCCATATTTCTATGCACAAGGGGCTCTTCATTAAGTCCCTCAACCATCATATTTGCAGAAGTGACATGAGCAACCTTGACATCCAATTTTTCTATACACTTAGACATAGAATGACCCAATTTTCTAGAATAAAAGTAGTGGCTTGTGAAAGTGTCCCATTTGTGATGAAAGAGCAGTGGATGCATATCCATTCAAACACAACCAATTGGGCCTTTTATGAGAAGTATCCCACAACATGCACATGCGATTTTGATTTGCTCATAGTGGGGGAAACCAAAACTGTGCCAACAACCGCCATGGCATCTTTTGAGAAAGGCCAATAGATTGTGAGAGAGCCTTCAACTTCTATCCAAATTAGGCATTCCTATTGAATCGGGCACTGGAAATCCGCCATAGGTGATAGGCCTCCATGGCACAACATGCACTACTTGGGGATTGAAAAGCAAAGGCAACCTTGTTAAGAGGGCATCATGATTCTTAGATGATTTGAGTGGCACCTCATAGGAACCCCTTGGTCCCATAAGAATTTCATCTGTACATTCTTCATGCAATGGTGAATGCAACTACTGACATATCCAAGAAAGCATAGGGATCTTGCCTTTGAAAAAGAGAATAATACCTCTTTATAAAATCATGAAAAAGAATGTAGTGCTACCTTCGTATCCACATGAGCATCCAAAATATGATCCTTATGAGTGTCAAGAAAAGCATTATGATTATGCCAAACATAATCGCTAAACAAAGTATTGGCGAATTTCAACGAGTGCTCCCAATCCAAATTGTGAGATTCGTCGGAGCTAGTGGTGACTTGGGCAGATGAGGGTGACAGCATGATGGATCACCTTACTCATATACATGATTTTGCGTGAGCAGTAGCTCAGTATTGATGAGATTATTGAGGATGCTGAATTGGTGAACATTACCTTGAACTCTCTTCTAGAGTCATATCTTGGTTTTGACATCCCTTTGATGTTGCCATTGGTGTGGGGGGGGGGGGGGGACAGTAGCCCCATTTGTGGAGTCAGAAGGCCTCTTGTTGCAAGAGGAGCAGACTCGGAAGAATGTTGCATTGTGTTCATGTGATATGGCTATACTTTCCAAGTTTAAGGGCAAGGTTATAGCTAGGCAAAATGCAAAAAACTAGCAAAAGGTTGATATTGGACAGCCATCAAACAAGGCTATCCAAGACTCAGATAAGCCTAAAAAGAAGGGAAAATGCCATTATTGCAAGAAGCCAAGTCATTATATTGATGAGTGCTGAAAGAGATTGGCCAAGGAGAAGAAGAAAGCTGTCCAAGAGGCATCAACCGGCAAATTAGTAGATGGTGATTCTTCAGCCAACTTGGTAGAGAAGGATTATGCTTTTCTCACATGTAGTTATGATTTTTCTTTGGCTGATTCAGCATTAAATGCTGCTGAAATGCAGCAAACATGGTATTTTGACAGTGGTGCTTCAAAGCACATCACTTCTAGGAAATGTTTGTTTATTCTTTGCATTAGCACTTATTAGGAAGCATGTCACATGTGCAAACAACAACAATTATTATGTTTGAGGCATACTATTGCAGATGGTTCAGAGTTCATGCTTCTAGATGTATTGTTTGTGCTTGACATTACAAAAAATTTGTTGTCTATTTCTGTCTTCAATAATCATGACTTTCAGGTAATCTTTGAGGATGACAAATGTATTGTCAGGGATAGAGAGATGAAGTATGCACTCAAGCTGCTCGGTACCTTGTACAAGAGTTTATTCTTGTTAGACCCTTATGACCGACTTTGGTAGTCTCTAGTCTTTTGCCTGCTATGTAAAATGAGGAGATTTGGCATCCCCGTTATGGACATATGAGCTTTGGGAGTTGATCATCCTTCAGAGGTGTCATATGGTAGATGCATTGCCTCTAGTGGAGACTTCACCTCCTCATGCATGCAAGGGATGTATTTGGGCAAGATGTACAGGTTTGCCTTAAAAAAGGATGGTGTTGTCCGAAAAATGCAGCTTATTCACTCTGATATTTATGGTCCCATGAGGACATGTGCACTTGGGGGTCACCTTTATTTTGTTACATTTTTTGATGATTACTCGAGGTATACATGCGTGTATGGGCTGAAGGCTAAGTTTGATGTTCATGCATTTTAAACATCTTGTTGCAAGGCTTGAGGCTGAAATTGGTTTAAAAGTGCAGGCAATTCGCACAAATAAAGGGGAGGGGGGGGAGTACATGTCTTGTTCATTTGAGATGTATTTGTTGGATTGTGGCAGTATGCATCAAGCCACTGTGAGAACGACTCCTTAGCAAAACGGAGTTGCTAAAAGGAAAAATCAGACTCTCATGGAAATGACTTGTTGTATGTTAAAAAAGCAAGGGGCTACCACATAAATTTTGTTTAGACGGACTTAAGTGTGCCAATCACATATTGAATCAGGTACTTATGAAGGCTTTGAAGACGATCACTCCGTTTGAGGCGTGGCATGGCAAGAAACCCAAAGTTGACTACATTTGGGTGTTTGGTTGCATAGCCTAGGCACATGTTCCGAAAGAGCTTCGTAGGAACTTGAAGCTCGATGATAAGGTTGTAAACTGCATTTTTATTGGCTATAGTTCTGAAAGTAAAGGCTATCGCATGTATGATCCACACACGAAGAAGGTGTTTGTCAGTAGGGATGTCATATTTTCTGAAAATGTAGCATTTTCTCATGACCAGTTTCAAATGCTAGCCACAGATTATATTGGTTATGTTTTTGAAGGCCTTTTACCACTTCTGTTGGAGTCCGTTCTTACTGTAAATGGCAGGACAGATCTGTTACAAGGAGTTGTTGTTGCTCCATATGCTCTTGAACAACAAGGTATTGAAGAGGGTTTGGCACATAGAGTGGAGACAGCGGTTTAGCATGAAAGGGCTGCTGTAAATGCAGCAAAAACAGTCTTGAGATGGCTGTTACAAACTCTCCAAGAGAGTAAAAGGGATGCCCCATTACCTCAGTGTATTAGAAGGGTTGCTAAGCATGCAACACATGATGTAGGGGGGGGACACATTTGGCTGATATAATGGAAGTAGATGATTGTGATGAGCATGTGTTTATGAGCTGACTGTTGGATGATGATGAGCCTACTTCCTTGGATGAAGCTCAGCAAGATGTACATTGAATATAGGCCATGCACGATGAGTTAGACTCCATTGCAACTAACTCTACATGGGATCTTGTGGATCTACCACCTGGCAAGAAGACCATTGATACTAAGTGGGTTTTCAAACTCAAACGTAAAGCTAATGGTACAGTTGAGGGGTACAAGGAGGTTGGTAGCAAAAGGCTATGCGCAGAAGAAAGGCATAGACTATGAGGAAACTTTTTCTCCTACATTCCATATGAGTACGATGAGATGTGTGATTGTGATGGTTGCACATTATGGTTGGAAAGTACATCAATTGGATATTAAAACAACATTCTTGAATGGGGATTTGTATGAGGATATTTATTTGTCCCAACCTCCAGGGTTTGAGATTAAAAGGAAAGAGCACATGGTATGCAAGTTACACAAAGCTCTTTATGGTCTAAAACAGCCTCCTTGTGCATGGTACTAAAAAAATTGGCTAGTAAAGGGTTCAAAAAGAGTCCAATTGCTCCCACTCTATACATTAAGAATGGGGGGAGCGGGGGGGACTTGCTGATTATCATTTTTTATGTGGATGACATGTTGCTCATTGGATCTACAGAGGGAAAAATTGCAGATTTTAAAGCTGATTTAAAACATGCATTTGCTATATTAGATATGGGATGTTTAAACTATTATTTGGGGATTTAGTTGTTGGTTTTGGAAATGGAAGCAATCGGCTCAGCTCAGTGTGTGTAGATAGTAGAGAGAGTGTGTGTGTAGTCACAGCTCGACACATGATTAGTTGAGAAGTGTGTAACTCCAAGTACAAAGTACAACCCTTAGGCTTTAGGGTCGTGTAAGTGCCTTAAGGTGCGCTCACGCACGAAAGTGTATAATGTGTGGTAAGTGATTGAACTGTGTAACATAAATACACATAAAGAATAATATGACTGGGGAAAAAAAATCTCTTATGAAGAGTAAAAAGTGATTCAGTGTCCTACGTGTAGATCATCGACACTCCTGTGTGAGTGTAGGTATGAGTAAAATCCAACAATCCCCTCTGGAGTGAAAAGTGATCAGCATATAAGGATCATCCACCAAAGGAGATCAAATTTAAAGCATTGTGAAATGCTTCAAATTTATCGCGAGAAAGAGCTTTGGTGAAGACATCTGCCACATTGTTCTTGGTAGGACATTAGACAAGGCTGATATCCCTTGCATGTAGCCTCTCTCTGACAAAGTGATAATGTTTCTCAATGTGTTTTGTGCGTGCATGAAACCTTGGGTTTCGTGCCACTGCAATGGCACTCTGACTATCAGTAAACAAAGGACTAGGCTTCATGATAGATACATCAAGATCAGCCAACAAACGTCTTAGCCATACACATTAGACTGTAGTAGTGAAAGCTGCCTTGTATTTAGCTTCACAAGATGATGTGGCAACAATGGATTGTTCCTTGCTAAGCCAAGAAATGCAAGAAGAGCCAAGAAAGAAACAATTTCCACTTATAGAGTGATGAGAATTAAAATCTCAAGCCTAATCAAAATGCACATATCTATAGCGTCCCCCCCTTGGTATAAGTAATCCAAGAGTCCTAGTGTCTTGCAAGTAACGAAAAACACGCTTCACAGCTTGCCAATGTGACATACATGGGCTATGCATATATGTGTTCAGGGCTAAAACTGCAAATTGAATATTTGGCCTTGTGTTGCATAAATAAATGAGACATCTAATTGCTGGAGCATATGTATGAATGCCAAACATGTCATTGTTATCATGTAAAGACAACTTAAATTCAGTCTCTATCGGTGTACTTATTGGCTTGCAATCCTGGAAGCCAAATCTCTCAAGGAGTTTACCAATATATCTGGAGTGTCACAATCCAATGCCTCTAGTATCATGAATAAATTGAATGCCCAAATAGTAATGCAAAGCCCCAAATTTTGACATTTCAAAAGTTTGCTGCAATTTTTTTAAAAATGCTGAAGTCTTGTTTGTCAAAAGGTGACGTACCAGCGAGACAGTAGGGTTTGCGGAGAGGAACACGGAGTGAACTCGACAAACATGGAGAAGAGAAGAGAAGAGAGAAAAAACTCTGATGAATGGAATGATGAAGTTCTGAATACTGGAGTGAATGTGATACAAGGGAACAAGGGTGCTGTAGCACAAGGAAGATGATGAAGACAGCCACAAACCACAAACCACATTGTCCTCCTGAAGGGGTGTGAGGGTAGTGGAGAGGCTGGAGAGAGGAGGTGACGGACTGAATGAATCAGCCGTAAGGAATGAATGAGAGAGTGGCCTATAAATAGGCAAAGTTAGTCTAGGATGGCGCCCCTTTTTGGGGCTGCAAACCCTAAACACAAAACGCAGAAACGCAAAAACGCAAACTGCGGATGAAGGGTTTCTCAACACCCCCTCTCAGGCCCAAAAATGGGAACAAGAGGAGTAAGGTGGAGATGCAATGCTACATGTTGAAGAATGCTCATGCAGTAGGTATCGCTTGGATAGTGTTCCTTGTGGGGAAATTGTTCACTTGCCCGAGCACCCCAATACAAAGATGATGAAAACATGCAATGCATAGGAGGAATGTCGGACTTTGTGTGGTGTCGAGAACCATAAGGATATGCCCGTACTCGATCTTGGGAGGTGGCTCCATGCTGACCAAGTGACGAAGAAGATTCACCCTGTAATCTGAGAATACCACCTGAAAGGAGACCTTTGAAGATAGTCAGGAGATTGGATGAGCTGTAGAACCCAAAACTCAACCTCGGGAGAGAAGCCACTAGCTTTGTGACTCCATGCTGGAAGGAATACGAAGGCCTATCTACCAAGTCGCTGCCGAAGACCCAAGGGCCCTGATCTAGGTAGACCCTCTAGATCCTGGGTATCAATAGAAGAGATGATTGGTCGAAGACAGCTACCCCAAGAAAGTAGAGGATGGGTGAAGAACTTCATGTGGAGTAGGTTCCCCCTCTGAGGTGGGAGGTGGAGGGGCCCCTACTAAAGTTGAAGAAGTAGATGCTCCCCTGAGGGCAAAGAAATAACATCCCCCTCAGAATCCCCCTTTGAAGTAGATAGGGAATCCAAAACCTCATGGATCACAGACTTCAAAATGTCTGATGACGAAGGAAGTGCCGCTGGTCGTGTTGAAGAAGATATCTGGGGTGCCGAAGAGCTCCCAGAGGTAGCCTCTCGAACCTAAGTAGTGGAGGGTGGGGAAGGGTGGGGCTCAGAATAAGCAAGAGGTAGGCAACAGTCGCTATCTCTCAGTGGAGCGGATTGGGTAGCTGAAGAAGAGGAAGGAGTCGAGCAGCCATTGTCTCTCGAAGGAGTAGATTGACGAGGAGACGGTATCAAACAATCACTGTCTCTCGATGGAGCGATTGCAGATCCGTAGGTCGTGGAAGCCACTATACCTGAAAATAAGTGGGAGAAGATTGCCGTTGGCATTGCGACGATCTCCAGGAGGTCGTACGCCAATCGATCCTCCATGTGCTCGAAAGGACTTAGTGCGCATTGGATGCATCTTATTGCCTTGAGCATAGTACTCTGATAGGCGATGCAGAACGATCTCTGTGGCCTGGAAAGGAGAGGTGGCACAAGGAGTGCCTGGTGGAAGACGCATGTACTCCGGGGGGTGGGGGAGCAAAGGTCAAAGTCGGCAAGCATCGGTGGTGTGTCTGGTGATGTCACAATAGGAGCATCCAATAGTCTGGTCATTTGTTGGTAAAGAAGCCATGGATACCAGTGTGCCTTGCTAAAGAAGAAAGAGGTCAGTCACCATGAACTAGGAACCGTAATGTTCGTCTCAAGGGGTGTGAGGGCAGTGTGAAGCACAAACCGCAATGTCCGCCTCAAGGGGTGGGAGGGTAGTGCAAGGGCTAGAATTGAGCTGCCAAAGGGAGGAGGATGTGACCAGCAGTAAGAGGTTGCAACCAGTAGAAAAACGCAGGTGAGGAGAGAGAAAGACTAAAAACGTAGGCAGGACAGCCTGCAGGAGAGAGAAATCTAAAAACCTAGGCAACAGGTGAGAGAAAGACTAAAAAACGCAGCAAAAAGCAGCAGCTGCAGTCAATATGCTGAAATCAGCTCCGAACAGTGTGTGATAGGCTGGAAACAGGCGCCAGGCTGTTGTAGACAGCAATGGCCAGCTTGGACCGCAATGTCCTCTATGTTTGGGGTGTGGGCAGCAAGCTGAAATACATGAAATCTGCAAAAACGAGATTGTTTTCTGAATGGAGAGTGATCAGCAACAGTTGTTCTGCTGTAAACAGCTGCAAACTGCGGGTGGAAGGCTGAAAACAGGCGCCAGACTGTAGATAACAGCAAGGAACAGCTGAGACTGCGATGTCCTCCACGAAAGGGGTGTGGGCAGCAAGCTGAAAACACCTGAAATCTGCAAAAACGAGATTTTGATGCAGCCAAAGAAGAAGAGAAGTGGATGCTGAACCCGCCACCGGTCTTTGCCTTCATTGGAGTGGAGGATCTTTACCGTTGTTTGAGTAGATCCGGCTCTGATACCATGTCAAAAGATGACGTACCAGCGAGACAGTAGGGTTTGCGGGGAAGAACATGGAGTGAACTCAGCAAACATGGAGAACAGAAGAGAAGAGAGAAGAAACTCTGATGAATGGAATGATGAAGTTCTGAATCATGGAGTGAATGTGATACAAGGGAACAAGGAAGAAGGGGTGTGAGGGTAGTGGAGAGGCTGGAGAGAAGAGGTAACGGACTAAATGAATCAGCCGTAAGTAATGAATGAGAGAGTGGCCTATAAATAGGCAAAGTTAGTCTAGGATGGCGCCCCTTTTTGGGGCTGTAAACCCTAAATGCAAACTGCGGGTGAAGGGTGAAGGGTTTCTCAACATTGTCAACTTGTATTCCTATGAGCCGAAGGTTATCCACATAAAGACAAATGACTAGCAAGGATCCCCCCTCTTTGCATACGTAAAGAGTAGACTCTGATGGGCTGTTAATAAACCCTTGGTTGAGTAAGAAGGCATGAATTTTGTCATATCAAGCTCGTGGAGCTTGCTTCAAACCATAGAAAGCCTTTTTCAGCTTGCATACCAAGTGTTCGGATCCTTCAATTGTAAAACCCATGGGTTGCTAAACATACACTTCTTCCTGAAGTTCCGATGTAAAAATGCAATTTTAATATCAAGCTGGTGCACAATCCAACCATAATGGGCAACCAATGCAACCATACACCTAATAGTGGTCATATGGGACGTAGGAGCAAATGTCTCCTCATAATCAATGCCTTTCTTTTGCAAATAGCATTTTGCCACAAGCCTGGCTTTGTGCTTATCAATGGATCCATTCGCTTTTTGTTTCAGCTTATAGACCCATTTAGTACCAATGGCTTTCTTTTCAACAGGCAATGGAACTAAATTCCATATTTGATTCTTCATGATAGAATTAAACTCAGTTGTATTGTTGCCATCCAATGCACACGTTGTTGTGTATCCTCGAAAGAATCAGGCTTATCATCATTAAGTGTGTTTGCTGCCATAACGAACTCCATAGCATTAGTATGATCATGCAGACGTGTTTGTCTTTAAGTGCAACCGGCAAGAGGAGTATCCAAATGACTGTCTTTTTGTAAAGTTTGCGAATACCATCTAGGTATTTGTCTAGCCTTCTGATTATGTGCATGCTCTTGATGAACCTTAAGTTCAGCATCTTGCTGAATATTCAGATCAGCCATAGGCTGAATTCCTACATTATCTAATGGAGTAGCTAGTTGAACATTTTGTTTATCTAATGAAGCTCCAGCTATATCACCAAAAGAAATAGGTAGCAGCCCTTTAAACACATCATTTGCAGCCTGATATGTGTCATAACTAGCAAGAGATAATTTTGATTTTCATCAAAAATCACATCTCTAGTGATGAAAAATTTCTTGAAAACAGGATCGTACAATGTGTATGCTTTGCTTTTACTACTATACCCCACAAATATATACTTGACAACCTTATTGTCCAACTTTTTTCTCAATACTTTGGAAATATGAGCACCCAAAAGTATGAAGAGACCATTTGAAGGTTTTCGGCTCTTCCAAGCCTCAAAAGGCGTTATATTTCTCAATGCCTTAGTAGGACACCTATTGAAAAGGTGACAAGCACACATATTTAGCTTTCAGCATACATCCGGCCATCTCCATGAGTGATCGATTCTTCCTTTCTGCAACCCCATTTTGCTGTGGAGTATATGGAGTAGTATACTAATGTGCAATGCCTTTTTACTTCAAAAAACTATTCAGTAAGGAAGACATGTATCCCCTCTCTTGGTCCGAATGGAGAGTTTTAATCTGATAGCCAGATTGATTTTCCACAAGTGTAGTAAAAGCCAAAAATGCATAAAAAATGAGTAAAGTCATCAATGAAGATGACAAAATAATAACATCCACCCAATGACTTTGTCTGCATGGGTCCACGTATATCTGAATGCACAATCTACAACTTGGCCGTAGCTTTAAAAGCAACATCACGAGGAAAAGAAAACCGATGCATTTTTTCCAAAATGCATCCCTCACAAATGTGCTCAGGAGGTCTCTCCAAGAGAGGTAAGCCTTCCAACATGTGAGTATACTACATAAGCATCAAATTGCCATAGTTCACATGCCCCATGCGAGCATGCTATAACTCTTCCTGTGACATAGTAGGAGTTATAGTAGATGCCAAATGTATTGACTTATCAGACGAATAAGCATCTAACTCATAAAGTCTATGATTTAATGTGCTAGTGAGTACCAAAGCAAGAATCCCTTATCCCTGACTATGCATTTATCATCATCAAATGTGACTTGCATTCCACATTTTGCTAAAGAAGAAATGAACATAAAATTTTTCTTTATCCTTGGCACATATAAAGCATCTTGCAAATGAAGAGTAGAGCCGTCAATGGCTTTCAAGACAATCTCTTCAACACCTCTAGTAGGATGAGATGCATTGTTGGCGTGTTGCATTGATTTGCCAACAGGAGCTCTAATAACAGAGGTAAACAAATCCTTGTGGGATGTAATATGCTTAGAAGCACCATTGTCAAAGAACCAAGTGCTAGCATCCTCCGTAGAGCTGAATGCTCTATCTTCCCAAGAAAAATCATAATTGCAATTGTAAAAAGAGTATTCATGGTCAATGACGAATGATGCGAACTTTATAGCAGTAGCAATAGAAGGTGCATTTGAAATACACATCCTAGGCTTCTTTTTCTCCTTGGCAATGCATTTTTTGCGTTTTGTGATATAATGATCTGGTTTTTTCAATAATGGCACTTGCTCTTCTTGGCTTGCATATCCCCCTTGCTTCTTCTTGTTATGTGAAATTCCTGAACTTCTAGAACTTGTGGAGCATTCTTGGACTGCCCTTGCCCTTCTATCTTGCCATAAAATTCTATTAAGAAGCTACAATATCCACTCCACTATTTTTCCTTGTTTGCTTTTCTTCTAGCAATAAACTAACCAATTGAAGAAATGTAAGTCGCTACGTGGAATTTCGCGTTGAAAGATTCAATGCTGTGTAAAAGGCCAAATAAGAAGGTGGCAGAGAATTCAAAGTGGTAAAGATCATCTGAGCATTAGAATAATACTCATCTATATTCATCAACTGCGCGTGCAATTCGTAAATTTTAGTAAGGTGATCTTGCGTAGCATCGTCTTCTTCCATCTTTACATTTCAAGTTTCTTCTTCTCAAGAAAGAAATGCGAGTATCATTTTTCCCAGTAAACATATCCTCAAGTGTAAGCCATGCTACTTGTGAAGTAGCAACAAATTGGATACATGGGATTATAGACCGTTGAATTGCTAATGTAATAAGTGACAATGCTTGGGT